>NC_073692.1:294294891-294614324 GCF_029784155.1 Uranotaenia lowii
ATTGCTACGATGAGACAAATCTCAACACTCTTCCTTAACATACACATTTGCAGTCTCCTTACTGCCTCCGGGGGCTCCTCGTGAAGATGGGGCTACTCCTCTTCAACGCACACATCGGAACACGCTCTCGCCCCTGTTGCAACTCGAAGACCTTCCATGGTACCATTTCGACAACCTGCACCGGGATCTAGCACGACGATCTCCAGTGGCTTCCGATCCGACGACCTTCCAATGGCTCTGGCCCGTCGACCTTCCATGGTCTCCTTCCAGTTGGCTTCTGATCCGACAACCTTCCACGGTTCCCGGCTCATTGACCTTCTTTGGCTCCGGCTCGTTGTCGTTCCATTGGCTTCCTGGCTGGATGACTGTCCACTCTTGATTCACTTGGGCAGTGGAAAGGAGAGATCTGTACTACTTGGCGGTAGAACTTGGAATACTTTTATTTCTAACTTTACGTTCTATTTATCTTATACTATCCTGTTCTCTAGATATTCATAGGGAACCATAATTACAACAGTTTTTTTTGTTGTTAATGATGTGTATGTTGTTAATTGTCCCATCGATTGCTACGATGAGACAAATCTCAACAGATCTTCTTTATACCGGTTGAGGTTACGGACGTAAAAGGAATACGCTAGATCCCTGAGCGCAATTGTACGCTCTTTCTCATTCGTGATCCAAGGAGTACGTTTATAGCGGACAGTTTTCATTTTCATAGGAGCATGAGTAGAAGAAACTTAAGCTTGGATGTAATATAGCGTTGGTATCGAAAAATGTGTGTCTTTGAAAATCCAAGTGTAGTTGAGTCACATCAATCCTAGCTAAACTGCGTGCTTTAACTCTTCGTGGATGTGATTTAGGTACTCTCACGTCTGATACCAAATAAACAAGATTTCGCATTAGCAGTTTAGCTTTTATTAAATGCTGAGGTGAATCGTGATCATGAGATCGATAGTGCTTCTTCTAGTAGGAGATGTGGGTAAGACCGTGAGATTAAATGAATGGCGTAAAAAGTTATAGAATTCTCAGCATCGAACAATACGGATGAGTCGTTAGGACTTCCTGCCGACTTCGAGTAGTTCTTTTGTGTGATCAGCATTTTTTTTTACCGAAAAGTAGCGTTTATGTCCAGGGAGTTTAACCGAAACATTAACGTTACGTATAAATACGGATTGAATACGTTTTTCAAGTTTGAGTCGAATAGCAAGATTGCGAATGTGGAATTGCAAAACCACCTTGCTTGTTGCGCCCCTACTCGTCTCGTTCCTACCGGATTCGTAGCAAACGCCTGTTTTGCAAGACAGTCGTCCGACATTCTCGCAACATGTCCTGCCCAGCGTATCCGGCCAGCCTTCACCGCCTTCTGGATACTGGGTTCGGCGTAGAGTCGCACGAGCTCGTGGCTCATTCTTCGCCTCTACACTCCGTACTCCTGCACGCCGCCAAAGATGGTTCTTAACACTCGTCGCTCGAATGCTCCGAGTGTACGCAGGTCTTCCTTGAGCAATATCCATGTCGAGAACAACGGGTCTAATTAGCGACATGTACGTGCGAGGACTCAGTCTTCTCGACCGAAGTTGCTTGTGGAGTCCATAGTAGGCACGAATTCTGCTGATCATTAGCCGCAGGATCATCATTTACTTATTTTTCTTTATTCATCATTTTTCACTTTTTATTCTTTGATTCATTCTTTACCATTTATTCTTACTCTAAATTTTAATTCTTTATTCTTTACTTTTGATGTCTACTTTTCACTCTTTGTACTTTATACTTTACTTTTACTTTATACTTTTTTTACTTTTTTTCACCTCACTCTTTACTCATCATTTTTTACACATTCTGTTCTTGCTTGTGATACTTAGAAGATATATTTTAGATGTTTGTTGTAACATAGAAAACATGAGCAATGAGCATATGCACTTGGCACGGTATAACTTATCTTAATTTTGGAGTTTTATTAAACCAAGCACTTCGTCTTTTGATACTTTTAAAATTTTCAAGATAAGCTAAATAAATAAATATTGATGCGCTAAAATAATAGAATTAAAAAAAAATCTTGGTCTATTATGACTAATGAGCTGATTATGCATAATAGGATTTGGTTTTGAAATATGTACTATTAAAATATATTACAATCGAACCCTTTCCATCTATTCAGCAGTGAAAAAAACAACAACTAAAATATCTGTCCGCTTTCGGATGCTGTCAGCATAAGTGCATCTGTTGTGTGGACTCGTTTATATTTAGAACATTCATTACGTACCATAGGTACAAAGAAATACGCTGTTGCTATTTGAGCTTGAATTTTCGTTTCGTTTCTCAACCAATTGGAAATTTTATGTAATGATGCGTATTGTCTTTTCTGCGGTTTTACAGGTAACGGTAAGAAGCAGAAAAATGGCAAAGACAAGGAGCTTACCCCGCCACCACAGGCGGCCGATGGTAAAACTCTGGCCAATGGTCACACCGCTGGTGAGACGCCATCAGTCAACGGTCTGAATGGACACGCTTCCGAATCGGAATCGCACAAAGACGATGAAAGTGGGAAGAAAAAATCCGAAGCGGAAGTGATGGAAATCATGCAAGATACCGGTTTCACCGTGCAGATCCTGTCACCCGGAGTAGAACCTTTAGAGATTCAGGTTTCCAGTATGGAATTGGTGCAAGAAATTCATCAGCTTTTGATGGATCGTGAGGATACGTGTCATCGCACATGTTTCTCGCTGCAATTGGATAGTGCTACTCTGGACAATTTCGCAGAGCTTAAAAACATCGAGGGATTGAAGGAGGGTTCGGTCATCAAGGTTGTAGAAGAACCATACACAATGCGTGAGGCACGAATTCACGTTCGACATGTTAGAGATTTATTGAAAAGCATGGATCCAGCAGATGCTTACAACGGAGTGGATTGCAGTTCGCTCACTTTCCTACACACCATCACTCAAGGAGACATCCTGGAAAAGAAGAAAGGGCGATCCGATAGTGTTGACTGTACTCCTCCAGAATACATCATGCCTGCAGCAAAAGACAGGCCGCTCCTCCCTCTGCAACCGGGTGTAGGGAAGAAAGGCCCACAACCATTAAAAGTTCTTACAACTTCGGCTTGGAATCCCCCTCCAGGGCCGAGAAAATTGCACGGAGATTTGATGTATCTTTACGTTGTCACAATGGAAGATAAACGATTCCATATTTCTGCATGTCCACGAGGTTTCTACATCAACAAGTCTACGGATGATGTATTTGACCCGAGACCCGACAATCCTAGCTATTTGTGTCATTCTCTGATCGACCTTCTGTCTCAGCTGTCGCCAACCTTCAGGCGATGTTTTGCACAAATGCAGAAGAAACGCACCCAAAGACATCCGTTTGAACGTGTGGCTACACCGTACCAGATCTACACCTGGACAGCTCCTTCTCTGGAACACACAATCGATGCCATCCGGGCAGAAGATACGTTCTCTTCTAAGCTCGGCTACGAAGAGCACATACCCGGCCAAACGCGTGATTGGAACGAAGAATTGCAGACGACGCGAGAATTACCGCGCAGTACCCTGCCAGAACGTTTGCTGCGAGAACGTGCCATCTTTAAGGTTCATAGCGATTTCGTAACGGCAGCTACTCGTGGTGCTATGGCTGTGATAGATGGCAACGTAATGGCCATCAATCCGGGTGAAGATGCCAAAATGCAAATGTTCATCTGGAATAACATTTTCTTCTCGCTGGGTTTCGATGTTCGTGATCACTACAAAGAATTGGGTGGAGATGCTGCAGCGTATGTTGCGCCTAGGAACGATCTGCATGGTGTTCGTGTTTATTCAGCGGTTGACGTTGAAGGGCTGTATACTTTGGGAACGGTTGTGATTGATTATCGCGGGTATCGCGTTACTGCTCAGTCTATTATTCCTGGTATTTTGGAACGAGAACAAGAACAGTCGGTGGTGTATGGGTCAATTGACTTCGGCAAAACAGTACTGTCGCACGAAAAGTATTTAGAATTATTGAACAATGCAGGCAAACATCTTAAAATATTGCCCCACAGTGTCTTGAATGATAAGAACGACCCGATTGAGCTGTGCTCCTCAGTAGAATGTAAGGGAATTATTGGAAACGATGGACGCCACTATATTCTGGATTTGCTGAGAACTTTCCCACCCGATGTAAACTTTTTGAAACTGGATGAGGAGCTGAGTAAAGATTGCAAAACTCTCGGATTCCCCATCGAGCATAAGCACAAACTAAGCTGCCTGAGACAAGAACTTTTGGAAGCGTTCGTTGAAAGTAGATATCTTATGTTCATCAAACATGCAGCATTCCAGTTGCAACAGCTGAATACTGTCAAGCGTCAGCAGAAACAGGAAGGCAAGGAGGGCGAAAAGAAGGAGGATGCCAAAGCGATTGAACCCGCTACAGTCACTAAGCAGTCAGAATCAAACAACAATGTTGAATCGAATGAAGAGAAAGCTGTCAAGAAAGAGGAATCAACCGAAAAAGCCAAAGACAAACCAAGTGGTTTGCCGAAAGTAGAAACAGAGGAAGCTAAGAAGCTTATGGAGTCGCTTCTGTCGAATGACGAAAAGAATGAAAGCAAGGAAGTGGTCAAACGTGCCTGCGAAGCTGTCGGATCACTGAAAGAGTATGAATTTGATATAAGATTCAATCCTGATGTGTATTCACCAGGGATCAATCATGTCGACAACGTGGACGCTGCAAATTCTCTCAAAAAACAAAAACAATTGGTTAAGGACGCTGCAGAGTTTTTGGTGAAACACCAAATCCCAAGTTTTGTTCACGATTGCCTTGACCACACTGCAGCTCCGATGGATGGAACAACTCTAACCGAGACACTCCACAGTCGTGGTATCAATGTTCGCTATCTGGGTAAGGTCGCTGACATGTTAGCTAAGATCAAACAACTCGAATATCTACACACTATTGCTGTGTCAGAATTGATAATCCGTGCCGCGAAGCACATTTTCACCACCTTCATGCAAAATACAGAAATGATGAGTCTTGCTAACGCGATCAGCCATTTCCTGAACTGTTTCCTAACCACCACAGTTGCCGTTACAAATGCCGGCAATTCAGCAGATACGGATGCCAAATCTGGCTCTACTGGTAACAAACAGCAAAGACGTCAGCAGAAACGTGCTTCCGGTGGCAAGGGCAATAAATTGTCATTCCACCCAAATCAGGACAATAACGAGTGGCAATTACTTACCCCTAAATCGCTGTGGGCTCAGATTCAGCAAGAATTGAAAGCCTACTGGGACTATGATCTGTTGCCAGCCGGGTCGCATGACTCTGTCGAACCGGTTGCAGCACACTATCGGTTCCAGAAGATTAGTTTGCTTCGGGCGTTCTGCCTCAAGACCGGGGTGCAGATTCTGTTGCGAGAGTATAATTTCGAAATGAAAAATAAGCCCACTTTTGGGGAAACCGATATTGTTAACGTTTTCCCAGTGGTCAAACACATCAACCCGAGGGCTTCCGATGCGTACAATTTCTACACAACTGGTCAGACCAAAATCCAGCAAGGCTACTTCAAGGATGGTTACGATTTGATCAGTGAAGCTTTGAATCTGTTGAACAATGTATACGGTGCCATGCATCCGGAGAACGCACAATGCCTGCGAATGTTGGCCCGGTTGAGCTACATTATGGGCGATCCCCAGGAAGCGCTTGCCATTCAGCAGCGGGCTGTTTTGATGAGCGAGCGAGTCAATGGGGTTGATCATCCGTACACTATTGCCGAATATGTAAGTTGAGAGATAATGGCTTAGCATTTGAAGCTGATTGTGATGGTGTTAATTTGTCTTCTTTCAGGCTCCTCTTGCTTTATATTGTTTCGCCAACAGTCAGGTCAGCACTGCCCTCAAATTATTATATCGAGCCAGATATCTTGCAACAATTGTTTGTGGCGAGAATCATCCCGATATTGCTTTACTAGATGTAAGTACTCTCTTTCAATGGTACTTGGCAGATCAATTCTGCGACAAGTGTAAAATCCTTCTTGTTATAAAAAATCTTTTTTTATTACACAGAGTAACATCAGCTTAATTCTCCATGCTGTTGGGGAGTACGAACTATCGCTACGCTTCCTAGAACACGCTTTGGCTTTGAACATTAAATATTATGGTGAAAAATCGTTAAAGGTAGCGGTGAGTTATCATCTCGTAGCCCGAACACAAAGTTGTATGGGCGATTTCCGCTCGGCTCTCAACAACGAGAAGGAAACTTATGCCATTTACAAGCAACAGGTAAGAAAGCTGTAACAGATCTAAGATTCAATGGTAGTTATGAAATTTGATTGTCTTATTGCAGTTGGGCGAATCGCACGAGAAAACCCAGGAATCTTCCGAATGCCTGCGTCATCTGACTCAACAAGCGGTGGTGTTGCAGAAAAAGATGAACGATATCTATTCGAATGGTAAACTTACGACTGGTCTTCCCCCAATTCACATCCAGCCTCCATCGATGGGATCAGTGCTAGATATGTTGAATGCAATCAACGGTATTATTTTCGTACAAATAAGGTAGATTTATATTGATCAGGATCTTTAAAATGGATGGCTAATGATTGAAATCTATTACAGCTCCAAAGAAATAGCCAACCTGAAGAACGAAATCGAGAAGCGTCAGAAGGATGGCGCATCTGAAACCGGAACGGTGCAGCAAGCAAATCAAGAAGAAGTTGACCGTATGTTAACGGAAACTATGGCGAAAACTGCGGCAGGAATTCCTTTTGAGGAGCATGATAAGCATGATCTTCCTTCGGTTGAAGTGCCCAGCAGCAGTACGTCGAAGGTGGTAAATAAGACCGAAGTCACTAGTTCAACATCAAGTTGAAAGAAGCGTCCAGCAGGTGCTATTTTCTTTACAAATGCTCGACAGAACTGACAGCAGATGTAAGCCAATATGTCAGATAGCAGTTTTCAATCTATTCTGCTATTGCTATTACCGTTCACTATTACTATCACACATAGAAAACACATACACATTTCTACAGAATCACCATAACCTTCGATTGAAGCAAATAATAATAGCGTTAAGAAAGATTTTTTGTTAGGCACGCTCCGGATAGCGGCAGATTTAGTAGAAACGGTTATTTTTTTAAGAGTCTGAGTTTTTAGAAGCTCAGAAACATTGAAGACTTTCTTGTAAAGTACCTACACGTTTCGTTAGTTTCGATTTCTCTTGAACTATTACTCTTGGTTTTAGTTATTGCTTTTCAAAATACGTAGATTTGAATACATAACACATATACACCGTGAGAATCATAAATTGTTAACCAATTTGCTTAAAACGATGTTCATGATAATGGATTTGATCCAGATGCATCATAAATTGAACAAAACCGTGCAATGAACTTTAAAGATGCTACGTACTAGGTCATTTCTCCATCTGATGAGCAATAAAACGAAATTAAAAAATATAAACTTTATCACATAAGTCGATCTATTGGAGAAGCAAGATGACTCCAACAGTAACGACTAACAAAATACATATTCAGATTTTCTATTCCAGAATAACAGTGAACCCATCCCCTAGTCAATCCCTAGATCATGCCATTGTTTTAATTTGTACGCATGGAACACCCCATTTAAAGAGTATCGTATAATTGCGTTACGCACATCAAACATTGTAAGAATCTAAAAAAAATCTATCTTGTCACCAGGATTAGGTCGAAACATTCATCAACCCGTTTAAAAAAACGCAGCTAGCTAGCAATACCTAGAGATTTCAGACGCAATCATCATGAGAAGAGCTTTACACCTTTCCCTATGATTGATCTATTTGATTAAAAACACGGCACAACAGTTGATACACAAATTATGGAAACCTACCTGGAATCTGAGCAGCTAAAAATAGTTAGCCCTTGACTTTATATGTTTAATAAATATCGACAACTAAAACCTGAACGATTGCTTTGAAATTCTAAGGATTCATGAACTAGTTTTCAGTTTGGTAGAAAAGAAAAGAATTGTTCACGTTAATGTTTGCCGCCAAATGATTTACGAAAAGAAAAAAAATGTAGAAACCAACAGCTTTTCAAACAGAAACTTTTTTTCAAACATGGAAACAGTAGGAATCCAAAAATGTATTTGTTTTAGTACTACTTTCATATCTCGAAGGATCGAAAATATAATTACGAATGATTTAGGTAAGAAAGAAACAATTTAATTCAGTGAAAGAATTTCCTGGAATGCTGATAGAAGGTTTTTTAAAAATGTTTCTTTGAGATTTCTATAATCCATTCGGTATCGTCCAAATTTGATAAAGAATTTCCTTAGAACAACACTGTGTTTCGAGAAGAAATTTATTTCTCTGGGTACCGAGAAAGTGTTGTTTTCCCTCGGTAGAAGAAATATTATTATAAAGTTGTTTATTTATGGATCAGAGACCTGTCGATCGCTTTTGCGTAAACGCTTGGTCCTTCGAACCAAATTGCATCAGCTCAAGATGAGTTTGCTGGAAACTTCGAGACTTGGTAAAACTTTTTGGGTGCGACTGCACATGATTAACACGTTCGTCGCCACGCTCATTTTGGTAGTTTTGCTAGCCGGGCCCAAAGAAATTTTCAGAGAGAGAAAGCAAAGAGGGAGAATTCCCATATTTAAAACGTGTGGCGAAGCTGAGCGGTAAACTTAAGTAAGAGAGCGTCACCTGCTTTTTGATGTGACGGGCCCCCCCCAGGAAATACACCCGTCTGCCGAATATGGGTGACGTGGCGACGAACGTGTTAATAGAAAAGCGTGAAATTACTTACCTATTGGTCTAATGTGTTTCGGTTGTTCTTCTTGTTACCTACATCAGGCGTTATCCGGCTACCGAGATAACGCGGAGCGTGAGGACCATGATCTGTGTTTACTCAAAGATCTAGGAAGGCCCCGTGTTCATAGGTTTACCCAAAGCTAAGAACGATCCCCTAAGGACATCCTCGTAATTCTGATCCATGTTTCTAGGGCGGCCTTTTGAACATTTGAAACAAACCGTAAAGTGACTCCGTTGCCAATTATCTATACCACCTTATAGACTTGTTCACAATTTTGAATACCGCGTAGTGTTTAAAACCGCCAAAGTGGCCAAATGCCAAATTTAATTTATTTATTTGGCTGAAGTTAAGCTTCTCTCAAGCCTCTAATCCAACAGACACAAAGCCCGGTCAAACCAATTTTAATAATTTATTTACAATTTTATTCCAAAATGTGTAGCACTCCAGTGAGCGAAATAATGCTGAAACCGCCAAACAGATTCATACGCGAAATGTCATATCGCAAAAATGAATTCCTCGTAATGGTTTACCGGGAGCTGTATACAATCGAGAAAAAGATGTTAAAGCTGTCGCCGATACCAACACAAAGAATACACATGAAACCCGCCTACACAACGATGAAAAGTTGTATTCGAACATTTTGAACTCCCTGTCTGCACTCAATTTTATAATTCATAATATCTCTATAATTCAAAAGGAAAAAAGTCCTGCATATCAACTTTTATGAATTTATTGTTACTGATTGCTATGAAAGTTAGGTGATAAAACGTACAGGATTCGATAGTTATTATTGATTCATTTATGCAAATATAGCTGCTAACCATTCAAGTAGAATGGGTGACCCAGCCTTCCAGTCTAATTTACGCGCACCGGTAAACCACCGCCAGGAAGTGGAACCTTCACTTTCGTTTGCGATACTTGGTGCGACCACGCCGTCGCTTGGAGCTGGGTGTCTTCGGCGAGGAACCATTGGTGGTCGTCTTTTTGTTATAGTTACGAATAACCCCCCGGGAGCTGCTATTTTGGTTTCCACCCATGCTGTTCTTGCGGTTGGTGATAAGATGCTGCGAAACAAGATCACCCAGCTCGCCCTGATGGGCCAACATCGACAGGAAAGTGCAAATGAACTCATCGTAATTGTGTGTCCGCCGACAGTCGTCCACCTTGAACATGGATCGTTTCTCGTTCTCATCGCAAAGATGTTGCTCGGTTATGTTAATTTCGGATTCTAGATTCTTGAGCAGAGAAAGAAGGTCCTTTGGGGAGAATGTACCTGCCCCCATGAACGACGGTGGCGGAGAAGGAGGTGGATCTTCCTTCTTTATTTCGCTTTCACCAATCAGTTCTACTGAGTCCGAGGAGCTGTTTAATGAAACAATCGATTCCAGCTCCTTCGACATAGGAACGGAGGAATCGGCTTTGTCATTCATTTCAAGTAGCTGCGAATATTCAGAGCTCAGCTTAACTGGAGTGTCTTCCTCCTTTTTAATCTTATCGACAGCATCTTTAATATCCCGGTTTTCCGGTTGTTTGCTTTTTAGCAGCTTTTCGAGGGCGGCCGATACTATCGTTTGATTGGTTCGGAGCATTTTCAGTTTATGAGTAATGGCGATACGGCGATCCGGAACAACCGCCATCAAATTGAATCGAATGTCCTGCTCCCCTGTCGTGATACCCAAACGATCTGACATAACGCGACGAAACTTGTCGGTCCAGTCTTCTTTCTCAACCCAGGGCCCGTGATCCATCGGAAATGGCTTCAATCCATCCAACTCGAATAGATGGCCATTTATGGGGACAAAACTGACGAAATGGAACGCTTCTCCGGTAAATCTGTAAAATGATTACTCATAAAGTACACATAAAAAATACAGCAAAATAAGCATAAAAACCACCACATACCTTCCGGTGCTGACGCCCGAGTTGCGGTCCATCCGTCGTCGAGCCTGGGGCATGGCATGAGAGTTGTGGGCACAAGCCAGCTCCGGTGTGTTTCCGATAGCCCAGCCCTTATTCTCCGGACACATACCTTTGGTGTGTACCTTCAACCGACTGAGCGTATTACCGAGATCGATATCGGAACAGTTCAAGAGCACCGAGAGCAGCGCATGGGTGGCACAACTATTGGGAACCACCTGCTGGGCAAAGAAAATGTTGTTGACCGCTTCTTCATCCTTCACGTAGATGTCGGTTGTTTCGACGATCTTACGCCGGGCGCGACGTTCTTCAATCCAGCGGAACAGGAAGATAAAACCATAAACGGGACCTTCAATCGAGCGCTGCAAATCGTAAACTTCTTCCACCTGAACGCCTTTCACTCCGAAATCCTCCAACAGCAGGGTAAACAGCCCGGGGTCACTTTCCAACTCCAGCCAACCTTCGGTCAGCCGATTGATATCCACCGGCATGGCGTGCGGTCCACTTTTACCCAAATTTCGATAATTTTTATTTAAATTTCAGCTAAAAATCGTAGAAATTCATTGAAGCTTTTAAAATTTATTGTGTTTACTTTTTGTGGCGTGAACAGAGCTGGGCGAAACGGTTGCACTGAAAAAAAAAGTTAAGACCCGTTCACACGATAGCTCACATGAAGTGTACACAATAAAAAAAACCTAATATTTAATCCCTATATAGGCATTCCGAATGGAATGAAAAAAAAAAAACCAAACTTCAATTAAAATACTATATTTCAGTGTTTAATTTTTTGCTCGTGATAGGTTATTTTTATCACAAAAATCTCAACGTTTTAAATTTCCGATAAATTTCTGATTATTCAAAAGGCAGCTAACACTCTTGGTTCTTATTCGTTAGGGCAATTACACGTACATTGAAACAGAAAAAAAAAATTAATTGATTCAAAAAGTTCTAACACACTCCTTTTTTATCTGAACCAAAGTGTTATGATTTTGATCCAAAACATGTAATAAACCTGGGCTTTAGCTTTAGGTTAAGCTCGATTAGAACGACTTTTGACAGTTTATTGGAACTCCGCAGTTGTAGTCTGCCGCACTTTTACTGTAGGGCTTTAATGTCGCCAGTGAATGTCGCCTCTTGGTCAATTGCATGGTCCTCTAGGCAAAGTCTTGTAAACGCAGACAAATAAAAACAGGAAACTCCGGTTTGGCGATTCAGCGACAATATTTATATATTTTTTAAATAAATTTTTCTGCGTGTTGATGTGTTAATTTTGTTGTGTAAACCAGGCTGAACATTTGGTTTGTTTTCTTTTCAGTCAGCTGGACGACTTCGATCGACAAACGGAATTTTATATTTTGGTTAGTGTTTTTAAGTGATATTTTCCATATCTGTACCAACACGTGAAAAGGATCTATCTTCAAAAGTAAACAAAAACCATTTTCAGTACCTCATGATAGGCCAACAGTTGCTCTACTTAACGGTAAAACCCTTTTGAGAAAATAATATTCCGTTACATTGAAAATTCAATTTGAGTAAAGGATCTATAAACATTCTAAAACCAGAACTGCCATTACATGGATATACATCCTTTACTCCGGAACAATTTTTCGCTACTACTCCGCAAACAAACTCAAAATAATCAATTCTGTACCAACACGTGAAAAGGATGTATCTCCATATATGGCGAATCGAGAAAAACGCGTTTGAAGAAAATACAACCTATTTTAAATCGCTAATTAAAAATCACTTGAAAAGTTTGCATTTTATGAAAGTCAAACGATGTTTAGAAGCATCCCCTATATGTTAGAATAGAGGAATATCAATTTTTATGAAAAAACATTGCGCTATCGTAGATAGAACCTAGCTCACGTATTATTTTGTCTCCCGTGTTTATACACCCTTTGCTATTTTCTCATTTCTAGCTTTAGTTTTAAGCTCGCGTTCATTTGTAACTATGTTTCTAAGTTGAATAAAGTGTCAAATCTTTACCAACATATAAAAAGCATCTATCTCCATATATGGCGTATCAAGAAAAATGCGTTTAAAAAAATACAACCTATTTTAAATCCCTAATTAAAAATCACTTCAAATTTTTGGTTTTTATGATAGACAAACGATTTTTAAGAAGCATCCCATGTTAGAATAAAGGAATATCAATTTTCATGGAAAAACAACGCACTATTGTAGATAGAACCTAGCTCACGTTATATTTTGTCTAACCTGTTTATACACCCTTTGCTATTTTCTTATTTTTAGCTTTAGTTATAAGCTCGCATTCATTTGCAACTATGTTTTTATGTTGAATAAAGAGACAAATTCTGTACCAACACGTGAAAAGGATCTATCTTCAAAAGTAAACAAAAACCATTTTCAGTACCTCATGATAGGCCAACAGTTGCTCTACTTAACGGTAAAACCCTTTTGAGAAAATAATATTCCGTTACATTGAAAATTCAATTTGAGTAAAGGATCTATAAACATTCTAAAACCAGAACTGCCATTACATGGATATACATCCTTTACTCCGGAACAATTTTTCGCTACTACTCCGCAAACAAACTCAAAATAATCAATTTGTCTCTTTATTCAACATAAAAACATAGTTGCAAATGAATGCGAGCTTATAACTAAAGCTAAAAATAAGAAAATAGCAAAGGGTGTATAAACAGGTTAGACAAAATATAACGTGAGCTAGGTTCTATCTACAATAGTGCGTTGTTTTTCCATGAAAATTGATATTCCTTTATTCTAACATGGGATGCTTCTTAAAAATCGTTTGTCTATCATAAAAACCAAAAATTTGAAGTGATTTTTAATTAGGGATTTAAAATAGGTTGTATTTTTTTAAACGCATTTTTCTTGATACGCCATATATGGAGATAGATGCTTTTTATATGTTGGTAAAGATTTGACACTTTATTCAACTTAGAAACATAGTTACAAATGAACGCGAGCTTAAAACTAAAGCTAGAAATGAGAAAATAGCAAAGGGTGTATAAACACGGGAGACAAAATAATACGTGAGCTAGGTTCTATCTACGATAGCGCAATGTTTTTTCATAAAAATTGATATTCCTCTATTCTAACATATAGGGGATGCTTCTAAACATCGTTTGACTTTCATAAAATGCAAACTTTTCAAGTGATTTTTAATTAGCGATTTAAAATAGGTTGTATTTTCTTCAAACGCGTTTTTCTCGATTCGCCATATATGGAGATACATCCTTTTCACGTGTTGGTACAGATATAATTTCGCAGTTTCTCTACAAAGCAAGCATTCTTTAAGAAGAGCTCGTTAACTAATATTTTTATTTTCAAATTATTCGTGTATTCCCTGATAAGCATCCGACCAACATGGTTTTCCTCCGGACGATGCTGAATTCGGCGAAACGCATCCCGATGATAAAGTTCCGGAAAGGTGGCCCAGATGCTAGTGCCGGGCAAGCGGCTGCCGCTGGAGGTGTAGCATCTGGATCACAAGCTGTAAGTTGGACATAGTTCTACGAATAATTCTCATACGCGATAGGAAAAAATCTACCGATTACCTATAGCTCTAAACCTTCTAGAGATTATTACATAATAAGCCAGCAACGTTGTTAATATTTACAAGCAGACATTGTTAATCATGTTACTGAGCCTAACGTCAAGCTTTATCGGTAAAATTAATGACCTTTCAACCAAACATTAATTATTACCTAGGCGATAATTAAATAAAGCATTAAGTTCTGTGATTAATACTTCCAAGTAACCCTGTCTAAATCTTACCATTTTAGCGCTTCGTATCATCGGGGGAATCCATTGAGGAGTGGCAACTGCCTGCTAGATATCGCAGGAAACAGCTAGATCCGGTTGAAATCGCGTGGATCAACACCGGAGGACCGCCCATGTAAAATGGTCAACAGAAAATAGGCGGGCTGACAGAAAAAGCTAGTCACTTCCACCACAGTCGACTTAACAGGTTTACTTCATACTTTCGTCATCACATTTCGTCTTTGAGTATCCGAGTGGCCGCAAAACAGCAAATAACAGAAATTATTTGATGATTTTCCAACTAGAAACTTAGGTCTGCACATACAAACGACCGGAAAATATCCCCAAAGGTGCTGACACAGTAATATTTTCCAATAATCTCATCATACTGTTTCGGTTAAAATTTTGAACCCGATCCAAATCAAGATGTTGGTCATATTTAAACAATTTAAATAGAAGTTGATTGTCAGTAGTTTTTGACAATTGTATTTATTACCTATGGTTCAAATAAACTCTATGAAATATATCGGTTTGGTTGTTGATTTAACATTTAAGGCGTTATTGCTTGAATTTTGGCTAACCCAAAAATGACTGACAATTCCCTTTTCCAATAGGAATATACTAGGAGAGAGTGGGGTTTCGTGGGCCATGGGGAAACGTGGCCACTTTTAATATCTCAGATGTGTGTTGAGACAAAAATCTCAAACCAACTGTCATCGTTGTCGCTTTGCGTGAGCATATATTCCTATATGTTATTGACTGAAATACGCATCATATGCTTCTTTTATTTATCAAGCTAAAAAAATTTACTTACATAATTAAAAAAACACCCGCTAATTTCATCGATGGGGAACCTCAAGTGCATAACAAAAATATGCTCGTGACTGACTACACCGATCGATCTTTTTCTCCAGAGTGTTAGCCGCCCTATTGATCATTGGAGTTAGTCTGACAGAATAAGCACCTAGGGACATTTTATTTTCTTTGCTCATTTTTAAAATTTCATTTACAACAATATCGCATTCGATCAGAAATAAATAACAAATTCTCTCTTTTCGGGAGAGTAGAGGAGGATCCCCTTTTCTTATTTTCATCATATCTTTTTGTGAAAATTTAGCAACTCGCCGTCTTTTGCCTTTTCTGACAGCGTATAATTTCAAGTTCATATGCTCCAAAAGTTAGAACGATACATGAACTCGTAGATGAGCTAGAAGCATTTTTGCGAGACTAAAAAAATTGTGATATTTTTAAAGTTACAGGAGACTTGATCCTTTACTAAAGAAGATTTGATCCCTTATTCAGGGTGCCCTGACCCTAGGCAAAAATCTAATAGAATCCGAAGTTAAAAGGTCCGTTGACTATTTCTTGCCATATACGTTCTTATTTCACAGTTTGTAAGTATCAGACAAAGAGAACTATTAAAGTTTGTCTTCTATCCTAAAGTCGTTGCATACTTTAGGGCGCAATTTTCTAGTTCAAATACAGTATTTTTAGCCCTTTTTAACTCGATACACATAAGTTATTGATCCGATATTAGTAATTTCATGATAACCAATGATCAGGATCCATTGAGATGAGATACATCTTAAAGGGTGATACGGTCAAAATTTGGTCAAGGAAAACGCGTGTAAATCGGTGAAATCGTTTATTTAAAAAATCAAATTAAATTTATTTTTCAAGTTTAATTAGTAGGGGAGAGTGGGGTATCGTGGGCCATGGGGAAATGTGGGCCACTTTTAATGTCTCAGATGTGTGTTGAGATAAAAATCTCAAACCAACTGTCATCGACGTCGCTTTGCGTGAACATATATTCCTATATGTTGTTGACTGAAATACGCATCATATGCTTCTTTTATTTATCAAGCTAAAAAAAGTTAGAAAAATTTACTTACATAATTAAAAAAACACCCGCTAATTTCATCGATGGGGAATCTAAAGTGCATAACAAAAATATTTTCATACGCTTATGATCTTATTTTTGTCATGATCTTTCACATGGAAAAGGAATTTTTGATGAAACATCAATAAGTCACACAAACGCAACCAATTTGCAAATCATAGCTTGTGGGGAATCGTGGGCCACACATCTTGAATCACCTATATTTTCTTGTTTTTATACACATCCAGAACTTAAAATACTTTTTACCTATCTGTAAAGTTTTCTTATGCCAAATGAAGAGTTATGAAAAATATTTTGTCCATCCTATATAAGAAATTTTGCCAAAACGTTCGTGAGTCAGGTTTAGGAATCTACACAGCTCTCTTTTTTATTTCATCATCTGAAATTGCTTTAAAATAACGAAATCAATTATGAAATCACAGTTTTGGGTCAACTCATAAACTTTGCATGTAATTTAGTCAATTTGGATTTGGTGGCCCACGATTCCCCACCATTTTTCAAAATTAAATAAATATTGCTTTTTTTCAAACAGTCAGAATTTGGGGAAAATAACTTATAAAAATTTTAAAAGTACCTCATGATACCTTGAAAATGTAGAAAAAAATACCATTCTTTATTTTCGTTTTATCTTTTATAATAAAGAAGTTATGGAACAACGAAAAAAAGTGGCCCATGATTCCCCACTCTCCCATATAAAATTTAGGAAATATATTCAGTTAGGCTTCCGCTTTTCCAAATCCAAATTTACCGGGCCTTACGCTTAACCCCTGCCATCAGATTTTGTACAGCCCCTTTGTCCACCTTCTTCGCCGCAGAAAGCCAGTTTGCCTTGAACTGCTGCTCGTCCTTATTTACATCTTACATAAGATACATTTTGGAAAACTTCTTCTTAAAAAAATGAGAGTTTACTATTGCTTTGAAAATATGGCATTATGCAGTTCATATTATACTCTAACGATTGACATATTGGAATACATATTTTTTAATAATTTGTCCATTTGAGAAACATTTTATAGTGATAAAAAAAGATCTTCAAAACACATTTTGTAAAAATTTTCAAAAAAAAGTTCAATAACTCGAATATTAAAATTTTTAAAATTAGTTAAGATGACATCATTTTTGTTTTGTTCTGTTTGGCACATTTTCTAGAACTCTTGATATTTTTAAGACATTCCTGTTTCGAGATATAGCAAGGGGATCAAGTATCCTCATTCTCCCCTATAGGTGAAATAATCACTTCAAGAACAGCGATGGAAACGAAATGATTTCGATTCGATCAACGTTTAGTCGCAACGTCGCAAGATCTCGGTATGTTACAAACCAAGAGCGAACTTAATCCCGTCGGCAGCTGAATCGAGTTGGCATGATGATGGTTGAATACCTACATGCAACATTTTGGGAGTGATGTAGCTCCGAGAAGGACGCTACTCTTATGCTCGGACTTGAATAAATTCCTACGTACGCGTCGCTCGCGTAGAGCGAGTGTCACTCTTGCACACGATTGAACCCGATTGCAAGTTGTAACACACCGTGATCGGAGAAACTAGAGACTTGTACACTTTGGGATTTACTTACATCTTGTTGCAACCACTCCCAAAGTTCGGCACTTGTTGGTTAGGAAGGATGGCTAGGATTTGTTTTGCTCTCGAGTTACCCAACCGCCCGTGTTTGGATAGATACAAAAAAAAAACATACGCACGGGCGTTGTTCTATGAGAAATTTGTTTGGTACTTTTTAAATCTTCCCATGCCGTTTGCAAAGTTTCCGTTAAAACTGATGTCGTTTTTTACTTTATTCGTAGTTTGTAGTCGTTCCACTTGCCATAGAATGTGTTCAATTTTTATGATGTTAGATTTATTGGGTACGTAATTTATTCTTGTTTCTCAACATTTAAAAACTGGTTCAATATGTTTTAGTAAATTAGCCGAAGCTGGCTTTGAAAAGAGTACCAAAAAAGAATATCTTTAAAAAATGCAAACAACTTTAGACAGTCTTATTGTATTAACCCTCATACGCATCAGATTTCATTACCCTAATCAGCACCAGGAGTGTCAATTTGACACTACATGCTAAAATCGTTATAACTTTTGGCGTGTTAAACCGATCTAGACGAACCTTATATCAAAAAAAAAACCTTGTAATGTCAGTAAAATATGATTAGAACATAATATATAGCTAAAGCTTCTAGTTTTATCGTTTTTTAGCATGAAAGAAAAAAAAAACCGAAAAAACATGCCTCAGGAAAACTGCTTGTAATTCAAATATTACACGTCCAAAAAAATATTTGTCTTATGCATATGAAAGCTGAAGCACTGACCACACTGACATGACACTTAGAACAAAAATTCAACCATTTTCTGTCTAATTTTTTGTTGTCAGATTTTGAAGGTTCGCAATACCGACGGCAGGTGGCGAACCTGAAAGATTTGACAAAAATGCCCAGTAGGAAAAATGGTCCTGTTTAGCACGATTTTATCGTAGAAATTGCGTGTTTTATTTTAAAAGTTGGGTGGCATTTCCTTACTGGGATAGCATTTCTTCAAATCGATCGATGCGCACTCTGGAATCGACATTGCGCACTGTTGGGAAAATTATCCAGAAAACGAAATCGAGTGTCCAGTCAGTATGGTCAGTGGTTTAACATTTCAAAGGGCGATGGAAGTTACTGAGTAACTTTTACGCGACAAGAGTCACCTGAAGTTCCCGTAAAACATTTTTTCAGCCAAATGTGAACTTCGGAGCTCCATCTTTAAGAAAAAACGCGACTTTCAGAATCATCGGGTTTGCAAACATCGCATATCGGAGATGAGTGAGATACCAACTGATCCGTTATGAATGTCACTCACTCAGTTTCTCCTGGCTGATTAGAAATTGAAAAGTAGACGGAATGACCATCTTTCCATCACAAACACAACTACAGTTTGATTTTATTCTTACTGTAGGTTAAAAAAGCTGTAAAATCTAATATATTTATTTATTGGCTATGTTTAAAATCAAACAACATTTGCTAATGATCGGTGTTGTAATCTAGAAATCTTCGGAATCAATCAGGGCATGAATGGACTAATTTTATTCAGATTTTATTTTTAGGTTGACAGTTAACCACCCTCTATTCACATTGATTGCTTTTTATTTTATTTATTTACATAGTATTCCGTCTCACGACATAACTTGACGAACTTGATTGCTTAGTTACAATATTAATTTACAAAACTACCACAATCGGTTACATGTATCACTCGCTCACTGCCTGAACCATTCACTCCTGATCCCAGCCCAACATGATTCGCCTTATGCATCGCTCAATGGTGAGATTTCAATTTGATGATAGTGCTGCACTGTTTTGACAGCAAACATCGTGCGAGGTGATCTGAATTTTAGCGATGAATAGAACGATCGATGATCGGATAAGTCCAGTAGCAATCAATAACAAAACCCGATCGCTGTACGTTCAGTTGCGAAGTGCAATCAGGAACATTCATTGAAAATGAGTGATTTTCGGAACACTGGAATTAATAAAAAAAATTGCAGGTTCTATAAAAATTATAAAGAATCAATTCAAACCAAAAACGCTAATTCACATTATTAAAAAAGATCGTCGCTTTTCGCTTTTCATCATAACAATCTTTTCAATTCAGAAATTTATAGAAACAACAAGGAAAATGGCGCGTAGTGACACCACAATTTGAATCCATCATATTTCGAAAATGACGACATTCAGAAAAAATCTTTTAAAATCAATATAAGGCGCTTTAAATAATGAATATCTACAGTTTTATCAGTGATAGACACTACCAACTCTAAATTTTGCAAAAGATTTATCAAAAAATCCTACAACTTTATCGCTTACCGCTGAATGAGTCTGAGCTTTTATTTTAGTTGACAACGTGATTGTCGTTAAACATTTTTACCCCAATTCTAGTAGTATAAAATGATATTCTTTTTTAAAGATTTTTATGATATTCAGGAAAAAAACATAACAATTTTTTATGGTACATTGTGCTAACCTGATCTCTCTCTTGAAATCGGAATTTAGATTTTATATCGTTTATTCGATTGTGGAAATTTATTGAAAATTATTGTTCCCCCAAACATGTCTTGAATAATGTTTTCTTTAATCGTTTATGATATTTCATCTGTTGTTTTGTATAGATTGTACTTTTCAAATACAGCTTTTTAATTTTACTTAAAAAGTGCTTTGTATGAAGTATGTATATGTCACCTTTTTAATATTTTCAAGCTATTTAGAAAAAAACGTGTCAATTTCCCTGACACGAATGCCATAGTGCTGGTAAAGTGTCAAAAATAACATTTATAAAAAAGTGTCAGTTTCTCCAAGAATTAAAAAAACGTACACTCAGAAATTTAAAAAATATTAAAAATATTTTGTTTTAATTACTCTGACATTTGACTGACATTAATATCCAGAAATATTAAAAAATAACTATTTCAATTATTTAAATTTATGCACCCGAATAATTTCTTGGCGTATAATGATCCAATGCATAAAATTTAATAACCGAGATATTATTTTGTTCAAACAAACGCTTTGTGATTTGTGCGTTTGAGTCCCAACTAAACGGGTATGAGCCAGAGGTGCAAAGCATCGCATCATTTTGCATGCAGCGTTCGACTTTTTCCCGACCAGATCAAACTAACTTTATCTTCGGAAGCGTCGGCTTGCGAACATAGCACGCCGACTTTTGATTGCAAATGAACGCATCGCAACGACGCTGTGGCACGATTGGTTCAAATGACTGCATCTCTTAAGTTCATTCCGATGCTTTGCGAACAGTTCGCCTACTGATTTTAAGGCGACGTCAACCGAAGGATCCGTTCGTTTGAATTTATCGGGGATAAGTTTAAACAACCTTATCGAGATAGGGTCGTTTGAACGTTCAATTGAATGTTCACTTTTGAACGTTCAATTGAATGTTCGTCTGATGCGTTCGGCAGCCTAAGGCAAGACGCCGAGCCGTGTTTGGAGAGGATGGATTATTGATATGGTGCATTGCTTGCGTGTGATGTTCGGTCGTCGCTCGACGATAGAGGGTGTCGGGTGTCTTGTAGCGCGCGGACGACTTGGTAAAGAGAATGAGGCGCAGTTACAGTTTCATTTAACGGTGCAATTTTACTGAATAAAATGCAAACCGCCCAACTACGGTTGGGCTTGTAAGGCTTGTAAGAGATTGTTTATTCTTTTTCATTCCATGTTAGGTTCAGAACTGAAGCAAACCGTCAAGACCCGCGAAATTTAATTCAAATTTTCAGATATCAGATTCAGATTTCAGATTTTAGATTTAGATTCCAGATTCAGATTTCAGATTCAAATTTCAGATTCAGATTTCAGATTCAGATTCAGATTTCAGATTCAGATTTCAGATTCAGATTTTAGATTCAGATTTCAGATTCAGATTTCAGATTCAGATTTCAGATTCAGATTTCAGATTCAGATTTCAGATTCAGATTTCAGATTCAGATTTCAGATTCAGATTTCAGATTCAGATTTTAGATTCAGATTTCAGATTCAGATTTCAGATTCAGATTTCAGATTCAGATTCAGATTTCAGATTCAGATTTCAGATTCAGATTTCAGATTCAGATTTCAGATTCAGATTTCAGATTCAGATTTCAGATTCAGATTTCAGATTCAGATTTCAGATTCAGATTTCAGATTCAGATTTCAGATTCAGATTTCAGATTCAGATTTCAGATTCAGATTTCAGATTCAGATTTCAGATTCAGATTTCAGATTCAGATTTCAGATTCAGATTTCAGATTCAGATTTCAGATTCAGATTTCAGATTCAGATTTCAGATTCAGATTTCAGATTCAGATTCAGATTTCAGATTCAGATTTCAGATTCAGATTTCAGATTCAGATTTCAGATTCAGATTTCAGATTCAGATTTCAGATTCAGATTTCAGATTCAGATTTCAGATTCAGATTTCAGATTCAGATTTCAGATTCAGATTTCAGATTTAGATTTCAGATTCAGATTTCAGATTCAGATTTCAGATTCAGATTTCAGATTCAGATTTCAGATTCAGATTTCAGATTCAGATTTCAGATTCAGATATCAGATTCAGATATCAGATTCAGATTTCAGATTCAGATTTCAGATTCAGATTTCAGATTCAGATTTCAGATTCAGATTTCAGATTCAGATTTCAGATTCAGATTTCAGATTCAGATTTCAGATTCAGATTTCAGATTCAGATTTCAGATTCAGATTTCAGATTCAGATTTCAGATTCAGATTCAGATTTCAGAATTCAGATTCAGATTTCAGATTGGAAATGGACTTCCGCTCATTATGAGTTGATGTTTTACATATATGAGTTGATGTTTAACATATATGAGTTAATGAGTTGATGATTAAATATATTGAGTCCCAAATTCATGGCGTACACCATTTGATTAAGACCCGAAATCAGAAATTTGGAATTCATTTATTGGGGTTAGAATAGAAAAAATGAAAAATTTGGTAATATTTTGTTCACCAGAACTATCACTAAATGTAATGAAATGATTAACTGTTGGTGGTAGATTTTCTAACATGATTTACTTTTCAAATGCCCATTAATTTCCATATTTTTTTCGCCCCGATGGAATGAACACTTTAAATGGAAATGACGTTTGGGTTGGTGGCAAAGGGGTATAACTTATACCGTATAAGTAAATTACTTGGTAGCAAATGGGTCTGCACTTATAACCCTTTGGCTCCAAACAAAAAGTAATTTTCAGTAAGCAGGATTTTTTCAACAATATCAAAACATGAGAAAATAGCGAAATAAAATTGTGATTAAAATAGCATATGATGTTTGACAGTCGAAGATTTGTTCTAGATGGTTAACTCGATTTTTTCCCTTTTGCACTTATACCCCTTTTGGCTCCAAGGGCCTCAAATATGAATCTAAAATCTTAACCCAAAATCTTAACCTTAATTCTAAAACTGAATGCTTAATATGAAACCTGAATCTGATATCTGAATCAGGATCTGAAATCTGAAATCTGAATCAAAATATGAATCTGAAATCTGCTTTCTGAATCTGAAATCTGAATCTGAAATCTGAATCTGAATTCTGAATCTGAAATCTGAATCTGAAATCTGAATTTGAAATCTGAATCTGAAATCTGAATCTGAAATCTGAATCTGAAATCTGAATCTGAAATCTGAATCTAAAATCTGAATCTGAAATCTGAATCTGAAATCTGAATCTGAAATCTGAAATCTGAATCTGAAATCTGAAATCTGAATCTAAAATCTGAATCTGAAATCTGAATCTGAAATCTGAATCTGAAATCTGAATCTGAAATCTGAATCTGAAATCTGAATCTGAAATCTGAATCTGAAATCTGAATCTGAAATCTGAATCTGAAATCTGAATCTGAAATCTGAATCTGAAGTTCTATGGTCAATGTGCATTATTGACCATAGCATACAAACCAAATGCACTTTCCTTTTAATAATAAATTGCTGCTACTGATTCCATCCTTTTTGAAGATTATTCACATATTCGAAAAGAATGGAATCTGCATGCAGTCAAGTTGAGCGGCATTTTGCAACTGAAGAATCATAGCACGTGCTCATACCCGTTTAGTTGGGACTCAAACGCACAAATCACAAAGCGTTTGTTTGAACAAAATAATATCTCGGTTATTAAATTTTATGCATTGGATCATTATACGCCAAGAAATTATTCGGGTGCATAAATTTAAATAATTGAAATAGTTATTTTTTAATATTTCTGGATATTAATGTCAGTCAAATGTCAGAGTAATTAAAACAAAATATTTTTAATATTTTTTAAATTTCTGAGTGTACGTTTTTTTAATTCTTGGAGAAACTGACAGGATCTGAAATCTGAAATCTGAATCAAAATATGAATCTGAAATCTGCTTTCTGAATCTGAAATCTGAATCTGAAATCTGAATCTGAATTCTGAATCTGAAATCTGAATCTGAAATCTGAATTTGAAATCTGAATCTGAAATCTGAATCTGAAATCTGAATCTGAAATCTGAATCTGAAATCTGAATCTAAAATCTGAATCTGAAATCTGAATCTGAAATCTGAATCTGAAATCTGAAATCTGAATCTGAAATCTGAAATCTGAATCTAAAATCTGAATCTGAAATCTGAATCTGAAATCTGAATCTGAAATCTGAATCTGAAATCTGAATCTGAAATCTGAATCTGAAATCTGAATCTGAAATCTGAATCTGAAATCTGAATCTGAAATCTGAATCTGAAATCTGAATCTGAAATCTGAATCTGAAATCTGAATCTGAAATCTGAATCTGAAATCTGAATCTGAAATCTGAATCTGAAATCTGAATCTGAAATCTGAATCTGAAATCTGAATCTGAAATCTGAATCTGAAATCTGAATCTGAAATCTGAATCTGAAATCTAAATCTGAAATCTGAATCTGAAATCTGAATCTGAAATCTGAATCTGAAATCTGAAATCTGAATCTGGAATCTAAATCTAAAATCTGAAATCTGAATCTGATATCTGAAAATTTGAATTAAATTTCGCGGGTCTTGACGGTTTGCTTCAGTTCTGAACCTAACATGGAATGAAAAAGAATAAACAATCTCTTACAAGCCTTACAAGCCCAACCGTAATTGGGCGGTTTGCATTTTATTCAGTAAAATTGCACCGTTAAATGAAACTGTAACTGCGCCTCATTCTCTTTACCAAGTCGTCCGCGCGCTACAAGACACCCGACACCCTCTATCGTCGAGCGACGACCGAACATCACACGCAAGCAATGCACCATATCAATAATCCATCCCATCCAAACACGGCTCGGCGTCTTGCCTTAGGCTGCCGAACGCATCAAAAGTGAACATTCAATTGAACGTTCAAACGACCCTATCTCGATAAGGTTGTTTGAACTTATCCCCGATAAATTCAAACGAACGGATCCTTCGGTTGACGTCGCCTTAAAATCAGTAGGCGAACTGTTCGCAAAGCATCGGAATGAACTTAAGAGATGCAGTCATTTGAACCAATCGTGCCACAGCGTCGTTGCGATGCGTTCATTTTTTCCAACCACAAGTTAGGCGTCGTAGCTGATCTTAACCTTTTCAAGAAATAATCAGCTTGCGACTTTTTCTCGACGACGTTTGCGCTGAACGTTCATTTGCACCTCTGTGTATTAGTTCTATGGTCAATGTGCATTATTGACCATAGCATACAAACCAAATGCACTTTCCTTTTAATAATAAATTGCTGCTACTGATTCCATCCTTTTTGAAGATTATTCACATATTCGAAAAGAATGGAATCTGCATGCAGTCAAGTTGAGCGGCATTTTGCAACTGAAGAATCATAGCACGTGCTCATACCAGAGGTGCAAATGAACGTTCAGCGCAAACGTCGTCGAGAAAAAGTCGCAAGCTGATTATTTCTTGAAAAGGTTAAGATCAGCTACGACGCCTAACTTGTGGTTGGAAAAAATGAACGCATCGCAACGACGCTGTGGCACGATTGGTTCAAATGACTGCATCTCTTAAGTTCATTCCGATGCTTTGCGAACAGTTCGCCTACTGATTTTAAGGCGACGTCAACCGAAGGATCCGTTCGTTTGAATTTATCGGGGATAAGTTCAAACAACCTTATCGAGATAGGGTCGTTTGAACGTTCAATTGAATGTTCACTTTTGATGCGTTCGGCAGCCTAAGGCAAGACGCCGAGCCGTGTTTGGATGGGATGGATTATTGATATGGTGCATTGCTTGCGTGTGATGTTCGGTCGTCGCTCGACGATAGAGGGTGTCGGGTGTCTTGTAGCGCGCGGACGACTTGGTAAAGAGAATGAGGCGCAGTTACAGTTTCATTTAACGGTGCAATTTTACTGAATAAAATGCAAACCGCCCAATTACGGTTGGGCTTGTAAGGCTTGTAAGAGATTGTTTATTCTTTTTCATTCCATGTTAGGTTCAGAACTGAAGCAAACCGTCAAGACCCGCGAAATTTAATTCAAATTTTCAGATATCAGATTCAGATTTCAGATTTTAGATTTAGATTCCAGATTCAGATTTCAGATTTCAGATTCAGATTTCAGATTCAGATTTCAGATTCAGATTTCAGATTTAGATTTCAGATTCAGATTTCAGATTCAGATTTCAGATTCAGATTTCAGATTCAGATTTCAGATTCAGATTTCAGATTCAGATTTCAGATTCAGATTTCAGATTCAGATTTCAGATTCAGATTTCAGATTCAGATTTCAGATTCAGATTTCAGATTCAGATTTCAGATTCAGATTTCAGATTCAGATTTCAGATTCAGATTTCAGATTCAGATTTCAGATTCAGATTTCAGATTCAGATTTCAGATTCAGATTTCAGATTCAGATTTCAGATTCAGATTTCAGATTCAGATTTTAGATTCAGATTTCAGATTTCAGATTCAGATTTCAGATTTCAGATTCAGATTTCAGATTCAGATTTCAGATTCAGATTTTAGATTCAGATTTCAGATTCAGATTTCAGATTCAGATTTCAGATTCAGATTTCAGATTCAGATTTCAAATTCAGATTTCAGATTCAGATTTCAGATTCAGAATTCAGATTCAGATTTCAGATTCAGATTTCAGATTCAGAAAGCAGATTTCAGATTCATATTTTGATTCAGATTTCAGATTTCAGATCCTGTCAGTTTCTCCAAGAATTAAAAAAACGTACACTCAGAAATTTAAAAAATATTAAAAATATTTTGTTTTAATTACTCTGACATTTGACTGACATTAATATCCAGAAATATTAAAAAATAACTATTTCAATTATTTAAATTTATGCACCCGAATAATTTCTTGGCGTATAATGATCCAATGCATAAAATTTAATAACCGAGATATTATTTTGTTCAAACAAACGCTTTGTGATTTGTGCGTTTGAGTCCCAACTAAACGGGTATGAGCACGTGCTATGATTCTTCAGTTGCAAAATGCCGCTCAACTTGACTGCATGCAGATTCCATTCTTTTCGAATATGTGAATAATCTTCAAAAAGGATGGAATCAGTAGCAGCAATTTATTATTAAAAGGAAAGTGCATTTGGTTTGTATGCTATGGTCAATAATGCACATTGACCATAGAACTTCAGATTCAGATTTCAGATTCAGATTTCAGATTCAGATTTCAGATTCAGATTTCAGATTCAGATTTCAGATTCAGATTTCAGATTCAGATTTCAGATTCAGATTTCAGATTCAGATTTCAGATTCAGATTTCAGATTCAGATTTTAGATTCAGATTTCAGATTTCAGATTCAGATTTCAGATTTCAGATTCAGATTTCAGATTCAGATTTCAGATTCAGATTTTAGATTCAGATTTCAGATTCAGATTTCAGATTCAGATTTCAGATTCAGATTTCAGATTCAGATTTCAAATTCAGATTTCAGATTCAGATTTCAGATTCAGAATTCAGATTCAGATTTCAGATTCAGATTTCAGATTCAGAAAGCAGATTTCAGATTCATATTTTGATTCAGATTTCAGATTTCAGATCCTGATTCAGATATCAGATTCAGGTTTCATATTAAGCATTCAGTTTTAGAATTAAGGTTAAGATTTTGGGTTAAGATTTTAGATTCATATTTGAGGCCCTTGGAGCCAAAAGGGGTATAAGTGCAAAAGGGAAAAAATCGAGTTAACCATCTAGAACAAATCTTCGACTGTCAAACATCATATGCTATTTTAATCACAATTTTATTTCGCTATTTTCTCATGTTTTGATATTGTTGAAAAAATCCTGCTTACTGAAAATTACTTTTTGTTTGGAGCCAAAGGGTTATAAGTGCAGACCCATTTGCTACCAAGTAATTTACTTATACGGTATAAGTTATACCCCTTTGCCACCAACCCAAACGTCATTTCCATTTAAAGTGTTCATTCCATCGGGGCGAAAAAAATATGGAAATTAATGGGCATTTGAAAAGTAAATCATGTTAGAAAATCTACCACCAACAGTTAATCATTTCATTACATTTAGTGATAGTTCTGGTGAACAAAATATTACCAAATTTTTCATTTTTTCTATTCTAACCCCAATAAATGAATTCCAAATTTCTGATTTCGGGTCTTAATCAAATGGTGTACGCCATGAATTTGGGACTCAATATATTTAATCATCAACTCATTAACTCATATATGTTAAACATCAACTCATATATGTAAAACATCAACTCATAATGAGC
Source organism: Uranotaenia lowii (assembly GCF_029784155.1). Lineage (NCBI taxonomy): Eukaryota > Metazoa > Arthropoda > Insecta > Diptera > Culicidae > Uranotaenia > Uranotaenia lowii. The sequence goes on from NC_073692.1 coordinate 294,323,444, forward strand.
GGAAGTCCATTTCCAATCTGAAATCTGAATCTGAATTCTGAAATCTGAATCTGAATCTGAAATCTGAATCTGAAATCTGAATCTGAAATCTGAATCTGAAATCTGAATCTGAAATCTGAATCTGAAATCTGAATCTGAAATCTGAATCTGAAATCTGAATCTGAAATCTGAATCTGAAATCTGAATCTGAAATCTGAATCTGAAATCTGAATCTGATATCTGAATCTGATATCTGAATCTGAAATCTGAATCTGAAATCTGAATCTGAAATCTGAATCTGAAATCTGAATCTGAAATCTGAATCTGAAATCTGAATCTGAAATCTAAATCTGAAATCTGAATCTGAAATCTGAATCTGAAATCTGAATCTGAAATCTGAATCTGAAATCTGAATCTGAAATCTGAATCTGAAATCTGAATCTGAAATCTGAATCTGAAATCTGAATCTGAAATCTGAATCTGAAATCTGAATCTGAATCTGAAATCTGAATCTGAAATCTGAATCTGAAATCTGAATCTGAAATCTGAATCTGAAATCTGAATCTGAAATCTGAATCTGAAATCTGAATCTGAAATCTGAATCTGAAATCTGAATCTGAAATCTGAATCTGAAATCTGAATCTGAAATCTGAATCTGAAATCTGAATCTGAAATCTGAATCTGAAATCTGAATCTGAAATCTGAATCTGAAATCTGAATCTGAAATCTGAATCTGAAATCTGAATCTGAAATCTGAATCTGAAATCTGAATCTGAATCTGAAATCTGAATCTGAAATCTGAATCTGAAATCTGAATCTAAAATCTGAATCTGAAATCTGAATCTGAAATCTGAATCTGAAATCTGAATCTGAAATCTGAATCTGAAATCTGAATCTGAAATCTGAATCTGAAATCTGAATCTGAAATCTGAATCTAAAATCTGAATCTGAAATCTGAATCTGAAATCTGAATCTGAATCTGAAATCTGAATCTGAAATTTGAATCTGAAATCTGAATCTGGAATCTAAATCTAAAATCTGAAATCTGAATCTGATATCTGAAAATTTGAATTAAATTTCGCGGGTCTTGACGGTTTGCTTCAGTTCTGAACCTAACATGGAATGAAAAAGAATAAACAATCTCTTACAAGCCTTACAAGCCCAACCGTAGTTGGGCGGTTTGCATTTTATTCAGTAAAATTGCACCGTTAAATGAAACTGTAACTGCGCCTCATTCTCTTTACCAAGTCGTCCGCGCGCTACAAGACACCCGACACCCTCTATCGTCGAGCGACGACCGAACATCACACGCAAGCAATGCACCATATCAATAATCCATCCTCTCCAAACACGGCTCGGCGTCTTGCCTTAGGCTGCCGAACGCATCAGACGAACATTCAATTGAACGTTCAAAAGTGAACATTCAATTGAACGTTCAAACGACCCTATCTCGATAAGGTTGTTTAAACTTATCCCCGATAAATTCAAACGAACGGATCCTTCGGTTGACGTCGCCTTAAAATCAGTAGGCGAACTGTTCGCAAAGCATCGGAATGAACTTAAGAGATGCAGTCATTTGAACCAATCGTGCCACAGCGTCGTTGCGATGCGTTCATTTGCAATCAAAAGTCGGCGTGCTATGTTCGCAAGCCGACGCTTCCGAAGATAAAGTTAGTTTGATCTGGTCGGGAAAAAGTCGAACGCTGCATGCAAAATGATGCGATGCTTTGCACCTCTGGTTGTGGTAGATACTTACTCACGATACTTGCATGTAGTAGAGATCAAAAACACAGATGCGAACAGCACTAACGCAGCATTAAGTAGAATCTTCGAAGTATGGGGTTATCCCATCGCCATTCACAGCGACAACGGACCACCTTTTCAAGGGGAAAAGTTTGTTAAGACCTGGGAAGACAGAGGTGTCAAAATCAGGAAAGCAATCCCTCTAAGCGCTCAGTCAAACGGAGCGGTTGAGCGTCAAAACAAAGGACTCAAAGATGCCCTAACAGCTGCCAAAATGGACAACGTCAATTGGAAACTTGCTCTTGAGCAGTATTTGTATATGCACAACAAGGTAAGATACTAATTAAGTTATAACGTTCCAACTTGTTTAATGAGCATTTGATACGATTAGGTACGACCACTGTCAAGACTCGGTGTCACGCCTTTCGAACTTCTTGTGGGATGGAGGTTTCGTGGGACGTTTCCGTTTTTGTGGGAATCACTTTCGGCAGATCAAGTTGACCGCACAGACATTCGAGAAAAGGACGCTACGTCCAAGCTCGACAGTAAGCAGTACGCAGATTTAACCAGAGGGGCAAAAGAGTCGGAAATAAAGGTTGGAGATAAGGTTGTTCTGGCAAAACATCAGAGGCAAAAAGGAGACCCAACGTTTGCGGAAGATCGCTACACAGTTTTGACAAGAGAAGGTGCAAAAGTCGTGATAATAAGTAACAGAGGTGTACAATACTCAAGAAATGTACAAGATATCAAGAAGGTTCCCATTACGGTGGCAGAGAGTCAGACAAATGTTGACTATGGCGCAAACAGCGACGATACATTTTCATCAACTGTTCAACTACCAGATCATTCTTCAGATGTTGAAGAAGGAACTGAAGAAGAATCGAGACGACCAAATCGAGTAAGGAGGATGCCTTCTCGTTTTAACGAAATGATTCTATTTACCGTATTTGACTAAAGAGTAGAGACGTGGAGTATTGTAGAGATAAAGATCAGTATGTTCAATAAATCAGTATTTAACTATAATAATTAGTTTTAAAAATAATGTTCAGAAAACATTTCTAAGAAACAAATTCAAATTAAAAGTTATCGAATGGTATGATTTGTTTTCCCGTTTGCTTCTTGCCCCTCACTACCCATGATTCGCTGAGTTCCCTGTCAGAATTCCCCTACGCTGTTTCCCCTTTTTGATTGATTCTGATTGGTCGAAGCATGAAAGCCGTATGAAGTATGAAAGCTATAAAAGAAACCAACAATCCTCGCGCGAGCTCATTCAGTTGTCTAAAGCCGAGAAGAACGGAGCAAAAGAATCCAAGCAGCAGCAACCGAGACGAATGGAGCAAAAGGCATCCAAACAGCAGCAGCCGAGAAGAATGGAGCAAAAAGCATCCAAACAGCAGCAGCAGCATTCCGCAGCAGGGCCGAGTGCGGAACGGCAGCAGCGAGCCGAGTTGGGAGAAGCCATTACCCGCTTCATGCGGCGTTTGCCGGAGGCGGGCAAATTTGTGGAACCGCGTCCACCGGCAATTCACGACAGATTGATCTAAACAAAACGGTACAAATCATCTCGAAAAAAAGTAACTATTTGACGAATCCGTTTATTGAGGTTAAGCTGTTTTGCCGTTTAGGAACAAGTTCTGCTTCGTGCACAATATGTGAAATCGGAACAAAATGGTAAGTGTTTTCTTAGATTTCATTTAGTTGTGCTGGTTCTCTTCATAATACTTTGTTTTTGTTTCAGATCGGCCCACAGAGCTTCGTGTTGTATTTTGTTGTATTCCCGTCAGCCTTCAGATATTATTCCGGACAAGCCGGACCTGACAAGCTTGGCGAACAAAGGACTTGCCTCAACAATTTTTAAAGAACACGGTGATATATCTCAAAAATAAATATTAGGTAACAGTCCCTATTAATTTCAAATAAATACCAATTTTTTTCATGAATTGTGTTTTTTTTTAAATTAATTATTATTGAAGAAACCAATCAAACAAACAAGCATTTACCTTTTAAATCAGTGAATGTGAAAACGGTATTATTTACTATTTTCCTAGGTGAATGAGAAAATGGTAAAATCTACCTTTTTGCTAGGTGAATTGAAAAAAGGTAAGATTTACCTTTTTGCTAGGTGAATGAAAAAAAGGTAAAATTTACCTCGAAAGAGGGGTGGAAAAAATTCACCTCGCAAAAAGGTAAATTTTACCTTTTTTTTATTTTCCGTGTGTGATAGAAATATTGCTATTTTTGCATCACAGCATGCGAAAATACAACCCATGTTGTAAAAAAAACTAGAAGACCACAGATCTTGAAAATGTTTTTGCATGGCAAAATTTTCAAAATGTGCCGTAAGTGTAAAAATTTCTACCACTTTTTCCCAACACCAGTGAACTTGCTCTTACAATGAAATGTTCAAATCACATTTTGAATTCAGTTTGGGCATTTCAATCGTGCTAGTTGGGTTCGATAAATTTCAAACCTTTTTCAAAGGAGTAAACCTTGTCTGAGGTGAATGACACCATCTTGAGTCACGATTCCTAGACCATCTCATGATATGTCAAAATCAAATAGAACACCTTCAAAATGAGGGTGTTCAGGATTCTTATAAGAAAGATTAGAAAAAATACGGCGAATTTAAGTTGCACACTTTTGTATCCGAATACCCGATTGGCTTGGCTATTAGACTGAGTCGATTTGGGGACATCGTCGAATTTCTCAAACCCTGAGGTCTAAACAGGTTTTGTATTAAAATATTAAATTAATTTATTTTATTTTTATTTTTAAGGAAATTGAAAATTGTAATTATATTTCACGCAATCATGAATTGTATGGTTGAAACTATGCGAATCATGGTACTTGAAACCTTGAATGGACTGTCAAATTCATATTTTTGTACACTGAAATTTATGGTTTCAGCAAAATTTACCATGAAAAAAGGGGGTTGTTAAGCAACTTAACAATGAAAAAATCAACTTTTTCCCATAAATTTTTAAACTCAAAACGATAAAGTTAACTGTTATTACATATTCCACTTTTTTCAACGAAATTGTGAATTTCAAGGTTTTCCCTTGAATTTTAATCGTTCAACGATCATGAACATCAATGTTTATTTACAATTTATTATAATTCCAGGTCCGTGAAACCCCATGGTTTGAATTGTTGTTTTCATTTGTTTTTTTCTTTCAAATTCATATTTCGTATTTAATAAAATAAATTAGAGTTTAATTTGTTCGCTTAATTTTTATTCAATTTTAGGTTTTGTATTTACAAACTTGTCACTTACCAAAAGCAATGCTGAAAATATCTGCACTACGGATTTTCTTTACTGCAACATCGACGGCTCTTGAGCCAACTTCTGTCCGACCCTGGGACACGGCTGGTACCAGACCACCGATCCGTTCGATATCGGTTTGCCGCGGACGTCTACCATGGCCACGTCGACCATTGTATACGGCCCTCAATTAACTGAAGTTGTATTTGGGGAACTTTTCACCTTTTCATCAGCTCCTAGAATGAATGAAATTTCAGTTAAGTTATTTCATACAAATCAATCAATATAATTAAATTACTTACCATAATCAACGAAGTTAAAGCCATCTTTTTCTAATCCGAATCAGGTCAGCTTGATTTCGGATTTTCCAGATTCGCTGATTCTGACTTTGAAAATTTTAACAAACCCTCCGAAAGAAAGTGACGTTTGTGGAGCGCAATAAAATTTTCTCTACACGGAAAAATGTAAATGTGTAAAAAGCAAAAATTTACCAATGTTCGCGTGGTTTTGATTTACATTTTACCATGAAGTACACTGTAACAACATTAATCACAAGAAAAATATTGTGATACCGTGCGTCTGTCATTTTCGGCAACTATGGAATATTTTGTATTAACAATAAACTTCACGGTGACTTCAAAAATTATGATGGTTTCAAAGTTTAATGCGGTTTACAGATATTTAGATTTTACGATGAAGTTTATTGGTAAAATTGAAAATCATTGTTCGGTTATCTTAATACCATGGTCTTTGCTAATCGGGTAGAAATGGATGTTGGTATTTCTTTCAATTTCGCAAGCCTTATGTACATATGTAGTTTACGATGGAGCGACTAGCCTCGGATTGCGAGATGAGAGTAATTTCAAAGCTTGCTGAGGCCCATTGATCAGCAGATTCATTACCGGGAATATCCGGATGAGTAGGCGTCCTACAGAGTGTGATGATTTTGACGTGGAGCTAGATGGACTGTAGAAAAAGCCTCAATTACTCCGATGCATTACCACCCTTCTGTGAAGATAGAATAAAATGAAACTTTAAGAGTTATTTAGAGTATTTTTAAAGGGGTAAGACCATTCGATTCCTCGCAAGTTTTACTTAAAGGATAATGATTTACAAGAATTCACCAAGCGCAAGGTGATTACCTTTTTTTTAGGTTCGAAAATTCCCACTGCGCATTGGGAAATCTTTGAAGCCACCATTTAGTATGGAACTTCGTTTCTCTCAATGAAAGATGTTTGGAGACGAGATAGTGGTAGCAAAGATGGCCACATCTAGTTAAAAATACAGAATACAGCATTATTTAAGACCTTTTAACCACCCGGGATATTCGGGTCTATGGAATTACCATCGTAATATTCTTGTTGAAATAGAGAACTTTTTAGTTCATCATCGTACAAAGTTTGTTTACTACAAAACTAGAAATTCCGTGCGCTACATCATCACGCATTGGCCTAAGTGATCAGAATGAATTTTTGATTCTTAAATGCAAAGCGTGATAGCATTATGATCATCAAATTTGACACCACAAAGTACTGCAAGGTGTGAATCCTAATTTTCATTTCTCTTTCCACGAGGAACCCCAAAATGCCGAGGCAATTACGCTTTTTTTCGTACATTGACACATGGATTCCCACCATTTCGAAAATTGATGGAATCTCGACGACGACACATAACAACAACAACGCAACGTCGGCCAAAGTGCGCTCCATTCGGATGATTGATTAAATATTCATCGTAACGAAAATGAAATGAATTAACAAATAATTTTAAACAGTCGTTCAATTTGCGCTGCCCGGGGTGTGGCGTCAATGTTGTCGCTGAATGGCTTGAACTGGTGGGATGGAATTGGAAAATTGGTCAAAAGTGTTTGTTTGGGGAACTTTTTGGAGCCATCCGAAAACCAGATAGGTGGGCAGGACATTTGAAGTTGTGGTTCCGAAGGTGGGAGGTTCTGGATTGAGGGAATGAATTATACACGCACATCACGTGCAATTTTCTGCTGCCAAAATGCGAGATGACAGACATTTTATTAAAATTTTCGAAGCTGCTTTGCAAAATTATCCAGAGTTTGATTTGAGCATAATACGTCGGAAAGAAAAGCACACTGGAAAACCACAAAATCCTTAATATATTTTTCTAAACATTTTAAAGGGAAATTCCTCAATTTTGTGAAATGTTAAAAATTGTATCTCTTGTGAACGTGTTTTTCATCGTGTGATAATACTTTGGCCTATTTGCCTCAGCGTCATAATTTCGCAATGCCAGACTTCCAAACCTATAGATATCATAAAGTAGAACTATTTGTTAGCAACAAAACCAGCCAATATTGAAGTAATTCTAACATACTTTAAATTATTGCTTAATTTTGGGTGAAATGACGCTATGAATTTTCTTTAGTGGCCCACAAATAGATACATACAATCCTACACAATGTTTGCCGAAAATGAGGCCATTTCAACAAGCGTCCGATAATCCACCCCACACTGAACCAAATCGGGCTATAAAATGTATAGACTCATTTTAATAATTATTATGATTTCATTGTCTGATAGATACTAATGTTAAATTCATTAAAAAATATTAAAAAATCCAATACTTTTAACAAGTTTGTCGATATCCTACAGTATCCAGTAAAAGATACTAGAAAATCCAATGAATCTTATATACTTGTAGCGCTTTTTGAAATTTATAGGAAAATCCAGTAGCTTCGTTTGTTTAGTTTCCGTTGGAGGAAGTAAGTCTAGCTGCCGGTAAAAATAAAAAGCAGCAAAATAGAACGGCTGATGTGTTGCAGAGCTCATTAGTTTGTACATCAGGTTGGTGCGGAATCAAAAAAATCCTTAAGCAGCGAAGAATCGAACAAGTGATAAAAAAATTAACTCCACAATTTTTTCAGTATGTAAGTAAACATATTTTCTAAAAATATCGTTTTTATTAAATTTATTTTTTTCCAGCTTTCTATTGATTTACGGAAACATCGTATAATTAAAATTTGACATCTGGTCAGACAGAGTAACAACTTGTGGGCGCAAGATTTCGATCAGGCGAATGCTCAAACTTCACGGCAAGGCAATCCATAAAATTGTTCAAATTGTTCCGAAGTGATAGCGCTTCCGGCTACTCAGTACCCAGTGTCAGCGTCGGAAATGTGGCCCAACTGGCGGTGGATTTCCATCATCGAAAGGCTCAAACTTTCATAAGTGCATGGTCTACTATAATCTGTGGCATCCAGCTTTAATTCCGGTAGCCGGTCCACCCGCATACGCTCACGATTCGGATAAAATGACCACCACTGCCGAACTGTTTGCATCCGATGAGCATAAGTTGTTGGTTCTTGAATTGCGAGCCCCTTTCGTCGGCTCCTTGCAGGCGGAATTTCTTATCAGTTTGTCGGACTTTGTGGAGAGTCAAAACTCGGAAATGTTTTCATACTATCCAGTAGCTTCGCCCACGAAAACCAGCAAATCGGTTCCCGGATTAAGTACGTGACCACGGAAGCATTCCTTTCTAAGCGACATAAGGCTCTAACTCAATTGAAGTGGCCACAGTTGGAAGGAAGCGTTATTCACGGGGGAGGATTTACTATGAAGTTGCAAAAAATGTTGGTAGCACGTAATCAATTCGGATTTGTGCTGTTTAGTAATGTTTTCGAAAGGAACAGCACTACAGATGCTGTTAATTTGGTATTGTTGATGGATCAGATTAGAGAACCGGTGCTGCTACCGAGAAGAACAGAAGATTAGGATTGCCGTTCCCAGCCCTTGGAAGCACCTGTTTGGAAACTCAGCTCCTGTGACGTTTATTGAGGGAAAATAAATTGTTAAACTTCAAAAAATAGTTCAATACCGGAAGCAACAGCATTCAACTCCCGGCGAGATTTGATTCTCTGAAGATATCCTTTCTGACACTGGAGTAAACCGGCCAAGAAGAACATTGCGATTACGAAAAGTTTTTTAATCGGTAAGTTTTGAAAATTAACATATATGTACATACATCTTCAACGAGTAGTGATATTGTAATTAATGTTTCAGATGATGACGTATAAAACGGATTACGAGTTGGCGAGGGGAATCTTTATACTTCAACAACAGCCGAAACCAAGAACCGAATCCGCAAAATGATCCAATTGATTGAAACGGAAAATTTTTGACATACAGAGGCCAGAGATGAATGTATTTTTAGACGGGATTAATCCACTAACAATAAAATATTTATAGTGAATCTCAATGATGTATTTTATTTACGCTGCAGTGAAAAAAAAACTTTAATTTAAGAATAAATTGAATAAGGTACGACATATTTTATTGAATCTATGAACTATTCATTTCACTTCTTTCAATAGTAAATTATATCATCTTGGCGCACTTTAAAATTCATTGAAATTTCCTATAAAATTAATCACCCCTATTTCGACCGTATATTCGTAAAAAGTATTGGATTTTCCTTTAGTGCAAAAACACTAAAATTCCTAATAAACCTTATAGCCCGATTTCGTTTAGTGCAGGCGTTAAATTTCAAACAAACGGGTAAAAACCTCGACCATCATTGGTGGAGTTGCATATATTTAGAGAGTCATCACCCCAAAAAATGGTCGTAAATATAGAGCAAGCCACACACCCGAAATGAGTTTTCTCTTCTGATCAGAAGCGCGTCTGGATAGGAAGAAAACAGATGGGGATGAGGGTGTGAAAAATTCCTCCCATCGATTACAGTCTGCCTATTTCCGGGAACGGTTAAAAGTACAGCACCTCTCTCTTAGCCCTCCATAACGAACTTGGCTCTCGTTTTAATCCAGCCGAAGCGGTTGAAGGAATCGAAGCTGACGGTTATTTTAATGGTTTTTCCCAAAAAATTTAATCTAGATTTAACCGTCACCACCGGCAGTGTTGCCTACTTCAAGGGGATCTAAGCCTAATTTTCCCATATGTTCAGCTAACATGCCGCTATTAAGCCTACCCTTTTTCTAATACCCCCTTTTTTAAAGCGCGAAAGGTTTGCTAATTCAACGCATCATCTTTACATCTTGTTATCAAGGTTGCCAAAATTACCGAAAAATCTGTAATTTCACAGAATGTTGAGCAAACTTTCATCACAGAATCTGTGTCACGGAACACAGAGTTTTGGGAATATTAAAAAAAAATTAAATACTGGACGTGGCCCCAAAATTGACTAAGAGTTGCGCATGTCAAACGGCGCGAGGAGAAATTCGGGTGTCTAAAAGAGCGTACGTTGAACAGCTTGAATTCCGAGCCTCGGAACTGCCGACAGACGGAACAGTCGAAGAACAAGAACAAGAATCAAGAATGCCTTTGACGAGCCATGGTATTTTCGGTGAAGTTTGTGAAAGAAGAAATGAATGGATGTCGGATGTCGAAGATCGGAGAAAGGTGAAAGTCGGAATTGAGCAGGCATGTACCGGGTCAGCCAAAGTAGCCGCCCGCTTACGATATGCGGAGCTGGAAAAGGCAGTTAAACGAGCTTGTAGACGAGACAAGAGAGCCTGGACAAACTCCCTAGCCGAAGAGGGAGAAAGAGCCGCCGCCAATGGAGATATCCGATTAATATATGACATTTCTCGCCGCCTCAGTGGTGCAAGGACTAATGCAGGAATGCCGCTGAAAGACCGAGCAGATCAGTTATTGACCGATCGAACAGATCAGCTCAAACGATGGACTGAGCACTTCGAACAACTCTTCCGAGTCACGAATAGCGATGGCCAACAGAACCCGCAGCTTGAAGCGCCAACAGTAAGTCGCATAAATGGCGTCAACTCGGAAGCGCCCTCGCTGGCTGAAATAGAAGCGGCAATCAAAAACATGAAATTCAACAAAGCACCTGGGATAGATTGCATCCCTGCTGAAATGCTGAAAGCCGCTCTTCCTTGTCAGCACAAATGTTGCACCGTCTTTTCGGTAATTGGCGAGGCATAACGTTGATCTATACAACCCTCAAAGTACTCTGCCCAGTGATCCTGAACAGGATCCAGGAGAAAATTGCTGCTACACTCTGACGGCAACAAGCTGGATTCACCAGATCCGGACGATCATGTGTGGACCGCATCACAACGCTACGAATAATAGTGGAACAAATCAACGAATTCCAGGACTCTCTTTTGCTGGTGTTCGTTGATTTCGAAAAAGCATTCGACCGACCTAACCATGAAAACATCTGGGCGGCTCTTAGGTGACGAGGAGTCCCAGAGAAACTAGTCCATCTCATCGAAGCACAGTACAAGGCATTTTCGTGCAAGGTCTTGCACGACGGTGTCTTGTTCGAGCCAATCCCGGTAAATGCTGGAGTGAGATGGAGGATGCATCTTATCACCGCTACTCTTTCTCATCGTAATGGATCAGATGTTATGTTGGCTGGATAGATTGACAGTAGACCGAACCGAGGATTGCCGTGGAATCCTTCGACGATGGAGCAGCTAAACGACCTTGACCTTGTTGACGATATTATTTCGCTTGCCCAAACACAATCGGATATGCAGAGCAAACTCGACGAGCTCACCGAAAGCTCCAAAGCAGCAAGTCTCAAAATAAATGTCGGAAAGACCAAGTCGTTGGAAATCAACACAGAAAATCGTTCCAATCTCGTGGTAGCTGGGCAACAAGTTGAAAAGGTGGAGTACATCAAGAAAGATATCGAAACCCGCATCAGAAAGGCCCGATTTGCGTTTGCGAGTCTCCGGAACATCTGACGGTCACGCCAGATCTCTCTACGAACGAAAATCCAAATTTTCAACTCAAACGTCAAATTGAGTATTGTTGTACGTAACTTTTTACCCTTTGGGTAGAATTTAATGGAAATTTGGGTGGATTTAGTTCATAGTGCATTGTTTACATACAACAAGTACATGTCCTGTGTTCAAAACTCGTGGTAATGGTGTCGAAAGAACAGCTCGTTCGTGATAAAATTTTGCGCATTCATCACGAGAACAAGGATCTCTCGCATCGTTCCATCGCTAAAACGTTGGGAATCGCGAATTCCAAGGTATCGCGAGTGATTAAGCGGTTCGAGGAACGAATGACCACCTATCGGAAGCCCAGAAGTAAAGGAAAAAGTATTCCGTACAACACCGAAAATCACAATCGCGTAGTTGGGGCCTTCAACCGAAATCCGAACGCCTCCGTTCCGGATGTGGCTAAGAAGCTGCACCTAAGCCAAAGTTTTGTCTAGAAGGCCAAAACTAAGGTTGGGCTTCGAACGTTCAACGTACAAAAGGCCCCTATTGCGACGAGAAGCAGAACAAGTCCGCCAAAACACGTGCCAGGAAGTTGTACCTCAACATGCTGACGAAAGTTGAATGCTGCATCATGGACGACGAAAAATATGTGAAGGCCGACTTCGAACAGATTCCCGGCAACCTGTTTTTCACAGCCAAGAATAAATTCAGCTTTCCAGAGCATATCCGCACTCAGAAGATTGTCCAACTGAATAAAGTATGGGTTTACATGCAAAAAAAAAAAACAGATTGGCCGGGGTTATGGCCAAGGAGCGGGCATTTTCGTATGGACTGTAAATAAAATACGAGTGAAATGGTTAAATAAAGTTTAATAGTTATTTTTCAATCCGGGGCCGTTCAGATACCACGTTAACAGAAAAATGAGATTTTTGACCCCCTCCTCCCCCTGCGTGGACAAGCGTGGACATTTGGCAAACCCCAACCCCCTTCCCGGAGGTCCACGTGGATACATTTGAAAAAGTTTTTATTTTTTGAATATCTATAATTTGACAGTTTAAAAACACCACTTTTTGCCTTTTTGTTATAGAAATGGTTGATTTTGTAAAACCGAATAAGAATGTCCTGGTATAAAAAAAAAAAATTAAAAATTTTAAATTTCTTAATTATCATATTTGTCACTTGTTTTCAAGTAGCTACTTATTGTTTGAATTTAAACTGGAAAGGTATGCCATTTTAAGATTTTGATATAAACATCATAATATTTATTCACCTTTAGAAAATACTTTTAAAAGTAAGTTTGTCCACGTGGAAATGACCCAAACCCCTACCCCCCTCTCCGTGGACAAGCGTGGGCATTTCCATACCCCCCTCCTCCCCCTAAGTTGTCCACGTGGTATGTGAACGGTCCCTCCCTGAAAATTTGATGGCAATCGAATGAAAACTCACTGTGGCAATTTCATCATGGACACCCTTTATTTGTGAATCGCTGCCTGCGGAGTATCATCCGCGTTTGGTGGCCTGGCGACTGGATCTCAAATGATGAACTACATCGCCTGTGTCAAGGGAGCTAGAAATCGAGATTCGGGAACGTAAGTGGAGATGGATTGGGCACACGCTGCGAAAAGATGAAAGCAATATTTGCAGAGAGTCGCTTAAATGGAATTCAGAAGGACATCGAAAGAGAGGCAGACTTGGAAACTCGTGGCGGCGAAGCCTATCCGACGAAATCTGAACTGTCCAAGAAAATCTTGACTGGAACCAATTGAAGACGCTGGCTCCGGACCAGGGCTAGAAAACAGAAAAAAATGAAACAAAAATCGCTCAAATGTCGATTTGGTCTGATAAATAAAAAGAGTTACAACTTTGTTTAGGTTGTAAGCGTTGCTAGTCATTCGAAGGGGGTCGCAGTGATCTTCTTAAAAAATTTTAAATAATAGTGTTGCAGTGCTGTTCGTGGGGGTTAAGGGGTTCTTTTTGGCAACGCAGTTCACCAAGTCACCCTAACCAGGCGAACGAACCTGCCGAAATGGTTCCCAAACCCGCCACCAGAGCGAAGCGACGAGATGCGAGCAGCAGACGAGCGAAGCGATCAGGTGCGAGTAGCAGACGAGCGAAATCTGGAATCGGGCGAAAAGGCGAACGATCGTGGAACGGGAGCAACGAACTGCGTTTGGTTCAAAGCCATTTTGTTAAGAGCTAGCGAACACATCAAAAGTATCTCGCAATAAATGATCCGAATGTTCAACAAATTTGAACAAATAATCCAAGTTTTTGGCTAAAATCATAGTGCGGTTCAACCTAGTGCTACATAAGCCAGTGCTTGCCATTTAATCGGCCAAAGAAAACAACAGGCTGATTGAACATCAGGTAACCATTCGCCATTTTATCGTTGTTCCCACAATCGTTCCCTAACCTGTCCTTAAGGGAGGGGGGGGGGGGGGGGGGGGTGGTGGGTAGGGTCTAACATTTTCAAAAAATCGTTTTTTTTTATTTTTTTATTTTCTTATTGTAAAACATTTCAAGAATGTTGTGGTCAATTGAAGCAAAACTGTAGAAGTTATAGGCCTTTATCTCCTCCTATGTAATACTGCAAGAAAGCAAGAGCAGAAACTTCAAACGCGTTTTTCTCGAAAGCACATTTTTAAAGTCCGTGGATCGTCATTTGAAAACTACTTATCCGATTCTTTTCAAATTTGGAACATATTTTCTATATATATAATACCAGATCCCAACGTTTTTCTTTTTTGATTTTTTTAATTTGGGGAGATTTTACAGGTGAAAAATGGCGGATTTTTAAGTGAAAAATCGTAGTTTTTACTTCAAACAGCCACAAAAATTTCATAAAAATATTTTTAAGTTAAATAAAAACGTTGGGGTCCAGAAAAACATGTATTAAAAATATTTTGCTCTGATTTTTTGACTTCAGATGATTCTGTGCTGAGATACAGTGTCCACCGCAAATCCTGTTTTCTGAAAGGCATCCTCGAAAGTGCTCCGTCACCGGCTCATTTTTCAATATTTTTCTACGAATAAAATACTAAATGTTCTTTTAACAATGCTTTGTATAATGCAAAAAATTTTAATACATTTGTTTGAACGATAGCTCTAGAAAAAATTCGTGAAAATGGTGTTTTTTTATACCCGTTAGACCCTACCCCTCCCTTAATGTATATAGGACCCCGCTGTTTGGGTTTGAAATCAACCCCACTGTGTCCCTATCATCGCCCAGTGCGACACACTACTGCATCGACTACCTACCGTCGGTGTTACTTACCCCTGGTACCTGGTTCAGCACCCGAGGTGGGACCAGGTACTCCACGCACCGCTTCGCTCACCGTCTAAGGACCTGTCTGTGCCCTGTTCAGCACCCAAGGTGGGACTGGGTACAACAACACACCCAGCAGAACCCAGGCGATCTCCAAGCAGACCTCCCCGAACCCGAGCTCGACGCCAAAGGAGGAACGGACGTCCTAGATCAAGGTCAGATAGTTATTAAGGAAATGGTGGATGAATAAACAGTAATCTTCAATAAACGGTACCGTAGTTTAACCAAGGAGTTTAACTTAGCTCTCCCGAACTTCCCTGCAACTAGTTTTTAGAGTGGTAAGCGTGCCGACCCTAGGGATTATTAGGGGGTCACTGCACTTCTACCGATTAGCTAACAGCTAGTCTTACAAAGTCTTTAAGAGCAAGTTCACTGGTGTTGGGAAAAAATGGTAGAAATTTTGTCACTTTTTGAACATTTTGGAAATGTTGCCATGCAAAAACATTTTCAAGATCTGTGGCCTTCAAGTTTTTCAACAACACGTGTTGTTTTAGTTTCACATGCTGTGATGCAAAAATAGCAATATTTCTATCACATACACCCAAAATAATCTACATATAGCGGCTACGTGAAAAACTACATTTTTTTCATCCACCTGATTTTCACGTAGATGCTACGGAATAAATATGTAAACTCGTCCCTATAAGAATCGATGCATAATGAACATCAACTGAAATTTACGTGAATTTTTAGTGAGTGTGACATGAAGTGATAATGAAAGATTCGTGAGATTCGTTTAGTATTGAAATGAAATTTAGGTCGATTCGCTCTTTTTTTTTGTTTTTTTTTAAATTTCATTTTAAAAAAACAAGAAACTGTTTTAAATAAAGTTTATTTTAAACCTTTTCGCCTAACACAAATAGAACACCATCACTTTACCACAAAAAATCTGCAATAATCCGCATTTTGGACCTCGTTTAATTGTGTAACCCTGTAGAAATAACAAAAAATTGGAATAAATAAAAATGAATATTATGAATAGTGAGTACGTTACCTTACTCGAATTAGTCGAGAATTCGTCGTTTCATAATCCCTGGAAGGCACTCGGTTCCGTCAGGAAACCTAACATCAACCTTCCGCAAAAGGATCTTCCGTGGCCTAAAAATACATTATATTTTGTTAGGATTTTAAATTTCACTGTCCAAATCAAAAGTAAATCTATTCAGCTACGTATCCCTAACATTATGACAATTACTCACCTTCTAAATAATCCTAAGGCAATTGACAGAAGAAGGTCCGATAAACATACAAAACATGTTATAACCATTGAACGATGGCAATTGAAAAGCATTTAAGTAAACTTGAATTGTGTAGTAATCCAAGGATTTATTTTTTTTTCATTTCGACTACCATCAAATATCCAAATCACCCTTCCAGCTTTAATATTATTACGCCTGATTGTATGCAGCTGCAGAAGGAAACCTAATAGAAAATAGCAAAAATTTATGTTTTTTCCGAATAAAAAATTCTAGCTTACTAATTGTTGGGTCTTTCCCAAATTTTAAAGGAACGTTAATTGACTACTCTTTTAACAAACTGCAATTGAAAATGTGCATTTGGCTCGAGTTTTCATTCAAAAATATGTGAAATACTCAGAATAGTTTTTGGAGTAGTAAAAAATCGACCTTTTTTGTTGTAGATTTGCGATGCTTTACGGCACATACACATTTTCTCCTATAGCTCACAATAATCTCTGAACTTCAAATTTGTATCCGTCATTTCTGAAAATCCTAACCAAATCAAAGAAAATAATGATTTATTATAACTTAACTAGGAAACTTTTCTTTTTCGATGACAATTCGAAACAAAACAAAAACAAGCCGCTTTCCATTCTATGGCGCACCGCCTGTACAATATCCCAATGGAAAAGGCAGAATTTGAAGAGGAAAAGCATAAAATCCTTGAGGCGGGTTTTTTGAACGGTTTTGACAACGAATTTGTTTTCAAAATTCTCCGGAAACATGCCAGAAAAAAGTACCGAAGTGATGCCACCACCTTTAGGCCAGAGAAAGAAGAGCCCTATAGAGTTAGCCTGCCGTTCCACCCTAAACTAACTAATGGGATAACAAAAATCCTTTCTCAACATGGTCTGAAAACAGCATACAAGAGCGGCAACCCCCTTAAGGATCGGTTGGTCTCCTTGAAGGATAAGATCCCGCAAGATGAGAGATCCGGAATTTATGAAATTCCCTGTGAGAGTTGCTCAGCAGTTTACATAGGCCAAACTCGTCGTAAATTTAAAGTTCGACTTAAAGAACACAGAAACGCTGTAGACAACAACAGGGCCAATGAATCTAGCGTAGCCACCCACGCAACGGAAATGGGTCACTCCATTAACTGGGAAAAAGTGACCTATAAGAAATGTGTAAGAAAAGCCTCACATTTGAACGCATGGGAGTCGATGTTCATTAGCACTTCAGAGAAACCGCTAATGACACATTCCACCGTGACGTGAAATCGCTTTTCCGGACTTTTCTGCACTGTTATCGTTCTAGAAGTCAACCAATTTACTTGAAAATGAAAAAAATTGTAGCAAACGGTCGCAAATTGAATTTCCTTCAAAATGAATACAATTTGGTCATTTTAAAATTAAAGTTGTTTTTGTTGTGATTAATTACTTTTGTGACGTGAATTCACGCTAGAATTAACCATTCCGGACTTTAGTACATACATCCTTGAATTCCTGTTCTCTCTGTGGAAATAGAATATCGGTGTCTTCAAATGAGTTGTAAAGAAAATAATTACCCACAATTTGATGTACAGAACTTCTCGATTGAACAACAACGAGCGAAGTTATGCTGATTTGAAGTTGTGACGTGAATTCACTCAGTCCAAACAGAACAGGGTAGTTGACTGAATTCACGTCACGAAATATAAAGTTATACTGTAGCTATACTGAACCATTCTTTGGAGTCTTCAAATTTTATGTAGAGTTTCAAAAACGATATTTTGTTGTTCCGACTTTTACAATCATAAATTTTTAGTATCTGCACCTAACTTTTTCCTTATTTTGATTGGCACTTGAATAGCAACATATTGAGGGATCATATGTTAAAATAACTACTGTATTTATTTAAAGATTCACCAAAAAAAAAATTTTTTATTTTTTTTTCAAACTTTTTGCATTTTTATTTGAAAATAATGAACTTATTAAAAAAATCAACTAAATTATGCTCGATTTGTCAAAATCCGACCATCTGGAGGGTCAAAACAGCTTTCAGAGCACATTTTCATATAAAATTTAACGAAAAATCAAATTTTGTGACGTGAATTCACTCATTCGCGCTGTTGTAACTCAGCTAGATTCCAACCGATTTCTATAAATTTGAGTGTTTCAGAATCGTCTTATCATTTTTGAAGAAAATCTCATTTTTTATTTAAAAAAAAGCCAGAGTTTTCTCGTAAAATTAAAAACTTCCCTTTTTTTGTGACGTGAATTCACTCATTTGCGACTGTTTTTGTTCGCTTTTCAAACCAACTATATTGGATATAAACAAATTCTTTTTTCTACAAAATGAAGCCGTGTTTTTTGGCTTCTGAATATACTAAAAATATTTCCGAAAAAAAATCATCCATATATTAAAATCAATGATTTTGTAAAAGTTGTCAAAAACGCCACTTTTTTCAACAAAAAAACTGATTTTCAAAATCATCTAACACATGCGAAAAAAAACTTTTTTCTCTTTTTTCGTTGGTTTCGTGTGATTTGAATTATCAAAATTATAGACAATTTTGAGATTTTTTGATACGCGAACGGATAAAAATCACTTTTGAGCGGTACAAGCGCGTGGAATGTGTCTAATGAATGAAGATGACCCACCAATTATGTTGCCGCTTTTCACCTTCACCAAAAGAAAAACTTAAAAAAGGAACCATCCTTCGACGAATAATATGACACTCGTAGTACGATCCTGCCAGTAATTTTTTCGTGTGATCAGTCGGACATCGTTCTGTAGATGGGCAACATCGAGCCCGAAACCGGTCGACAAAAAAAGGTAATTTTGAATCCTTTTTTCCGTTTGTAGGAACGTTAAGTGTCGTGTCCTGTAATACGTCGTGTGTTAATTGTACAATTCGAAGAATCTGCTGGAAATTTTCCACTTTGAAAACATGTTATTGTAGAAGGGTTCTTACTCTTCAAGATGAGTACAAAAAAAGTTGCATTTCCGAATAATTTTTCTTTAAAAAAGACCATCGAAATTTGAAATAATTGTGGATTTTCACCACTGAAATTTGCAAAACTTTGTTCGAAGTCTTCCAGGAAAATGTTCAAGTCAGTGCAGTTTAAGCTCCTCATTACAATAAAATGATCAAAACACAATTTTTAATACAAAACCACAAACTTTTCTTGGCATTTTAGTAAACTGAGTTAACAATCATGAATTTATGTTAATTGTTCTACATAAGAATTGTATATGTTAAACCGGTTGGATTAAAATCATTACAACCAGTTGAACACTCAATATCTACCAGCTAGACCTTTTTGAAGCTGATATTTTCTTCGTTTTTGCACGTTTTAGATTCAAGGTGATATTGCATTCATTAATAAATTAAGAAAAAAACATTATGCCATCTTCAAAGGAATCAAAAAACTTCATAACATAAAAAAATAGAGGCCTTACAACAAAATCAAAATGAAATTGGAATTCGGTTTCGTTCTAGAACGTGTTTTTCTTTGAAATTCCTACCATTCTCACATAAATTTTCGATACCATCGTTTTTGTGACGTCACATAAAAATCCAATATGCCTCTCGACACTACCTTTTTTAAATATTCCTTGCAGTTTATGTGAAAAATCCCATAAAAATAATTTCTAAATTATTTTGGGTGTACGGCTGAAATAGAAACAGTGCCGTAAAGAAATACAACGCCCAAAGATCTTGAAAACATTTTTTCATGGTAAAATTTTCAAAATGTCAAAAATTCTACCACTTTTTCCCAACACCAGTGAATTTGCTCTAAGAGAGTTTTTTATTGAACAGGTTAGAAATTTTCATTAAACAGAGCATGCCTTATACAAACAACAATAGTTTTGTAAATTTTGTTTGATTCCGGCATGAATTTTTATCTTAAAAGATTACAACTCTTTTCAAAAATTGCTAATTTTTTCGTTGAAAAATAAAAAATGTAAAAATAATGCTGCAGCGAATTTCTATTTGCCTCATCTAGGCTCCGGGTTGTCAACAGTGGAAGTCTTTTACCACGGCCCTATGCGCCGGAGAATCGACGCGAGACCATTAAGTAAGTAAGTACCTAAGTATGATGGATTGGTTTAATGATATCACTTACAAACTTCAAATTGCTTTTATTATCCTATACCAACACTATTGTTATAAACTATTTTTCACCACCAGCCAGTCACCAATTTTTTTAAATAATTTTTATTTAATTTTCAGTTACCAATCTGGGCTAAAATGCATCAAAATGCAAATCGAAGATTCGTCTTTTAAATCTCGTTTCCAGATGATGCAATACGATTCTAATGCAACACGCGTTTAGGAATTTCGAAATTTCATCTATCGTTACATTAAGTTTGATAATTTCAGCTAGTAGAATTTTTGTAGTATTTTTTACCCCTAAATGTATGCAGCACCCTTTTGCATTTTTTTAAAAATATTTTTGACAGAAAAAATGAAAAATTAATTTTGAAAAAAAAACCAAAAACAACTGCAATTGGTGGTTTATGCGTTATGACATCACAAAATTTAAAAAACTATAAATTTTCTAGATGTTTTCATTTGAATTTTTATTAAAAACATAATATGTTGCAACTAATCCCTTTTTCTTAGAAGGGTGCAAATAGCATGTTTTTGTAAATTTAAAAATAACGGGTGTAACCAATAATTTTCTGACTACGTTAATCTAATGTCCCATCAACCTTAAAACTTTTGATGTTCAAGCGGTATGATTATCCGTGGACATAAAGTTTTTAGAAGCCATTGAACTTGATTGCAAGATGCTCCAGTTAACGGTAGTCAGAAGTTCAAGAGTTCATCAAAAAACCTTGAGATGTTGACCGTTCGTTTTTGTTAAAGCACTGTTCAAAATTCGAATTGATCGATCAGTTTTTCTGAGATTCTCAGACGCAATGGTGAACCAATTCAAAACTGCTCACCCAAACTTATTTTATCATCAATTCTTCTGTGAGTACCACTGCCAATAGCTTGTTTTTATAATTGATCCACACTTCATTATTGTTTCCAGCGGAAAGCAGCTCATTAATTAATGTGCTATTTATCAACGCAAACAATGTCGACTCTTTTCCTTTTTCCGGACCGGCAAACCACCGACCGTTGAGTAAACACACTGGGAAGCTATAGGTTCAATCAGCCACCCACATTTTGAAAGGAGGGAGGTCCATTGCATTGCATTGCATTTTGCATTGGCGCAAAGCAAATACCACGCGAGGTGAGCGAAACCTCAGCACGTGAACGCACACGACCCAACACATACACACACATATACACACACTTACACGTGAAAACATTCGATACAGAAGGCAAGTTGCAAAAATTATAAACACTTTAACAATGGCAGCTATAACGATAAATAATTTGCGTCCAAAAGTGGCCACCGAGCGTCGGTATCTCGGGGTCCCTTGAAATTGGAACCGCGCGCCACTGCTGGGATCAAGTCAGGGTGGAGGGCAGAGCAGGAAGCCGTCGGTTGTTCTTTTGACACACATATATCTTTTGCTACAAATTATAACTATAGCACAACCCCCTCCCTTTGCGTGTGTGTATGTGTGCATCGATGCAGGTGGGTATGTGCGTTTGTACATTTTAAATGAATAAATTTTCCAGATTGCTCCCGTTTTCCATAATTTCCACACATTTCCGTACAACGTTCTGGTATGTATGCAACAAACCACTTAAATGTGCACGCAAACGGACACCCGTACGCAACTACACATACACTGGCATGGACGCAAACGAACACTTCCGGAAGCAGGTATTTGCGAAACCGGTGTGGTGAACGGACAAGTGGGAATCGTTTTGCTCGGGACACAAAGGTAGAGGTCCTACACTTTTCTCGCCAATTCGATGTCATCTCATAAGCCGCTGTCGACCTTTTTGCACACACACAAAACCAAATAGTCGTCTCACACGTACAAGCACCAGATACATATGGATTTTGATGCTGCCGCCATCTGACTGACGGTTTTTTTGCCTGTTCTTGGTTGAATGGCATAATAAGCGAAATATGGACGGCAAATTAACACATTTTCATAACGATTTCCGGTGCTATAGGTTTTGGATTCGGGGGAAAAGGGCAGACAGGTGACAATCAGACCATTTGACTTGGGCGTTCGAGAGCCTAAAATGAAATTGAAAATCGTATTCACACGAAACCTTCGTTTATAGAAGGTGTCAACTCAAGGAAGGAAGAATTTTTATTCTGTATTTTTTTTAAAATGATTCTTCGTGTAGAATTAACCCGATTCAGATCTCGCCTGGAGAGAATACAGGGTGTCCCATTATGTCTAAGTACGATATAAAATGAACAGTGTACATACAATTTATTAGAAAATTTTTGTTTCGCTTTACTGTTCTCTATCGTCTACTTTTACAGTGAATCAAAAATAAAATAGATTCCAGATGCCTTTGCGAAATTTTCGATAAAATCTGCAGACTTCACATGTTTTCTCAAATTTTGGATTTGGAAAGGACCCAAAAAGATTCAGTCGGTGTCGCTTGGGGACAATTTAGTAGATTCATCTCCTTTGGTTTTTTTTTGTTTCGATTATAGTCGTTTTACCATCGTTATGGCATTCGCGACTTTATCAACGTTGCAGTTGGCGGAATGTTATTGAAAAACTTATCCGGTACAACTGTGTTCGATGTTTACTCTTGGGCTCGAACTCGCGGACATCGGCTCAGGAGACAACAGTCTTGCCAACTGAGCTATATCACAAGCCCTCTCTCCTTTGGTAAAATCTGGACTTAGTAGGATTTGTACCAAACCATCGTGTCCTTGAAGTAGTGAACTGATGCCAAATCCGGCCAAGACAGTACTGGGTGATCATCATGCTTGCGGATCATGGGGAGCAGGCGATGGTTCAGGTACTCTCGAACGAAATCAGCTGTATTCATTGTGACAGCAGTCACGAATGGCTCGGAAACCATACTACACTCACATTTGGCTAGTCAAACCATTGCTTTTTTTTACCGATTTTTTCTGAAAAAATATGTCTCCGTCTCGTCAACAATTTGTCTATCCCAAAAAGTCTAATATTGGTCACCCGAAAGCGTTTTGTAATCAAACATGCAATAGGTTTCGACGTCGATGATAACGCACACCGCTTTTCCAGACAGCAGTTGATAGTAAAATTTACAAGCTTTTTGAAGGACGACAGCAGCTTGTTATTGACTCGGTTTCGGGTTCTTCTGCTTCTAAAATGTCTTTAGATCCAATCTTACATTGGTATGATGGACAGTGCTGAGAGGGGATCCTCGTGCTTGGTCACATCCTGAACTAAGACAGTTTTCTTAAATAAGCACGCATTACTTTCCGGTCCAAAGTTTTGTCCACCGGACGCGGTTTCCGCCCAGATTTTTTTTTGTCCACGAAGCTGTCTTCCTATCTATGTAAACTTCCGAATCGAATTTCAGACCGCTCCAATGTTTACTTCTTCCATTTTCGCCAACTGACTCAGCGAAATATTTGGGATGGTTTACTATTTGTGCACGCTATTTTTTAGCTTTTCCGGGGAAATGTTTCTCATTCTCACAAAAATTATGTGAATAAGGCGATATATAGATTTTTAAGTTAGCACACACAAAATTTTCGAGGCCGGAAATTAGCAAAATTTTGCTCAAATTTGACCAGCTAGAAACTTAGCAATCAATTTAGCAATATTTTTTAACTTAATTTTTAGCAAACGAGAAAAAAAGTTAGTCGCCGAAATTTTTTACTAAAATTCTAGCAAACCCGGCGGAAAAGTCCGAGCAAATTTTCAACCTACAAAGTTAATAATTTTTCTCTGGAAACACAAGGAAGGTATCAGATTTCAAATTAAACACACAAATTTTTCACTTTCATTTTTATTTTTTCTGAATTTTAACATCATTGAAAACACTATTTGTCACTATAATTTTTAACTGCCCATTTCCGATGGTTCCATATACGGCCAACAAGAACCACCGAGGTTCCATTTTGCCAGGACTTGGAAACCTCCCCGTACATTCGCTGGCTTTGATGGTGTACCTTCACTGGCAGCATCAACCTGGTCGAAAAAAAATACAAAAAAATTCAATACATTACAACCAGAAAATCTGTCTGCTTTCAGATTGATTCTTACCTGTATACTTCCGGTGTCAATTCGGTCACTATTTCGTTGTCCACTTGATCACCAAAGTTACCGCCGGCATCGAGTTCCTAACTGCACTAACTTTTTTATTTGAGGCGGCAAATACGGCTGTTGCCAAAAAAAGAAGGCGGCCAATAAACTTAGTTTTTACTAAAATCAAGCAAAATTTACATTTTGATATCATGTTAGTAAAACGAGTCCAATTGCTAATCGAAAGTAATCGACTATTTTTGCTAAGTGGAGGCTCAGAAATTTTGTGTGCATAGCATAGCATTTTTTTTTAGTTGATCACCCAGGTGGTAAATTTTTTTTACGGATTGCATTCCAAGGCACAGTGAGCGACCGAGTCCCCCCAGTATGCTACTCTGGGTTCATGGGTGCAATTGGACGACTCATGATACTAAGTACCCCTACGCCATAAAGTCCACCTGGGGCCGCAGATCTGGTTCCCACCTCGAACTGTTTAGTACACTATGCTTCAATAGTGGGAGGTCTATTCGCGCTAATGCGATCCAAGGCAATACTCATTAACGAGACCACTTTAAGCAACACCTCTCCTCCTTACGACTCGACGCCTGAACTCTCCTCTAACGACTTGAGAACCGACATCTCCTCGCAGTGACTCGAGATTCCCACACAAACCTCTCCTCTTCGCGACTTGCGCCTGATCTCTCCTCTAACGACTCGAGATCCGACCCCTCCTCGCATCGACTCGAGGCTACCTCTCCTCTGCACGATTCAAGGCCCGATCTCTCCTCTAACGACTTGAAATCTGACCTCTCCTCACATTGCCCCGGGTTGACCACTTGTACCCCTCCTCTTGTTGATAAGGGGGCCTTATTCCTCCTCATACGACTCGAGACCCGACCCTCATCATAAAGACTCGGGGTTGACCACACAAACCTCTCCACCTGAAGGTTTGTGGCCTGACCTCTAACGACTCGAGGCATGACCTCTTATCTTAAGGGCACGGCATCCGCTACGCGGAAGGTATTGTCTTATCTTTGTAGCTTCAAACCGAGGGGTCGGACGCACTCTACTCGACAGCCCCCCGTCGATGGGGTCAGTCTACTCCGACCGATGCCCAGTCTTCTTTATCCCCCTTGGCTGGCAACCCTAGGATTTTTGGCCCGCGGATTTTCCTGCCCGTTGTGTGCCAGATCGAGAGCAGCTTGTCCTGGACTCGCGCCTGTCACGGCACACGTACGGGACTTGGAACGCTACGACTCGGATGTTTCCCGGCGGTGACGACATCCTACACCGACTCGAGAGGCTCGCCCGGCGTCGAGAGCCTCTCTACCCGTGGGTATCCCCCGACAGTGGTTAACCCTCTTCCCTCGAGATCCGCTACGAGGAAGGTAAAGTCTTATCCCCGCAGTTTCCCTCTTAGGAAGCGGCACTACTCGGATACCCCCCGACATTGGGGTATCCTACACACGTTCGCGGCGCACCTCTGACCTCCGCTACGCAGAAGATGTTGCCTTATCTTTGTAGCTTCGATCAAGGGATCGGACGCACACTACTCTGATGCTCCCCGTCGATGGAGTCATCCTACACCGTTCGCGGACTGCCGTTGGTTCCAGCTCCTCTGCAGGGCAGTCATGATCCGGGTGAACCCATCGCTGACAGCATGCCAAGTGTTGGAATCCGCACACATCCTCCGTACGACGTTATCTGCTGTCGTATAACATAGCATAGCATAGCATAGCATAGCATAGCATAGCATAGCATAGCAAAGCATAGCATAGGGTGACTACACACATCTTGCATTGGCTGATACACGAGGTACAGCTCTGCGACGTAGTTCCACCTCCCCGTGGTGCAGAGTGGAAACGTGTCTGCAAGTCCGGCGTATTGCAGATGTACGGCCAAGAGAACTACACCAAATCCACTAGAGGCCGTCGACGGGTCCCGCCAAACCCGCGCGGAAGAAGTGGTGCACCCGGGTACTTAGGTACCAGTACTTGGGTGTGAGTGTGATGGTCCAACACGCTGTCGGGGGGTCATGACCATGATATGCGGATGCGACCGGAGGGAGAGCGATCGCCAACTTGTTTTGCGCTTCGGTGGGTATAGACCCGTCTCGCAAAATGAGTAGATGCGCAAAGTGGTGGCCAATGGTGGGCCGATCACTTAGGGACGTGTTTACACGTCAGTGTCCGAGAGGCACATTCTGCCGGAGGTGTCAGGGTTCGACACGCGTTTCGGGAATTGATGCGTCCGAACCGCGAGTGTGACCTGATGAGGGCGTTCTATAGCCCGATCTGCGCTTCGGGTGGTCAAGCGCCCGACTTGAAGATCGGGTAGTTGCGCTGAGTGGTGACTTAAGTCAACACTATTTGTGAGTTCGTAGGAGTCTGAGTCCTACACGTGGCCTAGGGGGCTTACCCCCCCTACCCGCGTGTTTGAACAGAGAAAGTGCCGTCGACAACTCGCTTTGTGTTTCTGGATCTTGGACTGGATTCACAAAGTTAGTAGTTGCGCTACGTGGGGACCTCATTCACACGATGAGATGTCGGGTCCTAACTCGTCAGAGGAGGGGTCGCGCATCGAGTTGTGTTAGAATGAGGCTATGCTATCAGAGGGTTCGGAAACGAGTATTGCCTTGGAGCGCACTAGCGCGAAATGACCTCCCACTATTGAAGCAAAGTGTGTCAAACAGTTCGAGGTGGGAACAAAGGTCAGTGGCCCCAGGTGGACTTTATGGCGTAGGGGGTACAGTGTTCCTTAGCATTGTATCATGAGTCGTCCAATTGCACCCATGGGCCCAGAGTAGCAAACTGGGGGGACGCGGTGGCTCGCCGTGCCTTGGAATGCAATCCGTAAAATGGATTTACCACCTGGGTTAACAACTAATAAAAAAAAAAAAAATACACGAGGTACAACTAATAATCAAGCCCAACACAAGATGCCAAAATGAGTACCTGGATTCAATACCATATCATTTCAAGTGTTGTTATTGAGAATCAGTGTGGTACCAAAATGCACACCTTTGCAAGTCAATGTACCATATAGGGATAGTCTGAACAGCTAAATGAACTTTTCAGGTGCAGAGAACTCATACCACTCCTCATTTAAAGATGCTGTTTCAGACAGGAAAGGGAAAGGATATTCGTTTTGATTGGGAATCCTACTTGACAGATAGGATTGATTATAATGTTCACAAATATACAAATAAAAATGGAAAGAGCTCACCAATGTTTTGTTTTAACCCGAGTAGATGCTGACAACCATGGGGTATAAAGGAAACTGTATTGCCACTTCAGGTCTTGAAACAACGAGGCAAAACTCCTTTGAAATTCCTGGACAGCGGTCGGAGCTGCTTCCAGGATTCTCCGGGAAGTAGATTGAGATTTTTTCTCGATGTCAATCCTTGCGTTATATTTTCGGGGTCCGGCTTTGAAGCAACTTTTGAGGTCACATTTGATATCGGAGAAATTAAATTTTCCAGCACGAAAAAAAAACACGTCACTTTCGAGCACAGTCTACTATGACTCGACGCAATATACAGAGTTTTAAAAAAACATCCAGCAGAAATGAGTAGAGTTGTATTAAAATCGTGCTTAGACATAACGAGTTTAGTTAAAAAGGAAGGTAGACGCATCGAGTTATGGATTTGGAATATGTTTATCTAAATGTCTAAATGAATAAAAAAAAATTACATCATGTTAATATCAAGAAAAGTGTTGTTGAACCTTGATGACAGATTTTTGCATTTGTTCATGGGTAATACTGGATAGGAAAATCGACGAGAAGCAAATGCACCAGATGAGACGATCAATCTTCAATAAAGTAAATTATTTGCACTTCTTGGGTTTTTTTTTAACTTCTAGCACTTAAGCGCCAACAATTTTAATAGTAAGCTGCCAAAAAATGCTTCTTAGATTGAAAAAGGAATTCCTTGAAAAACACAAAGAAGTTTAGGAAAAACCCACAAAATCATAAAATTTCCCAATGTGGATACTGATCTTTGCTTTTTCCTTACTTACAAAACACCCTTCCTTGGATACTTCAATATAGATTCGCAGAAGTATAGATGGTTTCTGTAGCTGGAGATACTAACTTACCACTGCTTCACAGTTTTTCAAAATTGTTTTTGAAAAATACTGGACTGGAAGGTTGATTGTTGATCCTTAATCCCTTTCTAACTATAAGGACGTGTCCGGCGTCGTTATTGGTCTTTTTTTTCAGAGAGAATATCAGTTTTGTGCACTGCGAATGTGTTACTCTCGAGCTCAATTTTATTGGCCTTTGCGCAAAATTGATGGCCTCGGTCAATCACGGAGTAGCAACCGAGTAGAGTATACGAATATCAGTTTTTGAAAGGAATTTTGAAAGCACAACGATGCCAAATTTTGACAGTTATTTTTACCTTACTTACAGTGGCATCATTATGCCCTCAAAACTCATTTCGAAACGTTGGCAAAACAAGGCATCAATAAGGTTTCAATGCAACCTAAATTTGAGATTATTGAGGTATCCGTACATGAAAAGTGAGACCCAAATTTCGGCATTGTACCTTATTCGGGCAAAGTGATACCAAATTTTACTTTCAAGGCATGTCAGTAAAATTAGGTATAATTTTGCCATGAAAGTCCGCTCTGGATGATATGGAATATTTTCATAGCATCACATCAGCGAGGTTTCCATAAAAAATCTGTGTTTTGGTAAAACAAATTATGACTTTCTGTGACTTCACCTAAAAATTCTGTTTTGGTTTTCTGTGACGATATTTCTTTAATTTCCATTGTTAAATTTATGCAAAATTCGGTCTTTTTTACATTTTATTTGAGCAAAATCAATCAACCTTGTTTTTGCAATCTAATTTTAGATATCCAAAAGTTATATTGACATCAAAAATATAAAATTTTGAAATGCGTACAGAATTTATAAAAATCTGTGAAATCTGTGAATATTCCCAATATTTTATGTTCTGTGACACATATTCTCTGGTAAAATTTTGTGCAATTACAGATTATTTTGCTCATTTTGAAATAAAAAAATGTTTTTAAACACAATCATTCTTGGAGAAAGAATATCAGAATAGAAAGGTGTTGCAAGCATTTTTTTTTTGTTTCGATTATAGTCGTTTTACCATTTTTATGGCATTCGCGACTTTATCAACGAACATCGAACACAGTTGTACCGGATCAGTTTTCCAATAACGATCCGCCAACTGCAAGCATTTCCTTTTAACTATTCTATTCATTTTTATCAATTTTCAATCCTGATACTCTTTCTCCGAGAATATACATTTCACCGTTATGCCGAAAATAAATTTACAAAACCAATTGAAACGGTGGTTAACTTATGTTAAAAATCTAAAAAAGTTCTTAAATGAATTGAAAATTGAAATTGAGTTTTTTATAAGAATTTGAATAAAATCGGGAAAAATCCGGGAAATTTTGATCAACGGCTTGCACTCCGGCCAGATTTGATTTATCTCGAATTCTTTTAAGGATTTATGGGCAAGCCTGAATATTTAAAAGAATATGGAAAAACATGTTTTTTCTGAAACCATATGTTTTTGATGATTGTGTTCCTATTTCTACATTACTTTTGGATATTTTATAAATTATCCAAAATCATATAAAAAGCAATATTCCTCGTATTTCTGGCACTTTGGTTTCGCAATCCGACATTGGAAGAAGAGCGAATCTTCTGAAACAAAAGAGACAAATTTAAGGTTTCAAATTTGTACACGCAAATTGTTTCTAATAGAATTATATGATTTAAGCTTCGAGCTACTATTCCGAAAGCTGCTACGAAATTCTCACATAAAATTATTCTAACCCCCCTTTCTCAACGATTTCGAGATTATCAATTCGGAAGAGGAAGCTGCTGCGAGATTCTTCTAAAAATTATTCCAACATAGATAGACAACCCTCTGGAGCCACAATTGAAAAAAGTTAAATCACATTGCGATTTTTGGTTGCATGGGAATAGTTAACCCTACTATGCATACGAACTTATACATGGTCGTCAAATTTTATTTTACAGTTTTCAGCTTAATTCAGCATCACGCACACAGTAGGTGTGCATCAAAACTTCAACAAACAATTGTAAAACTTCGAAAAAATAGTATTGAATTTTGTTGACTAAATTTTTTAATCAATTAAACCATTGAAAAAATAATGATTTTCCGGCTTCTTAGTTACAGGTCAATAAAGTTATTCCCAATGACAAAAAAAATCTCAACGGATTTATTATTCAAGCAGTAGAGGGTTGAGGATGATACTCTACAAAAGCGTTTCTCACTATTCAATATTGTTATCGTTGGTTCTGAGGTTTAATTTAAGGTGAGCATCAGCACTCTCTTCTCCTCTAGTTACTTTAAAATTCTTTAACCTACAATATTTTTACCTTGACTCGATGTGAACCATGGCAGAAAATTGGATTAAGTAGAACCCGCTATATCAACTTTCCCATAAATCCTCTTAAATTTTCCAAAAAATATTGAAGATGGAAGATGGTTTTCATCAATTGCGACTGTGAATAGAAATTCTCTAATTGAAGTTTTCTCATTTATCCTCAAATTTAATGAAATTTGTTAACAAAGTTTCAAAATTGATAGCTGTTTTGAATAACTAAAAGCAAATCTGAGCTGTCCCTTTCCAGGTCGAGTTTGTTTTCAATCTTTACGCCATTTACCACCATAATAGAATACCATCCAAAAATACATCTTTTTCCAATTCAGGACAAGACCACGCCGTCTGGTCATGCTGCCAGAGCTTTGAAGTCGAAAGCACACCGTAATGTAGTCTCTGATTTTCGTTTTCTTTTTATTTGGTATACGCCCGGAATTGTTTCCATCTCAGATTGTAACGAATTACGAACCATCTTTTCCCGTGGATGCACATGTCCTTTTTCCCTTGTCTTCTCAAGACAAGTTTCACTCTTCTTCACTAGTTTTTTTTTTTCCCTGAACTGATATCGAAGGCCATGTGGTGGCATGCAAGCAACCTTAACGGTGACTGTGGCATGTGTCAAACGACGTATAACTCTTCGACACACGGTGGCTAGGAAATCGGTATTCGACCATCACCATCACTAACCCGGACCTGTCCCTCTTTTGTTTCCTCGGATGTGACGTTATGGGGATGTTTTGTTGAATGGCTGACGCTTTGAGCTCTTGGTTGGTCGGAAACATGGTTGAATCTTAAAGTAAGCAAATCTGAAATTAATTTCAGAGATTCCAGAAAGTAAATAAAATTTTGATTCTGTATTCCATATTGTGAACCAGAACCAGAAGGATTTGAATTCTGAATCTGATATTTGAATTTTAAATTTTAATTTAATCGCTTAATAAAAACATATTATCATCAATAATATTTTTTTTTTGTTTTTTAGTTTTAGTAACGATAAATTTTTAAAAGATTTATGCTGTGTTTGCATCTTTCATTTAAATATCGCTTTATTATTTATTTACATAGTATTCCGTCTCACGACATAACTTGACGAACATAATTCCTAAAATTCACTCGGTCCATGGCAACCGTTCTCCAATTTCTCGGGCAACCCACGTTCGCCAGATCACGCTCCACTTGGTCTAACCACCTCGCTCATTGCGCCCCCGCTCGTCTTGTTCCTACCGGATTCGTAGCGAACACCTGTTTTGCAGGACAGTCGTCCGGCATTCTTCCAACATGTCCCGCCCAGCCTACCCGTCCAGCCTTCACCACCTTCTGGATACTGGGTTCTCCGTAGAGCCGCGCAAACTTGTAATTCATCCTTCGCCTTCACACTCCGTTCTCCTGAAGATGGTTCTTGATACTCGTCGCTCGAATACTCCGAGTGTGCTCCTCAAGCAATATCCACGTCTCGTGCCCGGACAACCGGTCTAATGAGCGTTGTTTACAGGTTACACTTTGTGCGGGGGCTAAGTCTTCTCTACCACAGTTGCTTGTGGAGTCTATAGTAGGTACGACTTCCGCTGATAATTCGCTGCCGCATGTCACGGCTGGTGTCATTGTCTGCGGTCACCAGTGAGACGAGACAGACAAAGTTATCTCCAGCTCGTCGCCGTCGATCGTGACTTTGTTATTACTGGACAAGCGAGCTTGGTCGGTCTCGGATCCGCAGGCCAGCATGTACTTCGTCTTGGAAGTATTAATCATTAACCCAATCCTTCCTGCTTTGCGTTTCAGTTTGCGATAGATCTCCTCCACCGCCGCAGTTGATCTGCCGACTATATCAATGTCGTCGGCAAAGCAGATAAGTTGACTGGATCTGTAGAAAATCGTGCCCCGCATTTCGCCCACCGCTCGTCGAAACACCTTCTAGCGCTACGTTGAACATCATGCAGGATAGACCATCGCGTTGTCGAAGCCCTCTGCGCGTTTCGAATGAACTCGTCAATTCAACCGTAATCCGCACACAGCACTGCGGTCCATCCACCGTCGCCTTGATCAGCCTGGTCAACTTCCCGTCCCTCCATGAAGTCGGCCTGATGGCTTCCCACGAATCTGTTTGCTTGTGGGGTTACGCGGCGGAGTAGGATTCGGGACAACACTTTGTAGGCGGCATTGAGGACAGTGATCGCTCGGTAGTTCTCACAGTCCAATTTGTCGCCCTTCTTGTAGATGGGGCATATTACCCCCTCCTTCCACTCCTCCGGTAGCTGTTCTGTGTTCCAGATCTGAACTATCAAGTGTAGGCAATCGGTCAACTTGTCCGGGCCCATTTTGATAAGTTTAGCTGCGATGCCGTCCTTCCCAGCCGAATGGCTTCCTTAACTTTTCTCATCGTTGGGAGTGGCTCCTCTTCGTTGTTGGCTACGCCGGCGATGTACCTTCATCCACCGTCTTGGTCTCCTGCATGTGCGCCTTTCAGGTGTTCATCGAAGTGCTGCTTCCACCTTTTTATCTCCTCACGATTGTCCGTCAGGATGCCTCCGCCCTTGTCCCGCCACATTTCGGCTGGGGGCACGGAGCCTTTGTGGGATGCGTTGAGTTTTTTTTTTTTTTTTTTTTTTTTTTTTTTTTTTTTTTTTTTTTTTTTTTTTGTAGCGGCCCACACACCAAAAGGCTCAATTGAGCCCCCTGGTAATGGACGCTACTGTTCTCAGCATGTCTGGCAGCAATGATAATAAAAGTTAACGCGAGCAAATTTTAATCATGCTGAGAACACAAAAATTTTTGAATGTCGTGCGAGGAAATGTATTATTTAGCTTAATTGACTACAATATGAATCTAATTGAACACCTGGAGTAATTTTTTTTCCAGGTGTTCAATTTGACGATTCCATGAAAGAGTTTCATCTAAGTAAATTCCTAAGTATTTGAAACAACTAACTCTCTCAATCGTATTACTATTCATAGTTGGATCATTAGTACGAGGCAGTTTTTTATGTGAAGAACGAAACAACATGTATTTGGTTTTTGTATAATTAAGTGAAAGTAGGTTTGAATTGAAATATTTTGAAAGCAGTTTTAGGTCGTCTTCTATGTGCTGAATTATAATATCAGGTGAAGTTTCTGAATAAAAAATTGCTGTATCATCGGCAAATAAACGTGCTGTGCCTTTAAGTTGAAGGTTACATAAATCATTTACATATAAGAGGAAAAGTAATGGCCCGATATTACTCCCTTGTGGTACACCGATATCAATATTTCTTAATTCGCTTCTTGTATTTTCAATAGCCACAAACTGCTTGCGATCTTCTAAGTAGCTACGAAGGATATTATTTGCTGTTCTTCTTATACCGTATTTATGCAATTTGGACAATAATATGTCATGATTTAGAGTGTCGAAAGCTTTTTTGAGAACCAAAAACAATGCTCCAACAATATTTTTTGACTCTATTTTACATATGATAGAGTCCACTAATTCTGAGATGGCAATTTGAGTGCTCGAACCTGATCTAAATCCATATTGCTGTTTATAGAGTATATTGTTCTGATTTAGAAAGTCTACAATTCTGTTATCAAGAAGCTTCTCGAACACTTTACTAAAAACGCTTAAGGTCGAGATAGGACGATAGTTATTGACGTCAAGCGAATCGCCAGCCTTAAAAACAGGGATAACTTTCGCAATTTTTAGACAGTTCGGGAAAACTCCTGACTCTAAAATTTGGTTAAAATACTGTGTGAGTATGTACGAGAATGTTTCATGGTTATTTTTTAGGACATTAACATGGAAGCCATCTGGTCCATGACCCTTTTTATTTTTAAGTGAAAAAATAACTAATCGAACCTCGTTTACATTAGCGGGTCGTAAGAAGATTGTATTTTCTACCTGTGCGATTTGAGACAAATGATCATTTTCAGTGTCTATTGGAATCTCTTTAGCAAGGTTCTTTCCAATTGTGGAAAAGTGTTTGTTAAATTTCTCACAAATCTGTGTAATATTGGTTATAACACCTCTTTCATCTGAAAGGTTGATTGAGGAAGTCTTTTTAGATTTACCTAAGAGCGTATTTATGTTTCTCCAGAGCTTAGAATGCGGAGAATTATTTAATAAGCGCTCGTAATAGAGCCTTTTACATTCTTGTTTTTTTGAACTCACTTTTTTAATTAAATGAATCAACATCTCTTTTAATGTTTTTTTTTTTTTTTTTGATATCATTAGGATGCTTTTTTGATCGTTTTAAATAATTATCTTTTATTTTGATGAGTGTCCAAAGGTCAAATGTCATCCACGGACAGCAATTACCTTTAAGTTTTGTATGTATGTATGTAGTAAATCCACCATGGGTGCACGGATTCACCGCAGTTTTGCCAAAGTATGTTCCTCTCTGCCTTCCTTAGATATTTTATTAGCAAGACGAATTTTCAAGACAGCGTGCAACATACCCGGTAGCCATGGCTTCGTGTGAACTGTTATGTTATGTGTGTTTCGTTTAACTGTGTTGTTTTTTCTGGAGAATGTTTCCATCACCTAAGAAACCAGCCAAAAATTTATAAAATGATTAATTTTATAAATTTACTACAGGTATTCCGGCATCCGTGTATATACCTGGATAGTTTTCAGATGATGGATCATTAACATATATATTTCGCAAAACAATTGTTATGAATCTTTTATTTAGTTATTTAACATCTTACCATATTTCTCATCCTACTCAACTTACTCATACTCATACCATCTTACCATTTTGCTGTGGTATACTCAAAGAAAAGATCATCACCACTACCTTATTCACTATTTTTCCAGTGATTGACGTCTTCACGCTTCACGTTGGCCTTACCACCTGCTCTTCAGTGTAGTTTACCTTCCCACACATCTTCCTTTTCGGGCACATTATTCACCATACTTCGTGCTCAATTACTTCATTTTCATCTCACCCATATACACAAACGTAGCGCAATCTCATTGATTTAGCTGTCTTTTCGTTTTCACGCACACCACTTACTTTAATTATTTTTACCCCGAGCGGTAAACCATCAAAATTGAGCAACAACTACGAATGCGCAGTAAAACTTGTATTAATTTCTGCTTGCCTCTTTCTTTTTTTGTTTTTTTTCTCTGACGTAACAGGCGCACGGTTACTAATTTAGCTATTCATAATCAGGCTCGATTCCAAATTTTTCTTTCTTCATGCACTCACATTACTACCCAAAGCCCATAAAATATCTTCAACCAAAGAGCTGCAAAAATGGAACCCCATCCTACAACTCCGAGCTGAGCATTTTCTTCCATTCCTCACACAATTCAAAATAGCCGCTAAGCGTTTTCCTCTTCGTGGACATACCACAAATCAAACATATTTTATCACTTGAACTTGAACCATTCGAATACAGGCAAGGCTACGCATGTTTTCCCTCAAAACTACAACACAGTGATGCTTTCTGCTTCTATCCACCCCTTCTATTCAATGCCCCATAATTAGCACATTTACCACGGCCCCAAATAATCATCAACCATCTAGCAAGATTTTAATCCACTCACACATGGTGGCCACAACTTTCTTCTACAATACCCCTTTCCAGATACCTCCCATGCCTTTCCATCTTCCCGTTACAAGAACACAGTAACGACCGCCGAAAACAAGTAGGCCATGCTACCGTTCAAATTTTTCATTTCAACAGCAAAACACTAACACAGATACGCGCTATAATTCTGAGCTAGCTTCCTCAGCACAACGTACACGAGTCATTCTTTCAATGTTCAATAACAATTCCACATCACGAAAGCAATCTTATCATTGAAATAAACGGAGACTATTAACCGATCAGATGAATACAAAAACTGAAATGAAATCGACGCACGGACAAAGTATGAAAGACGAACTGCACGCGGCGAGAACACGACGAAGACTCGAGCAATTACCTTTAAGTTTTACCTTTTTATTAAGTGTTCGAGTAGAAACTTTCACAAAGCGATTGTAAGTTGATGTGATTTCTTGTAGGCCTTCATCAACACTTTCTGGTAGTTGAATACTGTTTAAATAATTCACAAATAAGCTGTTTAGTTTAGAGTTGTCAACTATCTCTTTTCTTAGAATTGTTACATTTTTATCACCTAATAAATTGAAGGATGTGAGTATTTGTAAATGGTCACTAACATCAGAAAATATTGTATCATTTTTCAATCGATCTAAGTCAATTTGCTTCGTTATTACGTGATCTAGAATATTCCGAGTTGTTGGCCTAGTAGGAAAGGTGTTTGTACAAGCGTATCCAAAAGATTCTAAGATAGATCTATATTTTGCTACGGTATTTAGATTAACCAGATTCACAGGAACGTTTGAATCACCTACAATAAAGCAGGAGTGATTATCAGCAACAGACGTGAGAAGAGATTCAATTTGATCACAACACTTGTTAAACGAAAATGCAGGGGGTCTATATACGCCATGAACACAAATTACTTGACCACTTGTACAAATTTCGACACTAATTCGGTGAAAGCCATCAATAGTTATTTTTTCAGTAGTTTTAAAATTCAAATTTGTTTTTATATACATAGCTAGGCCTCCATATGGTTGATCACGGCAAGAGAAAATAGATGTGTATCCCGGAATGTTGTAAATACAACAGTTATCTTTACCAAGCCAAGTTTCACAAATAACAATAACATCGATACAAACATTAAAATGATCAATAGTCTGTAATATGCAATCAAATTTATCTAAATTATTCATACTACGTACATTCCATTGAAAAATTCTAAAGGATCTTGAATCATTATTAAAACTACTTAAATTAAAATCTTCTACATTTTCGTGGTATCTATTAATTAAACTATCCATTGAATAAAATATATAAAAGTTATTAAACAGTTGTAAATTTAAGATCTTATTTTGATCGTGGATCAGCATTGTTCCTTTTTCGTTTGGGTAAAGGACTTTCATTCGGAATCGTAGATGTGTTATTTCCTTGCTGAGTGACATGCATGCTCATATAACGATTCATTTCGAGTTTAGTTTTAATTATATCAGGTTTTGAATTATCTGTTTGTTTGACCAGAATGGCACCATTTCTTCCGGGCCAGATGTATTTGGCTCCAATTAAATCTTGATATTCGCACAATTCAGTAATTCCATAGATAAGGGCGTAAATTCATCCCTTATTGTGACGTTAAGCGGTTTACCATCAACTACTAATAAAGGATCTATTGAAGAAGAGGCAAGTTTCCCAAAAATTCTTTTTTTTCTAAAAATTTCTCCTTTTATGACTGTATCTTTTAATAAAACTTTGATCGGTGGACACTTTTCATTGGGTTTGTTCGAAGATATTAACCTAACAGCGTTTAAAATGGACTCAGTTTTAAGGTCGTTGCCAAAAGTGCCACATGTTTTGCGTACGAGGTCTTGTGTGTTTTCTCCATTTTTGTATGGCACTCCGAAGATCGTGAAGTTTTTAGAAACAGCTTCCCGGTTTAATCGGTCGAGGTTTACTTCTAATTTAAGGACCTGATTAGTAAGATTTGAATGCTTAGATTTGAGGTCAGTTACTTCTTTTTCAAGAGCATCGTTTCGGAGTTTTATGTCTTTGAAATCAGTCTGAATTTCATCGAATTTCGTGGACAAAAATTCCTGCGAAGCCTCTATCGCAGTAGTAACTGATCTCATATCTGTTTTGATTGAGGTCAATTCATGTGAAACCACATTATAAACGGTCGTTTCAATTTTAGTATGGATATTTTCGATAATAGTTTCATGATCTTTCCGTAAACTTATTATTTTGGCGTAAATACATGCACAGTTGGCATCGCAAAAGTATTGCTGCGCTTTCATTTTGCGAGCTGCACTGCCAATCAGATTTTTGCAGCGAAGATGAACGCTCTTGAAACAATATGCACAAGTAAGTATTTTATCAAGATTATTTTCAGCATTATTACACTCTATACAGATAACTTTATCATCACATTCCATGTTCGCCATCGCCATAATACAACAATTAAAAGCTAAAAAGGAACTAACTCGTTTGATGAAACGCACAACTAAAGCTAGAAATTATTAGAATTAAGAAATAAGAGACTTATAAATTTATTTTTAACAAGCGCACAACTAAAACTAAGATTATCTAAGAAAACAATACAATAAATATTAAAACGAAAAGTGTTATGAAAAGAGGAATAAAAATTTAATTAAAAAAAAACCCTAAGTTATCTTAAATTATATGTATGTACGGAGATGAGAACTATTTAATTAAAAGCGTTTTTTAAAAGGGTTCAATGACAAAATCGCAAATCAAATTAAATTTTAAGGACAAAGACACACCTAAATTATGTGTGTGTACGAAGATGAAGATGTAATTTAATGTAATTGTAAGCGTTGAAATAAAAAAAATTGATTACATAATATTAAACGCACAAAAAAAAAATGTGTATGTAATTTTAAGCGTTGAAATAAAAAAAATTGATTACATAATATTAAACGCACAAAAAAAAATCTAATAAAAATCAAAATTTTAAAACAAAAGAAAAATCATTGCTTTCCAAAAAGAACAATTTTCAAGTTTATGTTGCACTGTGTACGACTATCAAGTATACAAGTGACGAGTCACCATGAAAAACCAGCACACGCTAGTTCCAACAATGTGTGCTACTGACGGAAGCAAACAATACTTTCGTTACCTACTCATGTGCGCTGGCTGCGTTTGCCTAATCTTCACCGCTAGCGATCGAGATTGACTAACAAGCTAGCAAGTGTAAGAAACACAACCCTTTGAAGTGCGCTAATAACAGAGACACACACTTTCGCACTACTTGCAAGTGCCCCGAGGTTGGCCAAATACTACACCGCTCAGCGACGAGATTTACTAACAGCTGAGCAAATGATAGAACCACAAGAAGTTGAACAGCGGCAGTTTTTTTTTTACTCAGATAGACCGACAATCGGTGGACGCATGCAGATACGGCATGCTTGGTCAACGATTTGCTGCTGTGCAATACCTACTCTTGAGAATGTTAGTTGTGAAAAGTAATAAGAAAGAAAAGTTCACTTTACTCACCAACCTAGAGAAGTGACTTCCAATACACAGCTCACTACACGAATGCTTGGGGTATGTTTTTTTTTACGTGTTACGGCACAGAGGAAAACTCAATTTTAACACATTTAGGACAATTTAAAGTAGAAAATCATAGTACGGTTTTGCACACTGAACACTAAATAACGCCACTTAAACTCATCACAGATTACAAAATGCGTATTTCTAGTACAAATTTCTATAAAACTGCGGGACAATAAAACAAGACGGTCGATCAAAAACCAGCGCTGCCAGAAGAGTATGTTCAGTAGTGAATAGTTTCTGATAGAACTTTTGTGTTTCTTGGGAACGATGCAGTTTGTCCAGCTCCTCGAGCTCCTCCTCCTCCAGGCGGCGCTTTTTCTCCTGGAAAATTCGGACTCGCTGCCTCTGCAGCTGTCGGTGATTTTCCACGTTCCGGCGGGTGCTTCTTTGCACTTCTGCTACCCACGCGGTGTTTTCTTCGTCCATCACCCTCTTACACTCCTCGTCGAACCAGTCGTTCCGTCGAGTTCGTTCCATATGCCCGATGACATTCTCCGCAACGCTGTTGATGGCTGTCTTGGTGGTATCCCAACAGTCGTCGTGATGGGCTTAGTTCAGCTCGCCCTCTACCGGCAGTGCTGCTTCGAGCAATTGCGCGTAGTCTGCTGCAACCTCAGGTTGCTTCAGTAGTGCGCTATTTAACCGAGGCAGGCGTCGGTTTTGTATGTTGTTCACTATGGAGAGTTTTGGGCCTATCTTCACCATTAAAGGGTGATACGGTCAAAATTTGGTCAATATCAACTTGACGTATTTCTTTCAATTTTGCATTTAAAAAACCTGAACACCCCTCATTTTGAAGGTGTGGGTGTGTAGAATGTTGCTCCTATTTTGATTTTGGAATTCACTCTTCAGTTGTCAAAATGCCGTCCAAAAAGAAGAGCAGCGTATCAAAAGTTTGCTCGTGAATCGCGAAAATCCGAGCTACTCGCACGCAAAGCTGACAAAATCGCTAAAAGTTGCCAAATCAACCGTTACAAATGTAATTGAAGTGTTTGGGAAACGTTTGTCGACAGCCAGGAAGTCTGGATCGGGGGAAAATCGAAAACCGGAAGCCGCTGAGACGACAAGGAGAGTTGCCGGTAGTTTCAAGCGAAATCCTAACCTCTCTCTCCGAGATGCCGCAAATAAGCTGGGTGTATCGTCTACAACCGTGCATCGAGCCAAAAAACGAGCCGGACTATCGACTTACAAGAAGGTAGTAACTCCAAATCGCGATGATAAACAAAATACGACGGCCAAAGCGCGATCCTTGAGGCTGTACACGACGATGCTGACGAAGTTTGACTGCGTGGTAATGGACGACGAAACCTACGTCAAAGCCGACTACAAGCAGCTTCCTCCGGTACAGGAGTTTTATACGGCAGAAGGAAGGGGAAAGGTAGCAGATATTTTCAAGCACATGAAACTGTCAAAGTTCGCGAAGAAATATCTTGTTTGGCAAGCCTGTACCTGTGGCTTGAAAAGCAGCATTTTCATAGCTTCCGGAACTGTCAACCAAGAAATTTACGTGAAAGAGTGTTTGAATAAACGTCTGCTGCTTTCCTGAAGAAACACGTTTGTTCCGTACTGTTTTGGCCGGATTTGGCATCTTGCCATTACGGTAAAATGGCCATGGAGTGGTACGCCGCCAACAACGCGCAGATGGTTCCCAAGGACAAGAACCCCTCCCAACACGCCAGAGCTCCGCCCAATTGAGAAATACTGGGCTATTGTCAAGCGGAACCTAAAGAAGACCAAAAAAACTGCTAAGGACGAGCAGCAGTTCAAGGCAAACTGGCTTTCTGCGACGAAGAAGGTGGTCAAGGTGGCTGTACAAAATCTGATGTCAGGGGCGTAAGGCCCGGCAATTCGGATTTGGAAAACCGGAAGCCTAACTGAATATTTTTCCTGAATTTTATACTAATTAAACTTGAAAAATAAATTTAATTTGATTTTTTAAATAAACGATTTCACCGATTTACACGGGTTTTCTCTTGACCAAATTTTGGCCGTACCACCCTTTATACAACTTTTTCAGATTGTACAAAAGTGTGTATATCTCAGAAACAACTGAAATATACAGACCAAAATGTTCACTAGGTATATCCTTTTCCAAATTCCTAATCTCTAAACAGAATTTGATAATACTTACATAAAACAGCGGATCGGATCAAATGAACTTTAAAAATAATTTAAAAACACTATTTGAAAATCAAATAATTATGCTCAGTTGGTTTACATCTGAACTCACTTCGTTTGAAAATGCTCTCAGCTGACAGCAGGGCACCTGGTCTGACGCGAATTTCACATCTGATGTGTTAAACAGAGAAACCAATAGCCTTCACTCCAATGTCACTCCGATCAGCTGTCATTCGTATGGAAATCTGTATATAGGTAGCCCAAGCCCAATTAGTTGAAACGTATTAGTAAAGTAGAAGCGTTGAAATTCAAACATTTATAAACAAATGGCGAATTCAGATTATAGCCAATTGAGGCAAGAAGACCACATAAACGTAAATTTCAAATTGCCATTAAATAATTACTCATAGTCCCCTCCAAACACGATAGAATTTCAAGATTCTGATTTGTATTTTGTTCTAAAATTACTCTTAAAAACGACATCAGGTTTGATCATCTGTTAAGTGAGAGTTCATTCTGTGGATGATCTTAATTATTCAAATTTTCTTCTCCCCCGGATAAAACATTTTAGAGTAATTATAAATGATTAGAACTAATTGAAGCCTCTATTTCGAATGTATTTAATAAGAGGTTGCCGCTGATGAATTATAAACCCTTCGGTTTGAAACTTCTCGGAATTGAATTATCGCCAGCCGCTGTAAAGAGGATTAGACCCTTGCCTCGGTCGCATCTCGTATACAAACATCCTACTCGTAGTACTTATATTTAGTAGGAGGGAAGGTACCTTGTAACCGGCTAGGATCGTAAGGAATAGTTTCGTCGGGGGGCAGCTGCAAAAAGCACATTCGGTGCCGCACGATTTAGCTGCCATGTCCATGGTTTAGGACAAGGAGGATGTGTGTGTGTGTATAGTAGGAATAACGTTAGAATGAAGTGTTTTGTACCTTGCAGTGCCTCGGATGCCATTCCGTCCGCCAGTTGGCCCATTTAAATATGACTACACTTAGTTTAATATTCATTAGTGTCGGGTCGGGAAGCCAGGTTCAGGGAAGCTGCTGGACACAAAAGTTCCGATGAGAGCGTTGGCCGTTTTTGAGAAGCCCGGGAGCAAGCGGGACACACCGGAAGAAGCAGCAAGTTAGATTTATTCTTTCGAGAGCGGTGTGCTAGACCCCGGCAAAGTCATATATAAGTGAGCACCGGCCGTACTGGAACACATGTCTGACTCACTATGTAGTGTAGCTAAACTTACTTTCAGCAACAACATACAGCAGCAGCTCGCGTTGAAGGCGTTTCGATGCACTTGGTGGTTTTGTAATGCGGTCGACTACTCCAAAGACCTGTGGTTTGGACAAATTTCGTTTCAGGTTGGCATTGGAAGGAGATGTGTGAGCCACTGGATCTAGCGGTTGAATTTTATTGTGCCGATAAAGTATGTATGTATGTAGATATAACAAATCTATTGTGTGGGAGGTGCTTTCACAAAAGATTTGGATATGCCATTGACCTTTG
Source organism: Uranotaenia lowii (assembly GCF_029784155.1). Taxonomy (NCBI): domain Eukaryota; kingdom Metazoa; phylum Arthropoda; class Insecta; order Diptera; family Culicidae; genus Uranotaenia; species Uranotaenia lowii. Next base: position 294,366,836 of record NC_073692.1, read on the forward strand.
AAAATAGTGAACAATATCTTCATAATACGAAACGTAGAATGAATATGCAATGTTGTTGCGTGATAAAAATAAAACTTACTTACATTATCAGGGTTTTTTTTAAATCAATCAATGAAAACTGTTTTGGAAAACCAAACTTAAAGGGGTCTACCCGTGATTAGAATATTAGAGTATTAGAATATTAAATATATTTGAACAACCGAATGAAAATGAACAAAATTTTTACTATTAGCTTCTGGTACGTTTAACCTTTCTTTACGGTTTAAAAAAGAACAACTACCCGGTTAGGATCGTATAGACTTGAATTACTATTTTGGCTGTACCTTCAAAACTTTTGAACGGATTTCCATAAATTATACCATTTTGGAAATGTCTACATGTTAACTATTTACGAAGAACAATATTCATTATAGTTTTTATGGCGTCTGAAAATTAAGCCGAAAGACAAAATGTCCAAAAAAAACATGGCGTTTTTGGACATAGATCGTGACCATCCTGGTTCGAATAATGAAATTTCTTTATGTCAGCTAAACTGAGGCTGATTTAAGGATTTATTTAAAGTAATAAAAGTTTTTGGTTTCGTATGTCGTATGTCATGAATGAAAATATATATATAAAAAAAATCATTGATTTTCTTCTCGAAAACCATTGTATTTTTTACCGAGCCAATAAATTATTTCATCTATAAAAACATGAAAACTGATGGAAAATGACAAATTTTTATTTTTTTTTGTGATATTTTTATCATATTAAGAACCACAAAAACATTGAATAGATTACAGAAATGCCGCCGCCGCTATGCCGTATTTCAACAGAAAATGGATTAAATGTGCAGATATCAAATTCTTGAGTAAATTGAAGTGTCGTATTTGTTTTCTCGTAATATTATTTAAAAATTAAGTTTTACATTTCAGAGAATATATGCTCAGGGTAAGAAAAAGCGTAAAGTAAAGGTCGATATACCGTAAAATGGGGTAACGTTGATCACCGGGGTAGCTTTGATGAACATGAAATATTGAGTTTCAAATTGGATAAAACTTGGTTTATTTAAAAAAAATTGAAGTGTAAGTAAAAATGTTATTTCAAAATCTTGAAATATCTATTTTCCGAAGGCTCGCAAACAAACACCCTTCCTGATGAAATCAAAGCGTTTAGAAGCAGCAGGTTGATCTTTGTGAAAGTTCAACTTTTTTCTTTAGAAAATTTATAATTTTTGTGTAGTTTTTGTTGTATTTGGAGTTAAAGATTTGATATTCTAGGACAGCAGCCCTATCAAATGATAAATTTGTCAGTCTAATAAATTTCTGCAACCATATTTTACGTTCATAGTAGTCTGGTTTTAAAAATATGAAACATGCCACATTCTCCTTAACAGAAAAAATAATCGAGAAGTATTGAAAAATCAAACCCCGTTTTACGGTACCTCAGTTTTGGTCCTCAATATGATGAAATTCTATGATTTAATACTAGGATTGGTAACCCGATCAGCCTCTTTGTTATTAATTCATCACTATCGGTTGATATTGAATGTAATTGAGCAGAACGGAAATTTTTTCCATCAAAATTCCTTGATCCTCATAAAAAAATATAGTTATAAAATCATTGAAATTTTTTTTTCATTCTAACTTGTTTCTCGTAACGCTACATACATTGTTCTTATCTCAAGCTGTTCAATTAATCCAGTAGATTTCCAATTTGATCAGTACTTAAGCTATACAATCAATTCGTCTTTAAATTTTGAACTGTTCTTTCAGTTCGCTTGGAATTCTTATTAGTACCATGGCTGTCCTCTCAATTCACCTTTTAATTTCAAGCTTTTCTCTCAACTCGCTAGTTATTCCATTAATTTCTCAGGCTGTCCTCTCAACTCGCCTTTCGATTTCAAGTTGTCCTCTCGACTCACTTCATTTATCATCAATAATTCAGGCTGTCCTCTCAGCTTGCCTCTCAATTTTAAGCTGTCCTCCCAACTCGCTTGTTTTATTTATCAATAATACAGACTGCCTTTTAACTCGCCTCTCGATTTCAAGCTGTCCTCTCGACTGTCTTGTTTTTTCATCAATTACTCAGGCTGTCCTCTTAACTCGCCTTTCGATTTCAAGCTGTCCTCTCAACTCGCATGTTTTTCATCAATTACTCAAGCTGTCCTCTCAACTCGCCTTTCCATTTCAAGCTGTCCTCTCAGCTTGCTAGGGTTTTCATCAATTACTCAGGCTGTCCTCTAAACTCGCCATCCAATTTCAAGCTGTCCTTTCGACTCACTTGATTTCTCATCAATAACTCAGGCTGTCCTCTCAACTCGCCTTCCCATTTCAAGCCGTCCTCTTAGCTTGCTTGTTTTTTTTTATCAATTACTCAGGCATTCCTCTAAATTCGCCTTTAGATTTCAAGCTGTCCTCTCAACTCGCTTGATTTCTCATCAATAATTTAGGCTGTCCTCTCAACTCGTCTTTCGATTTCAAGTTGTCCTCTCAACTTGCTTCGGTTTTCATCAATTACTTAGGCTGTCCTCTCAACTCGCCTTTCGATTTCAAGCCGTCCTCTCAATTTGCTTGTTTCAACTCAGGCTGTCCTCTCAACTTGCTTTTCGATTTCAAGCTGTCCTCTCAATTCGCTTGTTTTCTTATTAGCTATCTCTGTCCTCTCAACTCGCCTTTCGATTTCAAGCTGTCCTCTCGACTCCTTTGGTTTTTGATCAATTACTCAAGCTGTCCTCTAAAATCACTTTTCGATTTCAAGCTGCCATCTCAACTCGCTTGTTTTTTCATCAGTAACTCAGACTGTCCTGTCAATTCACCTTCCGATTTCAGGCTGTCCTCTCAACTCGCTTGTTTTCTTATTAATTACTCAGGCCGTCCTCTCAACTCACCTTTCGATTTCAAGCTGTCCTCCCAGCTTGCTTGGTTTTTCATCAATTACTCAGTCTGTTCTCTAAACTCACCATCCAATTTCATCCTGTCCTCTCGAATCACTTGATTTCTCATCAATAACTCAGGCTGTCCTCTCAACTCGCCTTCCAATTTCTAGCCGTCCTCTTAGCTTGCTTGGTTTTCCATCAATTACTCAGGCTGTCCTCTCAATTCGCCTTTCGTTTTCAAGCTGTCCTCTCAATTCGCTTGTTTCAACTCAGGCTGTCCTCTCAACTTGCTTTTCGATTTCAAGCTGCCCTTTCAATTCGCTTGTTTTCTTTTAGCTATCTCTGTCCTCTCAACTCGCCTTTCGATTTCAAGCTGTCCTCTCAGCTTGCTTGGTTTTTTTTATCAATTACTCAGACTGTCCTCTCAACTTCCCTCCCGATTTTAAACTGTCCTCTCAACTTGCTTGGTTTTTCATCAATTATTCGGCCTGTCCTCTCAACTTCCCTTTCGATTTCAAGCTGCTCAACTCGCTTTTTTTTCTCATTTATTACTCAGACTGTCCTCGCAATTCACCTTTCGATTTCAAGCTATTTTCTCAACTCGCTTGGTTTTTCATCAATTACTCAGGCTGTCCTCTAAACTCACCTTTCGATTTCAAGCTGTCCTCTCAACTCGCTTGGGTTTTCATCGATTACTCAGGCTGTCCTTTCAACTTTAAGCTGTCCTCTCAACTTGCATGATTTCTCATCAAAAGTCCAGGCTATCCTCTCAACTTGCCTTAAAATTTTTTGCTGTCCTCTCAACTCGCATAACTGTTTTAAAACGTTCAGGCTGTCCTCTCTACTCGCTTGCATTTGTGAACATGATCCAGCTGTCCTTACGACCCGCTTGATATTTCATTTTAATTCTTATTTTGGCATTATTTCATAAGCCGTGAAAGAGCCGTGGACTGTAATTTTGCTCGAATTTGGGGACCGTTCGAAAAGTCCGAAGACACAATTTACCGGATGTTAACTGGAGGGAATTTCCACTTATAACAAGGCACTAAATTGTTCTCTATTTACAGTTTTATTTACACTATTTACATTTACTTAACTTAGTAGGAAGAAACATTACTTAAAGGAGGACGGAAAACTTAACTTAACTTAACTTGGAAACTTGGAAGGAATTTACTTCAACTTGTAGGAGGGAAACTTAAGGAGGAATCCCAAGTAACAATTTAAGTTTTATTCCAACCTTAACAGTTCGCTTAAGACTATTTCCTAAAGCTACTTTATAAGCCAAAGCGCATTCTACGCTATTAGCACAACTACTTTAAAGTTAACATATGGCCAAAAGGGACCATTTTGTTAACGTTTTTAAAGCTAATTCTATACGCTATTATAAAACATCCAACAGAATAGTTTTATTCGACCTTATAGACATAGCTTTAAGAAACCTTTCAGAGCCCTCTTCAGACTATCCACAGCTCTTTTAAAACTTCGTCGTGGAATCTGATAGGAATTTTACTGTGGGATCTGTGATATCTGATAGGAATTTTACTGTGGCAGCTGTGGAATCTAATAGAAATTTTACTGTGGGAGCTTTATGTTCCGTTTTTTCTCGTTTTAATCACTTACTCCCCCAAGCATTTGATGATAGGTAAAGATTCCATTTAAAATATTTTAAAAATATTCTCATTCTCATTTTCAATATATCTAAGCAAGAAACTTCCTGCAACCTCAGATTTCTGGTGAAGTATATACGAAATAGCATCAAAACTTAAGCGCGCCTCAAAGAAAATCAAGGTTGACCATATTTTAAGCATTTTTTAAATAAAAAAATTATAATTAAAGGAAAATAGAAATTGGCTCAAATGATGCAATTTTTGTTTTACATTGAAATTCATCACCTATACAACAAATAGTACCGTCAACATTGTCAAATTGATGAAAATGTCTAGTTTTTAGTATTAAAGTATTATTTACAGCAACATGGCGTCAGTAATTTCGATTCAATTTCACAATCAACATGGCGCTCAGTAAATTAATATTGAAAATCTTAAGGCAGTTGTAAAACAGTGTTAAGATGGTTTTATGACGGTTAGAAAAATGTGGTAATAAAACAATTTCAATAAACAGTTTTTAAATGGTTTTAAGAGACCTGGAATCACAGCTTCGTTTGACGTTTCTCTAAATGGAATACACGCTCATGATGGATTGATCCATTTTTGAGAAAGAGAAGTTTTTCGCAATAAATGAAAACATTTCGATTTGTTGCTTGGCAAAAGGCATTCATGCAACTTTTTGTTTTGTTTCCTTTTGACTATGAGGATGGTCAATCATCTTTAAATAACAAATAGGTATTGCTATCAAATAATCTCAAACTATTTTGGAATAGAACATTTTCTGTCGTCAAAACCCTGGCCTCAAAGCTTCGGATGTTTTGCTTACTATTACCAGAACTGCCTTACGCTTTAAATAAATCGTTATTTTCAATGATCGGCCAATGCTAGTGGTCTTCATTCTGAATACACCATCTGAAACTTGTTGAGGCTGATTTAGAATGAGCATTTTCGCTTGTGATGAAACTCAATTTCTCCGTCTTTGCTGAGTTGAAGTTGAGTCCGGTTTCTGCAGTCTTCCAGAAATTTTTAAGGACGGTTTATCTGAAAATAATTTGGTTAGTTCTGGATTGGATCAACTTCGCATTGAGAGACAGAGATGGATAAATTAAACAAGTAATTTAATAGGCGTACTTGTTAATGAATTTTCTAATACATTTATTCTTATCGAATCACAAAAACCGTTTATTCACAGTGGGCTTTTATTCGAACCCTGAGAATTGAGCGAATAATGATGTGGACTGATTTGCGGTTGTTTTGAAATTTGAATGCGGATACAACAAAGTTGTTTTTATTTTTAAGATTAATTTAGCTGTGTTAATTTATATCATTTTGATAGCACGTTTTTCTCAATTTTGAGTGATAATCCTTTCAAAACAGGTTATGCTTTCTCAAAAAGAGGTAAAAAAGTTTAAGCGTGTATACGTTCTTCTCGATTGTCAAATCATCTGTCACTTAGTTTTATCATGCCTACATCCAATGTTCCAATAAATCAGTTTTTCAGCTTGGCTTGAACGCTAGTTTTAAAAGCGCATTGAGCGCATTATTAAAACCTTTACCAAAGCTCTAATAAAAACAGGAAAGTATGTGTTTTATTGAACCTTTAGCAATACTTTTGCAACTTTTTTACAACACTCTTAAGATAGTGTTTTATTCAAGTTTTAGCAAAACTTTCAGGGCTCTTTTAAAACACACGATAAATGAAGCATTTCCAATGTTACAATAAAACCGTTTTAAAAATGGGATGCCATCGAAAAGTCTTCATAAAACAATATTAAAACTCAAAAAAGCCAATTGGCTTGATCTGTGTTACTTGGGATCTTAACTTCTTGAGGAGCCACGTCTTAACTGGCCGGAAACTTGAATGGATCTGAATGGATTGGCAAACACACCGGTTGCTTGAATGATTGATTCATTCACACGCACACAAACATCTGTGTGCGCAATGGAAATTTCCATTGCTCGTTGGCTGAAGCAACAGCATGCAATTGTTGTTGTACGCCGGCTGGCGTTTACCGGCGTTTTTTATGTACACATATGAATGCATGTCCTTGAATGGACAAACAACACACAAAAGTAGCAGGCGGTGATCGGTGATGATTTTTTCGTTGGTGGCGCAATGCGACGTTGCCGATTCTTCGAGTTTGGCTCGAACAAGCCGAATGTTTCCAAAAAAACTGGTTATTTATCACATATGGTTTAAAACAACGTTCACGTGGTGTCGAAAGGCATGAACCCTTCCAATAAAACAGAGTTCAATTGGAAAGCATTCAAATTCTTTAGTTCAAGCGAAAGATAGTTGGAAAGGGACTGGACTAAAGCTTAGTTCTTTTAGAAGTGGGACACTTTCATTTGCTAATAGCTCGTTAACTAGTAATTGGATATTGAAAATTTTGACAGCATTTTGTTTCCTGTAAAAAGTACTATTCGACCAATTTTTTTCAAAATTTTAAATTTACGCGTTTTTGAGATATGTACGATGCAAGAGAAAAAGAAAAAAATAATTTTGCACAGTTTCCTTGAAAATTCGTCATTATCAAATTGATAGCTGACAAAACTGTTAATTATTCAAAGAATTACTGAGTTTTTGTGGTGGATAAGTATGCAAACACTGTCAATAATGTCTACAAAGTTCAAATCAAGCATTGGAGAGAAGCACATGATCGGCAACAACGGTAAAGGATCATCAAGGAAGTCAAGTCTCATACCAGCATTTTTAATTTTCAATAAACGAAAAACTAAGGGTAGATCGCTGAAATGTCCAAAACAATTTTCTCTGATAAGCTGAAAGTGTTGCCTAGTGATGACTCATTGAAATCCAACCTCATACAACCATTTTTTGATAGTTCCAAAGCTCTTAAGCTGTAAAACCTGTACCGAAAAAAAAAACGTTCAAAAATGTGGTCAAAAATAATCAAATTTGTTTATTTCGAAACAACTGTATCAACTAAAATGCTTCCAGTTTCCAGTTTACAGAGAAGTATTGGACCAAAAAGTATCAGAAATTGAAGAAGGAGGGTGAAGCCACCTAAAATATAGATTTAACGAAGTATAAGTTGGAGAAACTGATCAATACCATGACTGAAAAAAGTGTGCGCCGGCCAATGGGAGATACCAAGAATAAAGTAGAAATTTCTTTAACAAAAAACGGTAAATATTTTTTTTCAAATTTTTTCATGGAAGATCATAACATTACCTTCTTTTTCTTCATAGAAAGTATTTCGTTAAAACGAATGGTTTTTTAGATACAGGCATTCGTAACTGTCCCATTTCTAAAAGAACTAAGCTTTAAAGACTAAGAAAACTAAGCATAATTTAACTCAAGGAGAGATACTTAATGTCCAGTAACTTACAATTCTTATTCGCTGAGACATAAGTTTGACTCTCAACAATCAATCGTTAACAAAATCACCGATATTTTGATATTTTCAGATTAGCTCATAAATTCTGGGTGATATACTGATTGTGATAAATAGGCTTCCCAAAATGGCTGTTTAAAGGGTGATACGGTCAAAATTTGGTCAATATCAACTTGACGTATTTCTTTCAATTTTGCACTTAAAAAACCTGAACACCCCTTTTGAAGGTGTGTATGTGTGTAGAATGTTGCTCCTATTTTGATTTTGGAATTCACTCTTCAGTTGTCAAAATGCCGTCCAAGGAAGAAGAGCAGCGTATCAAAATTTTGCTCGCGCATCGCGAAAATCCGAGCTACTCGAAAGCAAAGCTGGCAAAATCGCTAAAAGTTGCCAAATCAACCGTTACAAATGTAATTAAAGTGTTTGGGGAACGTTTGTCGACAGCCAGGAAGTCTGGATGGGGGGAAATCGAAAACCGGAAGCCGCTGAGACGACAAAGAGAGTTGCCGGTAGTTTCAAGCGAAACCCTAACCTCTCTCTCCGAGATGCCGCAAATAAGCTGGGTGTATCGTCAACAACCGTGCATCAAGCCAAAAAACGAGCCGGACTATCGACTTACAAGAAGGTAGTGACTCCAAATCCCGATGATAAACAAAATACGACGGCCAAAGCGCGATCCCGGAGGCTGTACACGACGATGCTGACGAAGTTTGACTGCGTGGTAATGGACGACGAAACCTACGCCAAAGCCGACTACAAGCAGCTTCCGGGACAGGAGTTTTATACGGCAAAAGGAAGGGGAAAGGAAGCAGATATTTTCAAGCACATGAAACTGTCAAAGTTCGCGAAGAAATATCTGGTTTGGCAAGCCATCTGTACCTGTGGCTTGAAAAGCAGTATTTTCATAGCTTCTGGGACTGTCAACCAAGAAATTTATGTGAAAGAGTGTTTGAATAAATGTCTGCTGCCTTTCCTGAAGAAAAACCAGTTGTTCCATACTGTTTTGGCATTGGCGTACAGCATTAAAGATTATTTTTTAAAGGATTCCAATTAAAAAAGCCGACCAGCAAGAAACGGAAACATGTCGCTGCTCAATTTATCAAACTCCAATTTCCCCCAGGTTCACATATAATAAACCATGCATATCAAGGCTTCTCACATTACCAACCCAACAGCCTAAAGTCAGCCGGAGTTTTGCTTTCCGGCTCGAAAAACCCACCTACAGGAGAAGCTAGGTTTCTGATTTGTTAGAGAAAGACGATGAACGAAAATAGGAAACGATAAAGGATGAAATCAGAAAGCAGCAGCAGCAAAAAAATCCTTCCATCTTCAGGTCGTTTGAGCAATGTAAATTAAATTTATTATTTATAAGTTTAATGAAACCGCACACATGTACCTCCTACTTGCATCTGACCAGTGGACGAATATTCCTGTACCATACTGCACTCGAAAATCTTCTCAGTCCCTCGTCGTGGATTGGAGCGGCAAATGTAGAACGAAAGATGCAGTTTTGTCGTTGTTGTTATTTTTGTTATGCTTTTGGTAAATCTTTATTACACTGTAAACAAAAGTATGTTTAGAATGGAAATTAAATAAGATTTTGAAGTTTTTTAGTATTCGTCACTACTCACTTGCAGTTAAAGGTATTGATGGAAAAGTACTGCTTCAAAAAAGAAAAGAAACATAAGTTACAAAAATCACCAGTAAAACAAGTTTATAACTTCAAAGAGTTCTACATATTAACCATCAGCAGCATGGTTATTCCTGAGTTCATCACGATTAAATTTATTTAAGTGTAAAACTTTTAACTATTTTTCTCGGTGCCTTACAGCAGTAAGTCAACCGGAAACGTCTCTCCGTAGGTCAGTGTGTATCCGTAGCAGTTCATATTGCAGGGATCTGTCCAAAAGGATCTTTACTCACATGGGTTGATTCAAATGAATTTTCATTGCGGTGGTCCACCAGTCGCATGATTATGTTTCGTTTCGTCTTTTATGCGCTTCAGAAACGGAAAAAAAATCCGGTCCCATATACAGATGCTACCCGACGACACAAACACACACGGACACACGCACACATACACACACTTATAATCCAGATAGGGCGCTAGAATGTCCATCGTCGTCGGTTCGGTTAACGTCAAGCCTTTTGGCCGAATCTGCAGTGCAGGAAAAAATATAGGTCGTTAAAGTGAATGGATAGTTTTACAAGGATAATAATAATTTAGTTTTTTCTTCGTTGTCGAAAAGACTATTTTTCCTTTGGAAAATTCGGAAGGTACGGGTGCGTTTTCTTTCCACGTCCTCCGAGCCCTCTGGTCATTGTAAGTCACACTTTGCAATGTGTACCTTGGAAGTAGAATTAGTTCTGCCAGGGGCGACCGGTTTCATGCTTTTATGATATATATTTCGCACTGCACACACACTGTACTTATTCCTTAACTCCTCTGGTACAGATACGACCAAAAATGGCTTATTCTACGGATTTGTTTCCGTTTCTCGAGTTTATCTGCACTGGCTAGCATTAAATTATACTGTATAATTGAGGATTATGCACGGCAGCACATAATTCAACAGGGTCTTTAGGAAAGCAATTGGATGGAATAACTTTTGGAACAATGAATGATTGATAACCCCTCTTGATTTAAGGTTCAATCAGTAATCACAAAAATACCAAAAGGCGAATATTTGTATGTCAATCCTTTTATTGTTGTTGAGTGATTGAGATTTAATAAGTTAGATTAAAACAAAAGCAACATTGAAAAAAACACACAAAATGTTAATTTTAATTTAAAAACTTCTGCCATCTTTCAAAACGGGGGAGAGGTTTTCAAATCGATGGGGAATGTATAAAATAGATGTACGGAATGGACCCCCATACAAAACACAAGACATTAAAAATCACCTTTTTCCGACGTGCAAACAATATAAAAACTAATTTTGACTTATTTTTGGCCCTATTCATAAAGTTTTTTTTCTGTTAGCTCTTGTTTTCGAGATGATGTTTGAAATAAGATAAAAATTCGCCGAATAAATTTGTTCACTTTTTGGCAAAACTGTAGAACTTTATACAAATATTTTGAAAACAAAGGTTTTAACTCAATGATCAACTTTCTCGAAGACAGTGAGTGATTTTGACATCTAAAATAAATTATATTGAAGTTTCCTTTTTGTGATTTTTTCTAAAATCTGCATTAAAGCGGTAATTTTGACGAAAATTTAAAGAAGATTTAAACTAACTAAAGTGTTTAATATTTTTAAAAATCTTAGACAAATCGTTTCACGTTTCGCTCATCCTGGCGCTTTTCCGCAGCTGCTGATCCGTGCATTGCAATGTCCACGATTGCTTTAAGCAAATCTGGCAGCCGATCTTCTAGCGGTAATCGACCTGCAGAGATCTGTGGTTTCAAATGATCCTTGGCTTCGGGAATCTGCTCGAGTAGGTTTTGCATAGCCTTCTTTTTCTCGTCCCGGAACCGCTGCTGGCGCTCTTGAGCCAGGGTTTTTGTTTTCAATTCAGCTTCCTTCTGCTTTCGTTCCTTCAAATGCCCGGTCAGTTTTGCTTTGTCTTCCCCCGTGAGCATTCCGTAATCTTCCATTTCTCTGAGTTTGACCTGTAGGCAAAATATCGATTTTCACTCAGCTATAAGATTACTTTTAGATTGAGTATCTATACTTACGATCTCAGAATTGAGGTTTGCGAGGTCCGATTTTAATTTGTCCTGAACATATGCAGGGCGCTTTCTGGCTGGTTCCGGAGGGTCATCTTGATCATTTTCCGGTGGTTGAGGTGCTTCGGGAGATTCAACATTTGATTCCAACACTGTAACAGGCACTTCCTTCTGCTTTGAAACACTTTTACTTGGCTGCCCCCAGAATTTGAGCAGCAGGATTTTCTTTTGATTTGTTCCAGATAAGCACCGCCTCATCCTGACACTTCTTCTTGCTGTGCTCAGGATTGGATTTAACGATAGCGTTGTAGAGGCGTTGAAACAGGTCGTTTTTATCCATTTTGCGGTCTTCTGAAAACTGTATTAACATTGCATGAGATGCAATCAATGACGCGATAATATTATAACAATGAAACTCACTAGTTCGAGACGGCAGTTCCTCCTGCTCCAGGGTGGTAGATTTGGTGAGCGACAAAAAGAGAGCTAAAGGATTTGGTACTCCCGCGGCTACGTCAGGGGTGCGAGATTTGTACACCAACCTGCTGACAACGTGAGCTAAACTGTTTGAAATCTGACAGCTTTCAGTAATTTCAGAAAACGTTGCTACAAATTTTTGCAACAAAACACAAAAAGTATGTCAATCGAAAGAGAAGATTCTAATGAATCTCTAGGTATATAAAAATTGATCAATTTGAGTTCAAATTTTAGAGAAATCGCGCTATCAAAATCCCGTAAATCCACGGACATGAGGGGGAGTTTGAAAAAAGACAAAAAAAAGTTAGTTTCATTACAATATACTAAAGAACTGAAAGAACTAAAATTTGAATTTATAGAATCGGTCCATTGGTAAATGAGATACATCAATGCAAAGCCAAAAATGGATGACTTTTTTAAAGTATGATTTTTTTCTACCGGAAGTTTCGGGATAGCAGCCAAAACTTCCTTTGGATCAACAAAAAATTATACATCCATGGATAGATTTATTCTTGACAATTTCAAATATTATAAAATCAGCGCAATATTTGGAACCAGTCACCATTCTAAAAAGAGCTCTTTTTCGGGACTTTTTTCATTCGAAATCAGCTACTGGTGATCTCGTAAAATATTTCGACTTATTTCTTCAATATTGAGAAACTAGAATAAATTATCAATACAATGAATTAAAATTCATCGAAATCGGTCAATATTTGCGGACAGGGGAACATACGCAAACTCTCGGGTCATATAGACCCGAACAGCCTAATTACGGATATTTTTGAGGGAGCACTTCCGGTGGTCACAGGAAGTTGCCTGGTATTTCGTAATTCCCCAGAGAGGTTTTTGAAATCAAATTTTTGCGATTTTTTCTCGAAGAGTTATGATGATTTGACCCGAACGACTTTGGAAGGTTAAATAGAATACTTGAATTGAGCTGGATAATACCGATAATTCATCTATTTTCAAGTAGTTCTATAATCTATCTCACATTCAATCACTCTCTCGTTTTCTGATTGCTATAATCGATACCACATTCCTTCCTTACTTTTAAATGAAGATTCCTTCTTCACAGAAACCATCGTCTAGCTTGTTTTAAGTCTCACATCGGCATCGAAGAATATGGTGTGCATTATTTTCCCAAGTATTCACCAGGCTGACATCTCTTGATAGCTTCACATTTTCTTATTACTTTACACACTTTATTATTCATTAATCTTAATCTGAGAAGCGGTATGTTTCCTTTACAGCTGCGGACATCATTTTTTCCAATCCCGCCTTATCTTTTTTTAAACAAGTGGTGAGTCCGTTTTATTTCATATTTCAATCAAATGCGAACCAGCCTTATTATCCTTTTTTTACAATTTGTGAACTCGCCTTCTCTTTCTTTATAACGGCGAACCCTCCTTCTCTTTTTTTACAATTGGCGAACCCGCTTATCTTTTTTTACAATTGGTGAACCCGCCTTCTCTTTCTTTAAAATGGCGAACCCGCCTTCTCTTTCTTTTTTTGATAAATGGCGAACCCGCCTTCTCTTTTTTAAATGGCGAACCTGCCTTATCAATTTTCATCCAATAGGGCGTTTGCACAGTACATTAGCATAAGTAAGCCGTTGGGCAAACAAATGTGACAGCCCCATGTTAAATGAATACAAATCGACTAAAAAAAATATTTTTTGAAGAATAAATGAAAACTATTGAAAAGTGTCTTATGTACAACACATGTTTTGACAGCTAGACCATTTATTGACTTGTTTGTGATTTTTTTTCTAATTTTGAGTGAAGTTCTTTAACAAAAATGAAGACTTTGTACAGGATATGAGCGTTTTTAGTGAATGCAGGACAAATATTGCTCAAGTTTATTAATCAATTTCGCGACGAAAACTCTTAACATCATCTTCCTGGTTCTAAATTTTATATGATAGACCCAAAAACGTGAACAAAGGATCCGGGGGAACCGTTTAATGTGCTTTACAATGATGGTTGGCTTGTTTTTCATTTTTTGTTTTGCTTGGTTTCCCACTGATATCCAACAAAATAATCGCAGAATCGTTTTTACTTGTTAGCAAATGATCCGAAATATACTTTTTGAATGTTTTTTAGAGAAATTAAGCATTCATTTAAGGGAAAACCAACATTTTGGTCGAATTTTGCTTTTTTCGCATATTAAAACCTCTAATGTGTGCCCAACAGACCTCTTGTATGTGTGTGTAGCAAACGCCCTATGGCGAACCCGCCTAATCATTTTTTTTTAAATTGACGAACCCGCCTTTACTTCCTCACAAGCTCAACATTTATTCAACGAGGCTTGCCGAGTTGAGCAACTTCCAATTGCAAAAACGAGTATAAAAAACCCGTTGTTTACGATGTTTTGCAACAGTATTTTAAAATCCACATCAGCCGAAGAATTAACCACGTCATGGAGAAAAAAAAGTTTCCGTAAAAACCACATATGTATTAATGCAATTCTTATTCTTCGTGACGTAACATGTTTTTCACTGGCGGACCCATCATATCGCAACTGTAGTTATTTCCAGAACTACGCAATATAAGTTCTGTTAAACTTTACTTACCATAAAGTCTACCATCGCTCAACTTTTCGCCAAGTACGCCTGCCTTCTAACAAGTGTTTCTTTTCACTGTGCTGTTTAATGTCCACATCGTTCTTGTTCGTAAGAACCGATCTTCTTAGAAGATCGGTCTATCAGAAAACGATTTCAAGCTTCAATTTTTAGGTGAATCGATCCTATGAACGTTCATTTAAATCGATTGCGGAGATTGATCTTTTTTCCTGAAGATCGAACAATCCTAAGAACCGATCATCCTAGTCTACTTGATTTTTGATGACGCGCATCTTTCTAAACAATTTTGCATCTTGGAGCTATATTTAATTACTTACAGTTTTTATCCTCGTCGCTAATATTGTAACCTTATGAACTACTTAAATAGAACACTTGAATTGTGCTGGATAATACCGATAATTCATCTAAAGTCTGCTTCATTTAATATTGGAACAAATTCTTTTGCTCATTGTGGCGCTCCTAGTGGACGGATTTGGAAACTTTTTTCACCCACGTGTCAGGAAATTCATTACCTTTCACCATGTATTTATGTCATAACACCAAACGATAGCATTATGTAAACAACCGCCATGGAAGCCGAACGGAGAGGTCAAATTGTGCACAGTTTTCTTACGAGTACGAGTACGAGAATTTCTTCGAAACAGCAATGAATAATTTTTTTAATTTTTTTTTTATGAAAGAGTAAAGAAAATGCTACATTTGTATGAAAAACAAATTATGAATTCGTTGATAAATGACAGAACTACACGCAATTGTTTGTGTTCCAATATTAAATGAAGCAGACTTTACATCCGTCGAACTTGGTCAGCACTTGGTCGTACAGCTTTCGAGCACGGATTCTGGCCACATTGTTCTGCTTCAGCGTCCGATTTGGCTGTTTGCTGGCTCGGAATGACCTTATTCCTTCCCGGAGACGAATTCGTCGCACCGTACTGTGAGCGGCCTGGAACTTATTGGCCAAATCGCGGTCTGAAAGATTGGGTTTCCTCTTGACGGCCTTGATGACTTTCCCACGCAGTTTCCGGTCGACAGTTGCACTCCGACGCTTCGAATGCGGCTTCCGAGCCGTCGTCAATGTTTCCTTGTACTGCTTGATAACACGCCATACGGTATTTCTGGGCATTTTAAGCTGTTTAGCTAGCTTCGATGCCGACAACAATGGATTTTCAAGAAAACTGTGCACAATTTGATCTCTCCGTTCGGCTTCCATGGCGGTTGTTTACATAATGCTATCGTTTGGTGTTATGACATAAATACATGGTGAAAGGTAATGAATTTCCCGACACGTGGGTGAAAAAAGTTTCCAAATCCGTCCACTAGGAGCGCCACAATAAGCAAAAGAATTTGTTCCAATATTAAATGAAGCAGACTTTATTTCCAAGTAGTTCTATAATCTAACTCACATTCAATCCCTCTCTCGTTTTCTGATTGCTATGATCGAAACCCCAGGTAGAATTTATTAGAAGAATTATCATCACAAACTAAATAATTTTTCGGCACGGGCCAACTAAGAGAAAGTTCACTGGTGTTAGGAAATTTTGACATATTGAAAATTTTACCATGCAAAAATGTTTTCAAGACCTTTGGGCGTTGTATTTTTTTACAGCACTGTTTCCATTTCAGCCGTATGTGATAGAAATATTGCTATTTTTGCATCACAGCATGCGAAACTACAACACGTGTTGTTAAAAAACTTGAAGGCTACAGATCTTGAAAATGTTTTTGCACGGCAAAATTTTCAAAATGTGCAAAAAGTGACAAAATTTATACCACTTTTCCCAACACCAGTAAACTTGCTCTAATATGAAGTGGTAGATACAGAGTTTCGGTTTAATTCAAATTCAAATCATGTTTTTTTCCGGATGGCAGTATATGGTTAATAATTCGTCCAAAAGGTCAACCAAAATATATTTTTACCATTTAAAGCATTGTAGATGGCTCTGAAGTACTCACTTCCATCAGATATACTTTTAAAGCAGATTTGTTTTTCCAAGACACACATTGGTTACCATGGCTAGATGCATGAATCTGGTAACCCGAACTCTTAAGATGGCGTTGCGAACATCGAAAGTCCGTATAGAAGAATTAATGTTCGCGGCAAAGCCCACTTCTTTATCTTGAAGTGACGGTATCTTTGGTTGCATCTACCACTACTCATTAGTAGGCCAAGCGTGGTTCGTCCCACAAGCGGAAAACTTTCAGTGCGCACGAACTAAAAGATGGTATGTTATCACTCAGATAAGCTCCCTTTAACTCAGAAACGGATCTATCGATGTGTAGCCTTCGCAGTTTGTTATCATCGTTTATGCTTCTAATAAATTCTACCCGCTCATTTTCACCATCTTTCATTTCTTCAATCTTTCTATCCGTCTATAATTTTTCATAATCTTATGATGTTTTTTTTCTCAAAAGGACATCACCGATGAGGCCGATTAAATTAAGTTACAAACATAAAATTTTATTTCAATCCAAAGCTTGTTCAATAACTAGAAGGGTAGCATCAGTTGAATAACCCCCACGTTTGCTAGAGTTTATCATATTAGTTGGACTCAGAAGTTTTTAATAGATTTTTTAAGACGAGAACAAATTGGTTTATTACAGGGAAAATAGAATGTTGAATAATGTCATTTAATTTTCAAAATGATTACCCCAAATAGTATACTTACACAAGGAAGCCAACTAATTGATTAATAACTTGAAGTAAAGACACTGTTGCATTTTTCCAGGTTTCAAAATTTCAGTTACTTTGGCATTTTTCCATTTATTGGTAAATAACCAAGTTGAATCATTTATTGATTTTTTTTACTAAGAAATAATAAGTATTTCAGGCAATAGACTGAGTCGATTTGGGGTCATTTTTGAATTTCTCAAACCCTGAGATCTAAAATACTTCGTCTTCGAAGTCTCGAAAAAATTGTTAATAAATTAGAATTAGACCCTTAAATAGGAATTGGCTTTTGATTTCTTCTCAAAATCTTAGTTGTATTCTTATCATATAGTGATTATATGATAAGAATACAACTAAAATTTTGAGAAGAAATCAGAAGCCAACTCCTACTTAAGCGATCTAATTCTAATTCATTTACATTTTTTTCGAGAATTCGATGATATTATTTCTTGGCAAAATGTATTTGAAATAATGTATCGGATCCATGATTGATTACTCGAACGTTTCGCTGAGCAAAGTTTACAAAAATAGCTACATGGGTTACCTTTTTTTTCTACAAATCCAGATTATTCTAGCGGTGTTTTTTTTAAGTTGAATTTTGAGTTGTCATGATAATATTTGGAAAAACAACCTAAACAAGTTTTTTTTCCTGAGCACTTTATTTAAGTATATAAGTTTTGTATTAAATATTTCCTCTTAAAAAACACCCGTGATAAAATTCTGATTTACGGTTCCGGTTTGAGTTATCTGATCGATTCTTCCTTTACCAATGAATGTTCGGAGCTGTATCAAAACACAAAAATAGAGAATCCAGTCCGGAACCGAAATCGAAGGCTTCTAGCCGAAAATGAAAACCAAATCTTTGTTATGATCTCAAACATCGATGATGCAATCTCAATAACACAGAAGTCCCACCTCAATTGCAACCACACATGTGCACCTGAAGTCCCACAAGAAGCGGTGACATGAAGGGAAAAAAAGAAAGAAAACTTCATCATGAGATGTATGCAAAAACAGATCCCCAGAAAAAGCCGAAGAGCCGAAATATTCGATTCACAGCACCGGATCAAATGTGCAGCCCTTTCCTCCATTCTGTTTTTGGGGGGGTTGGAAATCCCAACATTCATGTTTGGAAAAATGAAAACTGTCCAGCATAAAGGCAGAAAGCGATGACCGAAAAGGGTTTTTTTTGGAAAATTGGAAACTCAAACATACTGTAGATATAGGTAGGTACTCAGCATACTCATAAATGAGATTGCATGCATTTAGGACATGTGCAACCAGCCCTGTGATGCCATGGAAGGGCGCCCGGGATCAATGAACAGTGAAAAAACACATCCTTTCCGATTTCCACAAGGCGCGATAATAACGGAGTTCTGGGCTGAGGGCTGAAATGGGGCACACCGGAAGGGTGGAAACAAAACGACAAAGCGCATCGATTGGATGTTTCTGATTTGACTCTTTTGATTTCCCTACCGGATGCAGTTCAGCTCGCTCTACCTAGTTGGGACTGACCCGAAAATTGAGGCTTTTTATTGGGCAGTTTTATGGCAGTGCAGCAGCTTTCCTTGCAGGGCCTTATCGCAAATTTAAGATAAGAACAACAGCTTTTGTAAAATATGATTCACACTCGTTCCGATGGATGGACTGTTTGGGGTAAAGACATATTTGTTTTCATCATTGCTCACATAAGCTCTTCATTTTCTATCATTTGGAAAAGTTCTACTGCATGCTTTTCTGAGCGATCAATCTATCCCAAGATGATAGTAAAAGCGATAAATATAAAATGTATAAGAGAGTTCATTTCTCATAACTTAGAACTACTGAGTATTAGAGTGCCCCAAATGACCCGACATTTGAAAAAGTTATGCGCTGCAGGCTTAAATTGATTCTAGACCTAATACAAGGTCTCATGCCAAATTTGGGCCAGATCGGATCACGGGAAGGGGTCGCTCAACGAGCCTAAAGTTTGTATGGGATTTCTGAGACTGCATTTCGATTCAAGCTAAGACACAAATGTTATTAAGCTTCAAAATATAGTTATCTTTTTTAAAGGGTGATATTCACCACTATTTATGAGAGACACTGCTTCGAACATTTTGACGCAGCATTAACAGTGATGAATATCACCCTGAAAAATGTTATCCCATTTTTGAAATTTAATAACTTTTTTATCATAAATCGAATCGAAATTCAATCTTCGGATGGAATATTTGTCATAGTTTAGGCTTTGAGAAAACTCGTTTCCAAAAGAACTTGAGAGCGCCTCCTGCGCCTGATGTTTTCCTGCCTTTCGACAGATTCATTTATTTTCGTTCAACAGTACATCATTCGTTGGTTATCACCAAGCTGTGCTTGCTAGTACTCCAACATGTTCTTCATCGCCCCCCACGATCATCACGACTGGTACTGAGTTCTCATCACCGGGACGCAACGTATCGGGCCTCAAGGAGACCCCTGTGCCCTTCGACTCAGTCTAGCTGAATCCTGCCAGCGTCACCAGTCGTTCCGGCCCTGAGTTCGTCTGTGTCGTAGGGGTTCTCCAGCCTGCTTTACCAGGCAAGTACGCTGCTCCTGACTGCCTTCCTCCGCGTGATGGTATTCTCCATTTCAGTGACAACGGCTCCAGATCGGCATCAGAACCGCTTGATTTCATCAACATCAGAATGTCGGTGGTATCAATTCCTGCGTGACTGATTATCTGCTTGCTACTTCATGTTCCTGCTACGATATTATCACCTTCACCGAAACATGGTTGAACGATCACACTCTCTCCAACCAGATCTTTGGATCCGATTATTCAGTGTTCCGCTGCGATCGAAGCTCCCGTAACAGCAGAAAGACCACAGGTGGTGAGGTGTTACTCGCCGTAAGGTTCAAATTCAGAGCCATGCCAATCGATGATGAATCTTGGCATAATCTTGAGATGGTGTGGTCCCGCATCGAACTCGGCGACCGGAAGCTTTACGTTGGCGTACTATATTTGCCTCCTGATCGTTCGAGAGACGTTACCTTAGCTGAATCATTCTCACGCTGCATTTCTCAAATAAGCTCTTTCTGCTCTTTTTCCAGAAGATGATATAATCATCTTAGGCGATTTTAACATGCCAAGTTTAAAGTGGTGTTTCAGCCAAGCTACCCAGCAAAGATTTTTGTAGGTATATTTCTCAACAACTTTGTTATACGTCTCATGTACATTATAGAATAATCGTATTAAACTCTAAAAAGCAGCATTTACCCACCAAAGTGGAGGCAATATACGTACATATTTTCATCTTCTGGCTAAAACGATAAGAATTTACGATTTGAGAGATATTCGACACCATATTCATACATAGGGGAGAGGAAGGCTATATGCGCATATTAAGGAAAGCACTCATTTTCTCCTATACTAGAAAAGATAGGAGTCTGAAAACTATATGCACATGAGCGGACATCTGTTTTATATACGTTAGTGAAATTTTTCTGTTAAAATCTCTTACAGTTTTTGTGGAAATAATTTTATAATAAAAGAAGTCAAAATAGCCGATTTCCGAAACTGGCGGGCTAAATGCGCATATTTATGTTTTTAGCTATATTTCATTACCACTTGCAATATTTTGATATTATTTAATTGAAAATGGTAGAAACGGATGTTAAGCATACGTCAAGGCCGAAATTTTGGTGAAATTTTTTACATCACTAGTTCTTTTGCATGAAACATAGTTAAGTATGCCATATGGCCATATTTTAGGGTAATATTTTGTTCATATTGTATTTTTATCGGATCAGTAGGAAGTTCTTCTTTTTTCGCTGTAAGATCGTGATTTGAGCGTAGATTTCATGTTTAAATGATAGAAAGTAAAAAATTTATAAGACTAATCTATTTTCCTTGATATAGGCATTTAACCTACCTTGATATGGGCATTCAGAACCTGTCTCTTATTCCAATATCTTGCCATTTACAACTTTGCCAAAAGCTTCGATTTGTTGAATTTCCGATTTCCAGATGAATTAGAAAGAAAAACCACTAAAATTTTTGTTCACAGAATCTGTATGCACAATAATTAAAGTTCAATATATTATAACAAAACTGGCAAAAATCTTATTTGAATTTTTAAATTTTTTCGACTTTATATAATAATTTAATTTTTTTATGCCATGTGTTAAAAGCGTATTACCCTGAAACTGCACTAATTAGATATGATGAATCTCCAGCCATATCGTCAATCGGCTGTATGCGCATATTACCCAATATGCGCATATAGGAACACTTCCCCCTACTAAAAGAATGCAAGAGAGCACAAGTTTTTTCTCTCAATGCATGCGAACCGTTGCCAGCGACAATATTTACTGCCTCTGTTATTGGGCAATTCTTGCAAATACACTATCTGATTGTGTGCAATCTGTTTGCACTGCTGGTTGCTGAGAGAACAACAACGCTGTTCTCTCACTAGATCCACGCGGGAGAAAGCAAATGAACGAAATCGTCTTCAAAATCGGCAAACATGGCAGACTTTTTATCACATCCGATTTAAACCATTTAATCCGACTTCGAGTCCTAACGATTTTTATGACTTTTTTTCTTGCGTTAGTTGGAATTACGATTCGCAGTAACGTTTTTAATGACATGAGTTATTATTTCAATGCGATTTTATGTTAGCTGGGTAGCTTCCTGTATCCTGATCCTGAACGCTCTACTTTTTATGGCTTCCTCGAACATTATTCTAGACTCTTTGAGAACAGCAACCTTACGTCAGATCAACAGTGTTGTAAACGAGAACGGCCGGATGACGGATTCCGTTTACCAACTATCGAATCAGCACCTGCTCCAAGTTAAAGTAGGCCCACATCACCCGGCTTTACTGGTTACATTTAATATCTCTAGATTGTGTAGCCCCGCTGATAAACTCACAACCTTCTACTTGGACTATAAGAACGCCGATTTCGATATCATTTCTCGCGTACTGGCCACTATAGACTGGAAATCCGAACTCGAACTAGCTAACCCAAATGCTGCAGCCGAAACTTTCTCGCACATCCTCAACTACGTAATCGACCGTCATGTGCCGAAACGCACCGCCGATGCTAATCCTCGGACTCCATGGGCTACAACAGCTTTACGACAACTGAAAGCGACAAAAAAGCGTGCCCTTCGAAATTTCAACAAGCACAAATCTCCGCATCCCAAGGAAAATATCGCAAACTTAACTCCGCCTATAAAAAAGCCTGTCAACGTAGCTATCAAAACCATCTTAGTCGAATTCAGCAAAATCTCAAGACTAGCCCAAAATCCTTCTGGAATCACGTTAAGAATCAGCGGAATGAACCTGGAACACCTTCCTGTATGTTCCTGGATGGCATCATGGCGAACTCTGACTCCGGAATCTGCGATATCTTTGCCAGTAAATTCTCGAGCATCTTTGATACATCTTCAATAACCGACGACCAACTGAATTGTGCCATCAGGAGTGTTTCACCACTGGGCTTTTCTTTAAACGGTATTACAGTTGAGGACACAACCATCTCTAAAGCAGCCACTAAGCTCAAAAACTACGGGCCCGGATGGGATACCAGCTACCTTCCTGAAGCGTTTTATGCCTTCTTTGCTGACTCCTATCAGGCTTATCTTCCAAGCTTCGCTTGACCAGGCCACCTTCCCCTCACTGTGGAAAGAAGCTTACATGTTCCCGGTTCATAAAAAGGGAGATAGGAAAGATGTTAATAATTACCGAGGAATTTCAGTTCTGTGTGCTATAGCCAAACTTTTCGAATTTGTGGTTTAGATCCCATTTTCATGTTCTTTCTGCAAGCACAACCTCTCCAACGACCAGCATGGATTTATGCCTCAACGTTTAACTACAACTAACTTACTAACCTTTACCTCGTATGTGCATAGAAGTTTTGCAAAGAAATCCCAAACTGATGCCATCTACACCGATCTGTCTGCCGCATTCGACAAGGTGAACCATGATATTGCCATCTGAAATCTCGTGCTTTTAGGATTTTGTGGATCTCTTATTGGCTGGTTCCGCAGTTACCTTACTGGACGTAAATTGACAGTTCGTACGGGTAACTGTTTTTCCAGGCAGTTCTCAGCTTCATCAGGCGTGTCTCAGGGAAGTCATTTAGGGCCGTTAGTATTTCTAATCTACTTCAATGACGCTCTGCAACTCCTTGATGGACCAAAATTGGCGTATGCCGACCACTTGAGACTGTACTACTCTATCAATGGCTCCGAAGATGTGAACTTCCTGCAGAACCAGTTTAACCTCTTTGCCTCCTGGTGTGATGCCAATCGCCTACCTTTAAACCATAATAAATGTGTAGTAATATCATTTTCCCGCAAACGACGCCCGTTCTCAGCCGTTTATTTCCTTGGAAACGATGCAATCTCTCGAGCTCAACCCGTGGAAGATCTTGGTGTGATCCTCGACGCGCGGCTGGATTTTAAGAATCACACCAACTATATCGTTGACAAAGCCTCCAGAAGCCTGGGTCTTCTTTTCCGCATGATGAAGGACTTTAAGGACATCTACTGCCTGAAGAGATTACTGCAGTCTGGTTCGATCGATCCTCGAATATGCTTCTGCGGTTTGGTGCCTATATTATCAAAACGGCGTTTTCTGAGGTATGCCCTTCGACACTTAACCTGGCATGACCCTTTTCGACTTCCCAGCTACGAAAGCCGCTGCCGTCTGATCGACATCGACACGCTGCAAGCCCGCAGGACCGCCACTCGTGCGTCTTTCGTCGCTGATTTGCTTTCATCAAGAATCGACTCTCCCGCACTTTTCGAAGTTCTTCCACTTAGCGTCCCACCTCGTGGTTTGAGGAATCGGGATCTTCAGCTCTTCGTTCCTGTTAGACTAAACAATTAAGGGGCCAACTCAGTAATAATTGGCGTCATCAAGACTTTTAACCGCTTCTCAGAGCATTTTGATTTAGACATTTCGAAGGTTGTATTCCGAAGAAGAATTCTTAGTGTTCCAAGTTCAGTACAGATTTGTATTTGTAGTTAGTCTCTTAACTTTTAAATATCATTCGGATCAATATGATCTGTTGATTAAATAATAATAAATAAATAAAAGCAATCAGCCGAAGGGGACAAAAGTTATTTATGAAAAAATGTATTTTCATGTCCCTCCCGAACAAAATGTCCCAAAATCCCATACAAATTTCATGCTCGTTGAGCGACCCCTTCCCGTGATCCGCTCTGGCCCAAATTTGGCATGAGACCTTGTATTAGTCCTAAGATCGTTTTAAGGCTCATAACATTTCACAAGTTTGAAATTTCTCATACAAATTTGAGGCAGTCTACTGAGTATTCTGAGGAAAAATAAATTTCCTAGCTAGCTCTGAATATGAGCTCTAAATCTGAGTTCTAAATCTGAATTCTGAATCTGAATTCCGAATCTGAATTCTGAATCTGAATTCTGAATCTGAATTCTGAATCTGAATTCTAATCTGAATTCTGAATCTGAATTCTGAATCTGAATTCTGAATCTGAATTCTGAATCTGAATTCTGAATCTGAATTCTGAATCTGAATTCTGAATCTGAATTCTGAATCTGAATTCTGAATCTGAATTCTGAATCTGAATTCTGAATCTGAATTCTGAATCTGAATTCTGAATCTGAATTCTGAATCTGAATTCTGAAACTGAATTCTGAATCTGAATTCTGAATCTGAATTCTGAATCTGAATTCTGAATCTGAATTCTCAATCTGAATTCTGAATCTTAATTTTTGAATTCAAATTGTAATATAAAGCTACAGCTCAGTGACAATAATTCTATCTTCGACTGCAGTCTATATATTCTATAATGAATTTTCGATTTCCAACTATTGGGAATGCCGCATGGAAAGTTTCGTTAATATATTTTTTTGCGTATGTTGGCTCGTGGCGTAAAAAACACAGTGCCTCCCCATGGAGTGCTTCTTTATGTTAGGATGATTTCCTCAGACCAACTAAAGAAAAAAACGACCCAAAAACCTAGCCAAAGACCAACAAAAGTCAAAACAGCCATCAAGGGGCGATAGTCGCTGCCAAAAAGTTTCCCCCCTCTGAAAACTCGGGCATCAAAGTTTCGCTCCCAAATGAATCAATTTTATGGCAAACTTGGAATCTTTTCCCGAAAAAGGTTTTCACCGGACGACGGAAGATGCTGCGGGCTGCTCGGTTGACCTAATCTTGGTTCCTTTCCTTCTGGCAGTTCGGAAGATTGCTTCTGTGGGAACCAGACCAGACCAGACCAAGCCAGGCCAGGCTAGAGTCCCGGGCACCAGTATTTTGGGACTCGTGAATCACGCGAAGACAAAATAACAACTTTTAGCTCAATAAATCTCAATGAAATCGTGCTAAGTTATTCATTGAACGTCTAGAAAGGAGCATATTCGACTAGCGTTTATAGGTTAAACCGAGGAATGTGCTTTCAAATTTGAGCAGCTCAACTTGTACGAGATGATCTGAAAGCAATTCTGGGACATAAGCTTATTTTTGTGAGGGTCGTTTGTTTGTTCTGGAAGGAAGTAAAGAAAATATCATATTGGGTAAGGTTAATATAACGCTCAGAACACTGATTCAGAATACCATAAGATCAGTAGGTTATAGATTCAGACCAATTCTTCATAAGAATTTAAAACAAAATTTCAAAGCTCGTATCAGATGCCGGAATTATGTGCTTAACATAGTATCAATTTTAATATTTTTTTAATAGATAGTTTTTTTTTCATAAACTGCAGCACTATTCTATGGTGAAACTATTAGAATAGCAACATTTTTAATAATTCATTTTAACGAACGCAGAAACAATTTCACTGCATTGTTAAGGAAGACAGTTTATAGATTGCTTTCATAGGCCAGTGACAAGAGTAAAAAAACAATTTTCACATCATTACCCAGCGAAAATGATAATCGCTCTGCATTTTATATGCTGGACCATTCATTTGCATGGATAGTGCTGCTGTGTTCTGTTTTTCAATACTTTTACATGGACCAGCAGTTTAAAACTTCTGTCGATACGATATCCGATGGCGGATGGTGGTGGGATTTAAACTCCCAAATCGTAACCGTTGCTCGAAATTGATTACTTTTTTATAAATGCGGGGATGATATCACTTTTCGGTTTAAGGTCTCATCCCTCCGGTTTTGCTGATGTTGTAGGTGTTGGGAGCAGTTTAATTTAATGTTTCAATTAAAATCATCGTCAGGGTTGATTTTAATAGCATGACGCGCTTTTCAATTAAACAATGTAAAATTAACAGTCTTGTCTCGGTTCAGTATTGTTCATTATTTTCAATATTTATACTAATCAGAAATCCGCCTGAAGATTGTTTTTCTTATATTTATTGAAAATTTAAAATTTGTTAACAATATTATGGTTGACTTTTCGGTTTATAAGTAAAATAACGAAAAAAATCCAAAAATTACAAAAATTTCAAAAATTACAAAAATTACAAAAATTTCAAAAATTACAAAAACTACAAAAACTACAAAAACTACAAAAACTACAAAAATTACAAAAATTACAAAAATTACAAAAATAACAAAAATTACAAAAATTACAAAAAATACAAAAATTACAAAAATTACAAAAATTACAAAAATTACAAAAATTACAAAAATTACAAAAATTACAAAAATTACAAAAATTACAAAAAATACAAAAATTTCACAAATTACAAAAATTACAAAAATTACAAAAATTACAAAAATTACAAAAATTACAAAAATTACAAAAATTACAAAAATAAAAAAAATACAAAAATTACAAAAATTACAAAAATTACAAAAATTACAAAAATTACAAAAATTACAAAAATTACAAAAATTACAAAAATTACAAAAATTACAAAAATTACAAAAATTACAAAAATTACAAAAATTACAAAAATTACAAAAATTACAAAAATTACAAAAATTACAAAAATTACAAAAATTACAAAAAATACAAAAATTACAAAAATTACAAAAATTACAAAAATTACAAAAATTACAAAAATTACAAAAATTACAAAAATTACAAAAATTACAAAAATTACAAAAATTACAAAAATTACAAAAATTACAAAAATTACAAAAATTACAAAAATTACAAAAATTACAAAAATTACAAAAATTACAAAAATTACAAAAATTACAAAAATTACAAAAATTACAAAAATTACAAAAATTACAAAAATTACAAAAATTACAAAAATTACAAAAATTACAAAAATTACAAAAATTACAAAAATTACAAAAATTACAAAAATTACAAAAATTTCACAAATTACAAAAATTACAAAAATTACAAAAATTACAAAAATTACAAAAATTACAAAAATTACAAAAATTACAAAAATTACAAAAATTACAAAAATTACAAAAATTACAAAAATTACAAAAATTACAAAAATTACAAAAATTACAAAAATTACAAAAATTACAAAAAATACAAAAATTACAAAAATTACAAAAATTACAAAAATTACATAAACCAAAAATTATCATATAATTGTCATTGTTCCATTCTTGTGATTTTGAGAGTCAAAGAATCGCGAGTTTCAGCACTTTGAAAGACCCCTAAGTCAAGTCAGATTAGGATGAAATTTTTAGAAGTTCAGTTGTGGAATAAGATTCTAATGCAAGATGAGATCGCTGCAAAAATTGACTTTTTAGCTTATAATGTTTTTTTTTTATGCCTTTTGGGTCACCAAGCAACAGTGTTAAATTTGAGATTATTTTGTTAATTCCTGAATACGCACAACGCTTATAAATTTTGTACCTTTGAATTTTTTTTATGGGAAAAGAAATTTTTGCATTTTAAATCTTCTGGGAATTTCAAATAAACTTTTCATTTTTTTAGGTAAAAGTTAGGTTTTTTCTGGAATACATGTTAGGTTTATGGTTTGTTTACATGAAATGTACTGCAAGAACAAAGAAATATTTAAAATCCTTGCATCAAGCCAATGGAGAAAAACTAGTAAAATTTGTACAAAATGCATATTTAATATCATAAATTTAGCTTAACATTTTTAAATGTAGCCAAATCCTCGATAAAGAGGGTGAATGACCACGGAGGTTGAAATCCTCTTTAAATAAAAAAAATTACAGAATAGAATATTTAAAATCCAAAGTCATATTTTTAACCTCCTTTTGACCTTTCAGAACATCTCTGAAATCAACCATTAGTCCGAATATGAGCATTAAAAAACTAAAGAAATTTCAGAAATAAAGTACGAGTGCAATGTGCGCACGTGAATGCTTATATTTCAAACAACAGTAACAGAATCTTCTCACGATCATCCGTGCTGCGATAAACGTTGTTTGATGGCAGAAAAATCAGAAAAACGAATCCCTTTTTTGTGAGAAATTATTGAACTGTAGATTTTTTTTTTCATTTTTAATTAAAAAAAACACTGGAAAATGTTTCAACCTATTTTATTCGATAAATTAATTAAAAATTGTTTTCAATTGAGTTTAAAGGATCGCTGAGAGAATTAAGATTAAGATAATACAATCCTTCGATCTCAATTGAAACCGATATTGAAAAGTTTTGATTATTTGGCTAAAACAGTAATTGAGTAATGTTTGCTTATTTGAATGTTATCGAAAATTCTACATTGTAGAACTTAGGTTTTCAACATTTTGGACCTAGTAAACTTTGGGTGATTTCAATATGCGTGATCATGTGTGTGCAAAATTTATATAAAGAAATTGATTCTACTTTAAAAAGTAGAACAAGTTGATTATCTTTTGATTATTTTTTTAAATTTTAAGACAAGAATGATAAATTATGTCTATTTTTCTTATTTTATTGTTTATAAATTAATAAAAGTTAAAAGTACATACTGAAATTCTTACACAAAATGAAGTTTAGAAGACAAAAGACAGCCTTGATTACCTTTTACAAAAAAAGAATAAAAATTGATTAATGGTGTATGGTGTATATTTGAACGAACGAGTTTTCCAGGAGAAATGTGGGTCAAATATTGTTGTTTACACATTTTTTACATTTAGCAAACTAATAGATTTGATTTAAAAAAAATGCTTTGAAACTTTTTTTAACCTTCCAAAGCTGTTCGCCCAATATCCGTTTAGGGAAAATCCTGTTGTTTGTCGTTGTTTCCCTGGTCGAAACTCTGATAAATTGTTTTACACATTTTGCAAAAAATTTTCACCCAATGTCGGTGAATTTTTGGAGTTGTTGAAGTGGAGTGAGATTATCACATACCTTGTAAGTTCGAATTTTGCACATTATCCGAATTAGCGGATAAGGAAATAATGGGTAAAAAATGGACCATCCATTAGTTTGGAACTAGCAGTAAAAGGCAAAACCTGTTGAAGAAATTTTAAGGTTACAATTCAGTGCTGAGATGTTTGAATAAATTGTGGTAAGTTACTGGCATATTCAACCAAAAATCGTCAACTCCTTTCTATTAATATTTATATTTTGCTACTAGCAAAAGCGCAGCATGTTCTGATATTCAACGTGTAGAACAAATACTAATAGCTTATACTGCTAAATTTTACACATATTGTTCGTAAATCTATGTACATTCTTTACAGTTTCTCGTTTTATACGATTTTTGCAAAATATGTGAAACTCACACATGTTGTTTCCTTAACTCTCATCCGTCCCAGAAACTTTTACTCGTTACCCTGGAGTGTCAATTTAACACTCCTGACTAAAACCAATATATCTCTCTTGTTTCTCAACCGATTTTTACATTATATTGATAGTTTTGGAAACCTCGTAATGTAGCTCAAATATGTTTCTCAGACAATATTTAGCTACAACACTTTAGTTTTCCGTTATTCAAAGTCTAAGAAGAAACCATCCCAAAAAGCATGCTTCGGAAAAAGGATTGTAGATCAGCTATTGAATGCTTAAAAAAACTCATTTTTCAATTCTCTTTTTTTATCATTGAATCATTTAATATAAGTCTTGGAAATCTAAGAAAATGCAAATTGACAAAAAGTTCGAAAATTCGTGGAAAATTCTGTTTTTCAAATTTTGAAAATCTGTAAAATGTAAAAAATGTGCCTTATTACGTTAACATATCGATCCTTTTTTCGAAATTTATCTTGTGTGACTTAAACAATTTTGACGGTTCATTGATTGAAAAGTATACGGTTTTTACACCAGTTTCAACATTTTTTGTGGTCATGATCTTAAAAAAATTCAAAAAAATATATTCTTATGTTTAACGTATAGCTTCTAATTTCCGCTTTCTTGAACACTAAGTGATTTTTATTTAACATTCCGTAACTGATCTACAATCTTTTTTCCGAAGCATGTTTTTTTAAGAATTTATGTCTTAGATTTTGGATAACGGAAAACTGAAGTGTTGTAGTTGAATATTATCTGAGAAACATATTTGCGTTACATAACGAGGTTTCCTAAACTATAAATAATGTAAAAATTGGTTGAGAAACAAGAGAGATATAACTGTTTTAAGTGAGGAGTGTCAAATTGATGCTCACGGTCTGATTTGGGAGTATTTTCCCGGGCGTTCAGGGTGCGTCCATAAAAAAAGTAATGATGCCAAATTAAAGATTTCAAGAATTCATTGTGGATCCGCGAAGATTTTTTTTTATTTGGATGTACCCGAATAAAGATACAAGCTGCCGAACTTACAATATTGTCATATTGACAATCTTTTATTATTATTTTTTTTTAAACGAACACACACATATAGGTTCTCAGTGAAACTTCATGTTCCTTTGCAGAGATCTAAATTCTACTAGCGTACATCTTTCAAGGGTATAATGCATAGCATTTTTCTAATGCTAACACCACCAGCCCACAGAAAGAGTACTATGTATGCCGTGACCGAGACTCGATCTCATGACCTCTGGCTTAGAAGACTGAATCGCTATCGAGCGGATTACAGTGTTTACCTCCACACATCCAATGTGTAGGTCTAGTTATCTCGATAAAGTGTGAAATATTTTGTCAGTAAATTAACCGATTAGCTAACAATTTTTTTTCTGGTATAAGATTCGTTGTATAAGTTGTGTAGGTGTTATTATTGTAGGATATTTATTCTAGAATTTCAATGTTTCATAAATAAATTTTATAGCAGGCTTCGTGGATTTCTGGAATAGGCAACAATTTGGCATTTCGTAAATTAAATCAAAGTCGTGGGGCTACCCCAGATTTTCATGTATTAAAAACTTTGAAATAATAAAACATAAACATTCAGTTTTAGATAGGAATAGGTGTACCTGTTTTTTTTTTCAAAAAACTGATTTGCATTACCTAAATTTTCTATTTCTCGTTGATTTCTCTATCATTTTCATAGAACATACTTGGCCTCTCTTAATTTATTGAAAAGATGCTGATAAAAAAGCTGAGAGAGACGCCAAAATTTAAAAGAGCGAATCAGCCCAAAGCACATAACCGAAGATGAACCAACCAGGAACGCATTTGACGCCATCATCACTGGACGATGGCTGTTCAGGAGCAATTACCTGACGTCGATTTCAAAAATCGTGAGAAGACCGTTGAGCAGACACGCGGCAAAGTTGTGAGTTCAATTTTGGAGTGCATAGTGCAGTGAAAAATTCAAATGTAAAATTTACATAATTTAATTTCACTTTTTATTTTCATTTGATAGATATAGTTTTTTCAGAGGATGGCCGAAAGATGGGTAGGCCAGAAACGTTTAAAACAGCATTTTGATTTAGTCTTACGCTCAATGAAAAATACCAATCAAAATAGATTACATAATCATTATTTTTATAAACCACTAGCTGACCCGTTGTGCTTTACTACACCTTCCAAAAATTAATAAAATTAGCCAAAATTATTCATTCATTTTAAAATGAAAACTGTAGCTGAAGATGATTTCATCTTATTCAGTGAAACTTGATCTATTTATTTGAATATCAGGAAATTTTATCAGTGTTTTAAGTTTCATGAGTTCTTTAACTATGCCATAAAATATGTTTTGTTGGTATCGATTCTCCACCCTCTCCCTTTTCCAAATTGGGGAGGGCTCACAGACTTTTTTCTTTGATTTTTGTTGGCTCATATACTTTCATTAAAACAATGTTATTGTCTAAATAACGTCACTTGCCACATTTGGCTCCATTTGTTTGATAAGATTTCGAGTTACGCCAAATAAAATACAAAAAAAACTTGTCTGTTTTCCTACTCATCCCTTAAAAAAGGGACGGTCCATAAAAAAAATCTTACACAAACATCCTCTCTTATAAAATATGGTCCTTTTTGATTGAAAAGTGCTCGATTTATGCTAAAAATTCCTGTATGAGAACCCTCTCCCTTTATTCTTCCCATTCTCCACTTCTTGAATGAGATAGGCATTTTTAATAATCATACCGATTTTTTCATTTAATCGTGAAACTTTACCAAACTGAACACAACACTT
Source organism: Uranotaenia lowii (assembly GCF_029784155.1). NCBI lineage: Eukaryota > Metazoa > Arthropoda > Insecta > Diptera > Culicidae > Uranotaenia > Uranotaenia lowii. Next base: position 294,399,408 of record NC_073692.1, read on the forward strand.
TCGGTGGCTCAAAGATACCTAAAGTAACTTTTGGTCCAGTGAATTCTGAGATATACAATGCTGAATTTCGGTGTTTCTTGGTTTGGATTTCATTGCGGTCCAAAAAAACGACATTGCGGTCCATAATGTGTTAAGGCTTAACAAAAATTAAAATCGAAAGATGGACAATGATGCTGCATAAATTAAGAGACTAAATTTCATAACATTAGGTACTTATAAAATTTCCACTTCAAAAAAAAATAAATTTTGTCCTTCATTCCATTCCCTAGGCCCTCGCACTATTCTCCTTAAATTTTTCCTTCAAATTTTACCATTTGATAGGGTTTCTAGCCCTTTGTCCTAGACTCGCTTACTCTTGGAAAATGTCTTTATTTTTTAAATATTAAAAATTTACCTCTAAATACAACAAAAACTGCACCAAAACTATACATTTACTAAGGAAAGTAGTTGATCTCTCACATAAATCAACCTGCTGCTTCTGTACGCTTTGATTTCAACATGAAAAGTGTTTGTTTGCAAGACCTTCAAAAAATAGATATTTCAAGATTTTGAAACAACATTTTTACTTACATTTTGTAACAGGTTAATAATGCAAAACATTTTCTTTGTAAGACCAATATCAAAAACACATTGAATTGACAGAAACGACTGTAAATATTAGCATAATTCTGAAGCTTAGTAGTGTTAGCATAACATTAAACATTTCAACATTCATATTTCAAGCGCCACCCTAGGCGAACAATCACCAAAACCATTAACACGCTGTTGAAGGCGTTAGATTAAGCTTGCCAGATTGCCCGGTTTTATCCGGGTTTGCCCGGATATTTGATCCTAAATTTGAGAACAGTCCGGCCCGGCCCGGTTGCCCGGATTTCATTGAAAAATGCCCGGATTTTGCCCGGATTTATTCACTTTATTTGGCAAATTAAACAAAAAAAAAAAAAAAACAAAATCAACTTCAAAACGAAATTTTTTGAGCAATATTTATAGAAATAATCATGGAAGGGGTTTTGGAAGCCTAAAATACGGTTCAAAATCTATCGATAAGTTTTGATGAAAAAAAAATTATATTTTAATTTTTTTTCTTTCATTTTTGTTGAAGAATTTCTGAGTTTTGACAAAATTTGCCCGTATATTGCCCGGATTTATGGTCATCAATTTGAAATCGAATGCCCGGATTTTGCCAGGTTTTTCTATAAAAATTGCCCGGTTTGTCTGGCCCGGATACGTGTTGAAAAAATTCTGGCAACCTTACGTTAGATCAACCAACACACTTCCAACTTTAAACATGTGGCTTGAGACGCCGTATTCCGTAGACCACCGACGACAGACTTTGTTTGCATCAGGTGAATGACCTCCTCCGGGATGCGTCGTGAACCTAAAGTTTGGGGAAAAAAAGATTGGTTTCTTATTTCGGATTTGAAAGGGGAAGACAAGGGCTATCCGAGAATTCGCGAGAGAGGATGTAATTGTTCAACTTCGCGATTCGACATAGTCGTATCGAGTAGTTTCGATCACGAAGTTAAACTAATCCAGTAAGCCAGATGACGAAAAGATCTCCCGACCCATTTATTCCCGGTGATTAGCGTAGGAAAGATCGGTTTCAGTTTACACCGGAAGTAGAATTAGACTAGGTAGATTGAACACGTGTGATTTCCTTTTTTTAGTATTCTCAGTTAATTTGCCTTCTCTCGATAAGCCCACGCTAGAGCTAGAAAGCATAGGTAGTGCAGTGCAAGTAGTGTTTTCGACATTTGTTCGACCCGAAGGTATGTTGTGGAGATAATCACGCCAGTGAAACGCCGCACTTTTCATGCCAGATACAACTGCACAACCACCTAGCTAGAGGAAGTAGAGGCTCTACCAGGATCATCAGTGGCACACGCCCCAGCCGAAGCGAACACCGCTGTTGCTGACGGCTAGCAGACACCAACACACTAGCCAGGCAGTGATACAACTTTAGTACGACCGCGCCGCGGTCTTCTCGCGATTACGAGAGCCGCGGTCATTTTTCATCGTCGTTGTCAACTAACAGCAGACCACGGCGGCTAGCTAGAGAACATCTTCTCTATTTAGCTGCGGCGCAATCCGCCGACCAAAAAGTTTCGCCGAATCACCGCAGCAGAACTACCACCATATGCTCATCACCTTGCGTGGTAAGCCAGGAACGCCGCAGTAGTTCACCGCAGATTAGCAAAAACGGTGAGGTAATGGCTGCCCAAAACTCCACGAATAGTTACTGAAAACGTGAGTATTCCCCATATGAGCAAGGTGTTGCTCCTGTGATCGCTTTAAACCGTACCGTACGTTATTCGCCTGCAACTTTTACAAAATTTAAGTTGCGCGAGCGCGAGACTTTCGCCGCATCATTGAATCAGCGGGCTATGAAATTGTTCGGACTGGCGAGCCAAATAAAAGTAGCCCTATCTTTGAAAACTGTCATTCGTTTCACATGAAACAATAATCAATGGAGACGAATCTACGACGAATCTAAACACATCTACGTTATACAAAACACCTAACGTGTCCACCACGAACGCCACCAGCAAAGTTTTGAGATAGAGAAGGAAAAGCTTAGACCTAACAACACACTACAAATGTAAATAAACACAGAATAAATAGAATGTTTTTGCATAAATGAAAATCGGCTCCGATAAGTCTCGAAGGAAATGAGAAGTTAATATGCATGATTAATTGAGGTATTGGGAAAGGGGGTTACAAGTTGTTCCTTTTTTGTTCGCATTTTTTTTTCACTTTAGATTCTTTACTGCGGAGACTGGCCGCGAATCCAGTTACGATCATTCCTTCACTAAACCGGGGTAGAGGGTGGAGTCGTGTACGACGGCTTAAACCCTGGTAGTTAATCTTTGGGCGGAACAACTGCTAACTCCCCTTTCCACGATTTTCTGCAGGGTTTCGTCTCGTCTTTGGGGAGGCCTCAAAAGGGCCGAAGTAGAAATCCCTTTTTGGAGACCCTTCCGCTTCTTTCCCAAAATAGGGAATCAAAAGGAACTCGCGACAGAGTCTCATCAGCTGGGCAAACTAAGACAGGGTAGGTGGTCTTCCATTCGGAAGTGGCGCTTAAGCCACCCACTTAAAAACGGAAGTGTATCCTCTCGTTATAATTTGAAATTTTTCAAAAACAAAATAAAATATTCCCAATTTGAAACCTAACTTAAACGTAGAAAAATGTTTTGAGTTTTTTTAACTTTAGACTTAGTTATTGATGATTATGTAAAAAAATCATGTCGATCAAAGTTACCCCGGTGATCAATGTTACCCCGTTTTACGGTACTATTTACTTGTTATGCAAACATCTGTCTTTTGTTTGGGAGGCCCCCTTCCCCTTCTTGTGAACCGGAGGGGTCTCAAACCATAATAGAAACCTTCCCCGGCCTTCAATACCCCACCTGCCAAGTTTCATGCAAATCGGCTCAGTAGTTCCATCATCTCTTTGATCGAACAACCCAAGTAAAAATAAAGGCTTTTGAAAGAAGAAAAGGTAAGAGTGGTCAATAAGCTGATTAGAGTTGGATCAAAAAAAGTTCCACACTGTTTGATACATTTTTGCTCCGATTCTGACCAGTCAGTAGTGGTCAACTGTAGAGGAAATAGAAGTTATGAGTGTTGTGACAAATCATTAGTCGACTCATCAATGATTTTGCACAATACTGAAAAATTTAAATACAGAGATGTTATGATTCAGATTCCTTAAAAGTATGAGTGTTCTGAAGAATTTCAGGTATTCCAAATTAAGATAATATTTTAGATAACAACTAGTGATTGAGTCCTTAGCCATATTACCAATTTAATTGCTTACTGTTTCTTTACAAGAACATCAATTTCATTTGGCCAAGGTTGGTAGCAGATCTTCTAAAAACAGATATTAAATGAATTTAGGTGATCAGTACACGTGCATAACTTATTTATTTTTGGTTTTGGTTCCCAGAAATTGGAAAGAATAAACTAGAGAAAGAAAATTGGTTTGATTGTAAAATGATAGTCATAGACCACGCAAAATTCGAACCCTAGTTAGAAGCCGTTGTATCTTTTTTTATAATTGCCCAATATTTATGATTATTTTTCTCTCATATTATTTTCCTCAAATTTCAATCATGGAAAATATTCAAATGTTTTGAAAAATATATTAAAAATTATAGACGGTTCTAAACAGAACTAAATACTTCATAAACAAAACGTGTTGCAAGTCCTAGGACAACTATGCAGCCTTCATGCAGCTCATAAAGCACCGGGATCAATCGATACAGGAAGGACCTCCCAAAAAACAATTTCCGTTTATCGCAAGGGTTAACCACGAGATGACAATATTTGCGATCATCTGCAACAGCGACAGGCAGAAAAGGAACCCTCGAACTCAGAAATTCCACAGGGCAGCAAGCAAGCAAGCCAGCAAGCAAAGCCAGGCGTTGAAACATGAACACTTCACAGGATTGTGTTCGAGCGACGACGAACACAAAAACAACTTCCCCCGAGAAAGGAGAAAAAAAAAGTCCGTAGGAAGAAAAGTGCATTCGCTTAACCCGTTTTGTTTTTCCACTCTTGTTCTAGTTCTCGAATTGTGACTTTTGGAGGGCCGCTGGAATGGGTGGGAACCTCCGAAAAACTGGTGGCGATTTCACCGGAATATTTAGGAGGCAGATGGCAGATATACAAACTTGTGTTTCAACCGATTCCGAAAACATCCTCTCGAGTTGCAGCTCCCGGTTTAACTTTGCTCTTGTAGAGGCGACGGCCAATCCCGAAGCTGGTCCTTGTTATTGTTGTTGGTGTTTGTCGGAGAGCTGCAGCAGCAGGATCACACACAAAACCCGGTCGCTTTCGAGGATAAACCGGCACGAGATTTATGGCGGCTCATCAATAACCGGAACATCGGCAGCAGTATAAAGCTTGTTCGGTTCCATCCTTGCAGGTTTCCCGAATGGATGTGTGTCTTCTTGGCGCAGCGGGAAAATGTGTGGAAAAGTGAGGAACAACGATTATTACACGGAAAATTTTTACCAGTCTTCAGTTTAGTAGATTCTAGCTTCTGAATTTCAATTTGAAATATAAATTTGAAACCTTAATCAGAGGCTAATGAATTTAAAAAGCAATCAACATTAATTACGGCCAAGCGGTTGACAAGATTTTCATATTTTTCGGTGATCTTTCATATTCTGAAAAGAAAATAGGGTTTTTTTTTCACCTATAATGAAGATTAAACAGATATTTCTTAATCAAATTATTTTAGAGACTTACTGTCTTCACAAAAGTTATAGATCTTATTATTTTAAGAAAATTTGTCATCAAGATCGCATAAAAATCAAAAATTGACAAGCATTTCAAAAATAATACAAGTAGTTTTAAGTTTATCATCAATACCATTATTAGTACACGATTAAAAATAAAATAAATAAATTAGGTATATGACCGAAATTTGTTCAAAATGCTAAAACATCCAAAAAATGTCATTTTTCTACGCATTTTTAGTGTTCCATGAGGAAAAAACTGTTATTGATTGTTTTAATGCGATCTTGATGATGTCTTCGACAAAATTTCTTAGAATAATAAGATCTAAAACGGAGGCTAGCGAACGGTAGAGAACGTGCAACTCGAGGCTTCATCAGGTATCAGAAAAAGGGTAGGCTTAAAGCGGCACGTTATCCAAACAAACGGGAAAATTGTGCCTAGCCTTTTTTTCACAGATTTCATCATATACCTGAGAAACCTGAAAACCATAAAACGATTAGAAAATAAATAAATATTTAGGGCATAAAGCCGATCCAGGAAGGGATTTTGAAGCATTGAAGCTTATAACCACACCATAACTTCCTAGCAAACGAAAAACAGGCATATATGAGCTGCAATGAATCATACATTATTGATTCACAACTACAAAATTCAGGAGATTTGAGTTTACAATGATCAGAAAATGTTCTAACCAGGATGCTACAATGAGGGCAAATAAACGATTTTATAATGGCAAAGTTGGCATCTAGCCTATCCACATAGGGATTTTTAAGCAATAAAGCTTTTAATCATAATATTGGAAATAAGGACTTTTTTTTAAACTGTTGATACTTACGATTTTTCGGATCCTGTTGTCCAGATTCGTCGGACGATTCCGTTACGGAACAACTTTGTTCCTTCATGGGGAAAAACCAAAACCACATTGGTTTGTTTTGGTTTCTCTTTCCCTCTTGGTCGGTCAATTCGCATACTGAGAACAATAGCGTTTTGACAACCAATGATCATCGATGATGATGACAACAATACAAATATTGTCATCAACTTAGCCAACACAACATGTGATTCAGAGTAACCCAGCAGTGTTGGCAGTTAATTCTGAGAGGATATCTCAGAATCCAATAGAAATTAAGAACTGATTCTGATAATCAGTTAGTTTTAAGCGACAAGATGATAATCGCTATAGAATTAAGTTATTGTATAAGGACTTGATGAAGGAAATAAACAATGTTTAACTTTATTCCACCACTGAAACCTGCATTGTAACTTAGACTTAAACATAAACTTACTTTGTTAAATTCTGACATACATTAATGAAATGTAGCCGGGCAAAAGAGGGACATGTACACACTAAGTGGAAGGTAAATATAGGTACAATAGTACCTCTGAATCATAGCTTAACCATACAGGAGATTCAGAAAACAAAGTCTTGTTTTTATATATTTTTATTCAATTGACCAGGTAGCGCTCTGGTTAGACGATTTCAATGAGTTTCTGTGACGCCAAATTTGAAACAAGTGATATCAATACTGCACGAAGCTGTAGCAGTGGATTCCAGAACCAGGATTGACGTATGATAACGAAATATCCGAGTGCGATATTAGAGGAGCTTTGACTATTCTTAACACTATAACCATTCTAAAGCCAAGGGAACCTGTGTCAATACAAGAGAAGTGACATATGTATAATAGGTGAAACAGATATGAATGTCGTCATGCGATACAGGTTTTGATCAAAAGCTTGAATAAATAGGGAATTTTAAAGCCATTTGGCAACCTAAAAGAAAATATTTTTTGAACATTTTTTCCATGGAAACGATATTTGTACGAATTGAATGATTGAAGAACCATGACGCAATTTTAAAAATTTAATATCTTTATATGAAAGAACATTTACCTTCACAAAACTCTGTTACTAATCCGAAGATAGAAGGGACTGACTTGTCCATTATAAGGAAAATACACTAATTTTGCGCTTGATGTAACAGATATAACTGATGTAATTTAGATCGTATTCTTCTATGATTTCAAATCGGTTAATATTAACAGATAGCCAAAAGCAATGGAACCGTAAGCGATGCGTTTGCGATTCACATTTGAACACTTGTGAAGGAATCTATTACACGAAGTTACTAGGAGTAAAGAGATTAATTAAATGAAAAATCATATTCCAAATTGGCAAAACAAGAAAATATGGAAGAATACAGCTTGTGCAAATGCATATCATATGCACCATTGGCATACCCTTCTCGAGAGAAAATACGTACAAAAGTTCAAAAATACTAGCAAGAATTTAAAACTGATTCAGATTCAAAACATTTTCTTCCAATGTTTTGAACTTGATAAACTTCTGAACTCTTCATGCAATAATTGACCTTGACCTATTTTCTCCCCCTCCCAGATACAGTCTCATTGATTTCCAATAGACAGAAATATGAGATAAACGTATCTGGGAAGTACTGGATAAGTCGCCTCGTACGACATGTACCAGTATGCTAGTGGCAGTATTCTTTAGGCCGCTGCCACACAGCCTTCATCACAAGACTTCATCAAGATCGCATAAAAATCTAAAATTGACAAGCATTTCAAAAATAATACAAATAGTTTTAAGTTTATCATCAATATCTTTATTAGTATACGATTAAAATAAAAATAAATAAATTAGGTATATTAAAAACATTTGTTTAAAATGTTAAAACATCCAAAAAATGTAATTTTTCTACGCATTTTTAGTGTTCCAGGCAAAAAAAAAACTGTTATTGATTGTTTTAATGCGATCTTGATGTCTTCGACAAAGTTTCTTAGAATAATAAGATCTAAAACGGAGGCTAGCGAACGGTAGACAATGTGCAACTCGAGACCCCATACACCCAACCTTCGGGTAGAGTGGTCATATAAATCGTCTTTGCGCTCCCACCATACAGACCATACAGACAATATATGAGAGCCCAACTCAACCGACGATGTTTAGCAATCGATAGCACAACTGACCTTTGTAGAGTGTAGCAAGCAATCAAGTCAGTTGTGCGGCAGTCTGGATTTGGATCTTAATAAGGTCTAGACCCGAGACTCCACACTATCTAGTACTGTAATGTTCTGGTAGGCCATGACTAGTTGGAAACGAACAAGTTTTTTTCGCTCCGTCGCTGAAATTTTTGTTTTGTTTTATATTTGAGCAATGATTAAGAATGAAAATTGTGAAATTTTTCTACTACTGAGCTAATACTGTTCTAATTCTAATAGTTCGGTAAAGTTATCGTAAACAGTGACACTGTTTCTATAAGTAGATCAAATATTCCGAAACTTACCGTCACCACAAAACTGACAATCAAGAGCCGACCAAAAAAAACCCATCGTCAACTTTCGGAGACCTGAGGCATTGTCTTGTTGTTTGGTGAGTTTGTTCCATAAATGTAATTTAATTAAAGAAAATATTTCCTTGGAGTTGGAAGTTGGAAGTCTCTTACCTGAATTTTCCAGTTTGGCAGTATTATGAGTTTCACAGTAGCCCGAAATCACGTTTCACTTCTGAGAAATACTTGGCGCAACATTCTTTTGTCTTTAAAGACTCTTTAACCTAGTCCACTTAATACATTTCTGTTATTCTTCTTAAAAAAGAAAGATTTTGTGAAGCTCTTGTGATTGGTATTCAAATAAATGTGATGAAGTTAAGAATTCATAAGAGAATCATTGGGGTTGAATAGTTAAAAAGTTTCTTCTCATTCATTGTTAACATAGTTATTTGAAAATTTGAGAAAGTTTTATTTAGGAAAGTTCGGATTCTGTACCATTTGTTTGGAAAAAATATTTGAGATTTGGGACCGTGAATGTTGATAAATCAATATTTGTGAATTGGATTTTAACAGGTGTGATCATAAAGGGAACATTGAACGTAAGGCTTTCGATTAGAATTCCCTCAGAAATTGAACTTTTGATGGATTTCAAAGATTGCTGCGATTGAAAACGATTGGATTCAAAAAACACTTTTCAAGAAATTCTTTCAAGAACTTATTTTTAATTTTATTTGTACACTAGCTGACCCGGTGTGCTTTGCTACACCTTTCAAAATCGAATGATATTTTCAGAATTTATTCAAATTTTTATTGTATTGTTGGCATTATTTTAAATCAAAATATAACATAATTCATAAGCAACCGCTATAAAATGAGAGCTGCAGCTGGAGTTTCGGATTGTACACAAAAATAACTTAAACTAATATTCTGAATCTTGATTTGTGTTAAAGATCTGATAATTTAAATCTGTTTCTTTAAGCTCCGCCCTAAAAAAAGAAGGGTTCCAAATAAATCGTACGCAAACAATCCATCTGATAAAATATGGTTGGTTTTGCTTGATATGTTCTGGATTTATGCTAAAAAACTGATAAGAGATACCACGCCCCCCCCTTTCCTTCCCTTCCCCCTCCTGAATGGAGATCGTGATCTTTAATAATCATACCCATTTTTTCCGTTCCCGAAAATCTTCTTGTATCAAATAGTGTTCCATTGGTTGATAATTTTTTAAGCTTTACAACAAAATTTATATGGAACCCCCTCTTTTCTTCTCCTCTCTAGACTGTAAAGCGTGAAGGTCTATAACAATTGTAGAAACATATCTCGTAACCAAGTACCTTTCTTTGCCATATTTGTTTCCATTTGTTGGCTTCGTAAGCATAAATTGAGAGCTTATGCTAAAAAAAATGTATTGGGTTCACCTCCTTCATTCTATGTAACTACTCACTGAAAGGAGTTAAGTTTCGTCCATTCCTCGGATTTTGTAAACAAAAAGTTAAATGTAAGCTTTTCTCTTCCCTTCCTTTATTTTCAATTCTATCATCCCACTTCAAGAAAGGAATTGTTTGACAAAAATTCTCGTATTGAAATACCATCCCATGCCAAATTTGTTTTTTTTTGCGATGTAAATTCTTAAGTTATGCATAAACTTGAAAGGAAGTACCAACCCCCTTCCATTCGCCCCATTGAATGGAGGGGTGAGAACTTAATATTCATAAATGTTTTTTTTTGTACTCAAAAAATTTTTGTTACCAAATTTAATTTTATTTGCTCTATTAATTCTAAAGTTATGCAAAAAAAAATGTATGGTAGCCCCTCTTTCCACTTTATATCTTTCCGCTGAAAAATATCGTTCCATGCCAAATTTGATTCCATTTTCTGTTGTAGTTCTTGAGTTATGCAATAAAAATTGTATGGAGCTTCCCTCCCTCTTTCCTTTCTCCCCGCTGGAAAAAGGAAGGAGTCTCAAACAATCATTAAAACATGTCACTTTCCCAAATATCCGCCCATGCCAAATTTGGTTCCATTTGCTTGATTAGTATTTGAGTTATGTAAAAATTAAAAAGAGGGCCCCTCCCCCCTTTATGTCTCCCTACTGGTAAAAAGGAGGGGTCTCAAATAGTCATAGAAATATTTTTCGTATCCAAATACCTTCCCATGCCAAATTTGGTCTCATTTGCTTTATAAGTTTTTGAGTTATGCAAAAAAAGAAGAGGCCCCTCCCCCTTTCAACTGAAAGATGGGAGGGGTCTCAAATAATTATTGAAATACGTTTCGTATCAAAATACCTTCCCATGCCAAATTTGGATCCAATATCTTGGATAGTTTTCGAGTTATATGAAAAATTGTAAGGTAGCCCCCCTCCCCCCTTCCTATCACCCCACTGAGAGAAGGGAGGGGTACCTAATATTCATTGAAATATTCTCCGTTCCCAAATACCACCCCATGCCAAATGCCAACTTATGAGATTTTGATCCAATTTGACGCAGTTCTAAACCCTTTGACAGTTAATGGAACACGAGTGGGGTTGACTGTTTTTTAACTAGATTGGATCTAATTTTTTTTGATACATTTTTGTATAAATTAGACCCAAAATAGACCACGGATACAGGTGCTCTAAGTACATACATACATATGCAAGTATTTAAATGAAATATTCAATGTGATTGGTTTAATGAAGAATAAAGCTCATTTTTAGGCTTAATTGTACAATAATTTCAATTTTATAAACTGACATTGATTTTCTTAACCTTATATTGTCTCTATCATTAACTGGCATTTTCAAAGCTGGAAATGTCATTCCATGCTTGAAATTTTTCATTGAAAATGATATTCGGGGAACAATTGTTTTTAAAGATTATTTTAAGGTATAATTGCAATTTGAATTTTGATTTCAGATGGATGAGAGTTGTTTTTGGAGTAGAAACGTTAGAGCAGAGAGTAATACAATACAATACAATACAATACAATACAATACAATACAATACAATACAATACAATACAATACAATACAATACAATACAATACAATACAATACAATACAATACAATACAATAAAATACAATACAATACAATACAATACAATACAATACAATACAATACAATACAATACAATACAATACAATACAATACAATACAATACAATACAATACAATACAATACAATACAATACAATACAATACAATACAATACAATACAATACAATACAATACAATACAATACAATACAATACAATACAATACAATACAATACAATACAATACAATACAATACAATACAATACAATACAATACAATACAATACAATACAATACAATACAATACAATACAATACAATACAATACAATACAATACAATACAATACAATACAATACAATACAATACAATACAATACAATACAATACAATACAATACAATACAATACAATACAATACAATACAATACAATACAATACAATACAATACAATACAATACAATACAATACAATACAATACAATACAATACAATACAATACAATACAATACAATACAATACAATACAATACAATACAATACAATACAATACAATACAATACAATACAATACAATACAATACAATACAATACAATACAATACAATACAATACAATACAATACAATACAATACAATACAATACAATACAATACAATACAATACAATACAATACAATACAATACAATACAATACAATACAATACAATACAATACAATACAATACAATACAATACAATACAATACAATACAATACAATACAATACAATACAATACAATACAATACAATACAATACAATACAATACAATACAATACAATACAATACAATACAATACAATACAATACAATACAATACAATACAATACAATACAATACAATACAATACAATACAATACAATACAATACAATACAATACAATACAATACAATACAATACAATACAATACAATACAATACAATACAATACAATACAATACAATACAATACAATACAATACAATACAATACAATACAATACAAAACAATACAATACAATACAATACAATACAATACAATACAATACAATACAATACAATACAATACAATACAATACAATACAATACAATACAATACAATACAATACAATACAATACAATACAATACAATACAATACAATACAATACAATACAAGAGAATTTAAGAGAACTCTTAAGTCATATCTTTTCAACCCACCTTAAGTCAATTCAGCCTAGAGGTATCATCAACCCACCTTGACGAAGCCTTACGGTACAAAGATAGTTTGGTTAGTCGGGGGGTTCGATGCCTCTTTGCTTCGCCGAAAAAACTTTTTCATTCTTGCTTAGCACTCCCAAGACAATCTTCAGAAGCAACGCGACGTAGGCGCGGTAAAACCTACTTACATGGACTCTTGGGAGAAAAAGGATAGGAAATTATCCTTGAGCTTTGCAATCCCTATACCCTTCCATTATCCTATCCTATCCAACCTTATTCCATGTAGCAAAATAGAAATGTGAAATGTAGACACTAGCCGGCAACCCAGAGCATCCCCCGGAAGGAAGCAGAGGAAAAGTGTTTTCACGTACACATGTGTAAAAGCACTGGCATGAGCAGTTGACAACAGTCTTCAGACTAATCCAACTGCCAAGAAAACCGTTAATAAATAAATAATAATAAATAAAACAATACAATACAATACAATACAATACAATACAATACAATACAATACAATACAATACAATACAATACAATACAATACAATACAATACAATACAATACAATACAATACAATACAATACAATACAATACAATACAATACAATACAATACAATACAATACAATACAATACAATACAATACAATACAATACAATACAATACAATACAATACAATACAATACAATACAATACAATACAATACAATACAATACAATACAATACAATACAATACAATACAATACAATACAATACAATACAATACAATACAATACAATACAATACAATACAATACAATACAATACAATACAATACAATACAATACAATACAATACAATACAATACAATACAATACAATACAATACAATACAATACAATACAATACAATACAATACAATACAATACAATACAATACAATACAATACAATACAATACAATACAATACAATACAATACAATACAATACAATACAATACAATACAATACAATACAATACAATACAATACAATACAATACAATACAATACAATACAATACAATACAATACAATACAATACAATACAATACAATACAATACAATACAATACAATACAATACAATACAATACAATACAATACAATACAATACAATACAATACAATACAATACAATACAATACAATACAATACAATACAATACAATACAGTACAGTACAATACAATACAATACAATACAATACAATACAATACAATACAATACAATACAATTCAATACAATACAATACAATACAATACAATACAATACAATACAATACAATACAATACAATACAAAACAATACAATACAATACAATACAAATCATATTATTTTTATTGTTTAAAAGTTTCTAAGTCACGAGTTCCTCGATAAATAAGCATCTTTTCACCCCCGCTTGGGGGGTGAAAAAAATGGAATGTTAAAAAATTGATAGTTGTTCGACCGGGAGTAATTTTGAGGTTTTGTTTGACTTTCAGTTTTTCGGTCATTTTTTTTTCGGGTAGTTTTTTTGGCTTGCAGTCTTGTTTTTAGCAAAAATGACGTATTGATTTACGTTTCCAACGTTTCGATCCTTATTGGATCTTCTTCAGGGACTAAAATAGTGTTTATTCAGTTAGTTCTGCTGATCATAGTTTATGCTTTCTTACCGAAAAGATGCCGTTTTCTTGTGAGTGTCGACTCGGTCGTGTATAGCTGTCTTTTGATCTGTTTTCCGAATAATTTAATTTAATTCGTGTTTTAGCTATAAGGTGTTGTGTATCGACTTACTGTGTACAGATGTTTTCGTTAAAAATCCGTTTGTCTATTGTTTTTGGGATTAATTTTCCACAGCATCGAACTTTTAGCACAGTCTTCACTTATCACTTATTTTGTTTTGATAAAAAAATCAGTTGTTGTGTATGTGTGTTGATGTTGCAGTTTTTTTGTGTATTTTTTATTATCTGGCGGTTTGCTTATTTTTCCTAGTAATTGGAAAATGTTGACGTATAAAGAGTGGATGTCTTCAATTTTTCCTGGTTTATCCGTAAATAACTGTTTTTAAATGATAACCCTAAAACACAAATAAACAGAATATTGAATAGACTAAACGAAAAATTACCGTCAACAACAGCTATGACAGAAAGCGATAATACACAGCAAGTAAAATATCGCTCACCATACAAATATCAACAATCTTACTGTGGAAAATTAATCCCAAAAATAATAGACAAACGGATTTTTATCCGCAAACATCCGTACGCAGTAAGTCGATACACTACACATTATCTAAAAACACGAATTAAATTAAATTATTCGGAAAACAGATCAAGAGACAGCTATACACGACCAGCCGAGTCGACACTCACAAGAAAACGGCATCTTTTCGGTAAGAAAGCATAAATTATGATCAGCATAACTAACGGAATAAACACTTTTTTAGTCCCTGAAGAAGATCCAATAAGGATCGAAACGTTGGAAACGTAAGTCAATACGTCATTTTTGCTAAAAACAAGACTGCAAGCCGAAAAAACTACCTGAAAAAACATGTTTCCAGTCGAATTTTTCTACCACAAAAAGTTTTTCGGTAAAGAATTACAATACTTTTTGTGTGCTCTTCGTCCAACGTTTCATTATTATTTATGTTTTTTCAAGGAATCGAATAAATTATAATTCGAAACGTTGAATGAAGAGCCTAGAAAAAGTGTAATTCTTGACCGAAAAACCGAAAGCCGATCATAACCTCAAAATTGATATATTTTTTTTGGCCCGCCACACTCCCCCACACCAAAAACTCAACTGAGTCCCCTGGTAATGGACACTTCAGTTCTCAACATGTCTGGTAGCAAAAATTTACAAATGAACGCGAGCAAAAAATTTAAGCATGTTGAGAACAGAAATATATTCAATGCGAGGAAATGTATATTAAGATTAAAGTATTATTCTAGAGAAGGGATCTCAGTGGAAAAAGGTTCTCTTTTAAGAGATCCTTCTTTTTTTTTTTAAAAAAAAAAGGACATACACCGTCTTAGCCGATTTAGGCTTTACAGACTGAATGAATGACGCGGACAACTTAAGATTAACATTTAACACCCAGTACCGAAATGGGAATCGAACCCATGCCATCAGTGGACCAGCGATTATCGTCTTACCACGCTAACCACTCGACCACCGAGACGTTGCTTACTTAATAAAATTAACAAATAACAGAAAAAGTATATTTAAGATCATTACACTACTGCTTAATTATTAAGTTAAAAAAATTACAAATTAAAATGAGAAATATAAATTAAAAACATTACAGATAAAAAAACTAGCATGATTAAGGTTGCCAGAATTTTTTCCACTTCCATCCGGGCCTAGCAATTCCGGGCATTTTTTCAAAAAATCCTGGCAAAATCCGGGCATGGATTTCAATTCTTCAAATCCAAAAACCGGGCAAAATTTAGGTGTTATTGTATATAAAAGCAAAGAAAAAATGCAAAAAAATTAAATTAATATTTCATTGATGTTATTGCAGACTTCCGAAAACTTTTTGGAACACTTAAATATTTAAAGGTTTATAAAAGTAAATCAGCGAAATTATTTGAAACAACCGTTCAAAATTTCCATACCGTTAATCGATTTTGCTGAAACTTACTCAAAAACTTTGATTTTTTTCTGGTTTCTTAGTGAAAATTGTGAAAAAATCCGGGCAATATCCGGACTTTTTTCACGATATCCGGGCAACCGGGCCGGACCGGACTTTTTCGAAATTTTGCATCAAATATCCGGGCAAACCCGGATAAAACCGGGCAATCTGGCAAGCTTAAGCATGATGATTGGTTGTTATAGGTTCAGCGTTTCCTTAAGATGTTTTATTAGTTTCGTTTTAAACATGTTACGGTTTTGAGAATTTTTTATTTCCTGCGGTAAAGAATTATATTTAGTAGGTCCGGTAAAAGATATTCTACGTTGACCAAAGGCCGAGCTAGATCGACTGCATTGTAAATAGTTTGATTGTCGGGTATTATGGGTGCGCGATACTACAGTGAATTTCAAATTACGAGAGGTATCAGTGGAACGGAGATTATCGAACAAAAAAATCATTGTTTGCAAGTCACAAAGCTGAGATAAAGGCAATATATTGTGCGACGTGTCTGAGTATAGTGCTGATGTCGGATAAAGCAAAGGAAAACTAAAAATAGTTTTCAGGCATCTGTTTTGTAAGGTCTGAAGCCGAGATAAAGACGATATAGAGGTCCTTCCCCATACAGCTATCAAATAATTAAGATGGGAATGTATGAACGCATAGTAAAGCGTAAAGCTTAAAAAGAATGTGGCGTGGAACAAATTGTTTCCTCTATAAAACAACCAGCGAATCTACAATAACCACTGCGAAAAAATGTTTATTTAAATGGTATTTTAGAATTCTCACTAGAAGAGCTCTTTAAAAAATGTCTCGTTATAAATGTAATTTTTTTCAATGAAAATAATACACACGTTGTTAAGAGATGATAATATAGAAAAAATATTTTAAGCTATCTTCATTTTTTTTTCCTGAGCTTCTAAATATTAGCGCTCTGATATTTTATAATTTTTCGGATGTATTTTACTTTTCACCGATAAGGCCGATAAACAAATTAACAAACATAACTAACGGGCATTGAATTCTTCATTGGGGTATTTTACTGAATCGTGATTTGGAAATTTAGTATTATATGTTATTTTCAAATTCGGAAACACAATATATAAAATCAACAATTTTAATAAAAATTAAGTAATAAAAACCGATTATCAAAATAAGTTTCTAAATTCTGGAACCGAATTTTATTTCATTTGCTCTTGAATTTAAAGTTTTCATTCTAAATTTTCAATTTTAATTGTATTACAACAAATAAATTACAAAGAAAAGTGATTAATCTTTGTTCACCTTCACATAATTACCAATTTTTAAAATAATTTTGAATTATAAAGGAAATTATGAAATGAAGTGTAAATTCTGAATGTTAATACCCTTCTTTAGTGAACAGTCTCAATCATTTGCAGTTGAAATTGCCAAGCTTTCAGATTAAGAATATCGAACCTTAAGCTAAATTTCAAATTAAAATTTCAAACTGATTTTGGAAGCTTTTTGCGTCTCAAACTCGATTTTGTTCCCTTCTTATTTTGAGGCATTCAGTAATTTTAAAACTTAGCAGTTCAGTGTGAAATCGATCAATGATAACTCATGAAGTAACTAACCTGAACAACAAAAAATATGTTAAATCTTTTCATTATCCTTTATTCATACAACGATGCAGGTCAGAGGGAAGAATGCTAAAAAGTAACAAATTCCCGGAAAAAAACAATACAGATTTCGCCTAGATAACCTTCGTATTTTACAAAATGGGGAAAGATACTTACTTCTACAATTTTTTCTCATGGTAAATTACTCACAGTCTTTATGAAAATTGATAATTTGTTTAAATTTTTTTGATATTTAACACTTTTGCTAAAAAGTGCACAAATTTCTACAATGAGCCTTGTATTTTCAAAATTTATACCGGAAAAAAGACCTGATAAAATAATACAAATTTGCATTTAGCGCTCCTAAATAAGTTGAAATCAGTTTTCAAATTCTTTGCACTTCGGAAAATGTGAATTTTGTTTTCTTGTGTTATAGTTTTGAATGCAGATTTTAGGTTTTAGAGATGAATTTGAATCTCTATTTGCAACACTAATTCCTGAAACAGCTGATATAAATACTTTTTTGTTTCTTTTTGGCACTAAAATCTCATAGGAAACGCAAAAGTCATAAAACGTAGTCTCTTTCTTCGATTTATTGTTGCTGAAATCTCTTGAGAGATTTTTTTTAAATTTAAACTCTTACTATGAATATTTTATATTCGATTTCTGTTTGGCAGTACTTGTATTTTTTCACAGTCATCCATATGAATGTTTGATGTGATACATTTCAAACAGAATTAAATAAAATCAGATCTAAAATTTAAATTTTTATTTTGAATTTCATAATATAAGTTATAAATTTTTAGTTCAATTCATATTTGAATGCAATATTTTGCAATTGAAGGCAATAAATGTATGATGAAAACAGAACAAATATTTCATATATTTTCACCCCCCCCCTTTATGATTTTTCCAAATTTTTCATTTCATTAAAATTGAAAACAAAATGAAGAATTCAGAAGCTCTAAATTTGAAGCAAATAATAAAATTTGTTGCGATTTGCTCATGTCAATTGAGGCATATGAGAGAAATTAGTGACAATTATAAAAAGTTGTCCCTACATTTTATTAATAGCAAATTCCAAATCAACACTCAACAACACACTATTGTTGAGTAACTTATCACCAAAAGTTATTTCGTATAATTCAGTCCAGGGAATTCTAAGTTAAAGCTGCTTGAGTTTGGTGGACCGACCTTTTTGGCTTTCTTACAGAAAGGCATAGGGAACGGTCAGTTGGGGATATCATTAATTAAGGGTCCAAGACCCCACTTTATAGGTACCAATCGATTCAGCTCGACGAGTTACGATGATGTCCGGGAATTTGTATGTTCCATAAAAACGTTCTTAACACATTAACTCCTATTCTAGGTTTCACGATTTTGATGAATTTAGTATCAAAAAATTGGATTTTTTTTCTTGTAGGACCTATCTCAAAACCAAAAAAAAACAAAATTGTTTAAAATTTTTCTATTCCATAGAACATATCATGCTTACGTTGGCTCCAAAAAAGGTAGCCATTTGCTCAGCAGCAGTAGCCAGCAATCGCTAAATTAATTACAAAGGCGATCAAAAATTTGACAAAAATTTCAAAAAACAGCAGAGAATCGATCCCACGCCATCTAGCATGAGAGTTTAGGAGGTTAACCCCTTGACCACTAGTGAGCGTCGAGATATGTGGCTCTCAAACTTTAACAGTTTGAATTATTTGGATTATAAATGAACTCGTTGAATATAAGTTCGTTTATCCTCCAAAAAACGTACTGGGCACCTTTTTTTTATATTGAGTTTAGTAATTTTTGCTATCGATTTTCTTTAATCATAATCTTTTTTATAGATTAATAATAAATAATTCAGAAATAAGGAATCCATTATTGTGTCATTTATTTCCAAAGATAATTGACACTCTGTAAGAAAGCCTCCAATCCACTGATAAGTGTATTAAATCGGGTTTTTCAATATGGAGCCTTTTAAGTGATAAATTAATTTTTTTGTTGAATAAACACCCCCACGGAGTGGAAAATTTTTAAAATTGGAAAGCACATCTACTAAGAAAAGTTCCAACTTTTTTTTTAGAAATTCGAGCTTTTGCGGGTATTTTGTAACGGATTTTTGCCGCATGGGGGGGGGGGGGGGGGGGGGGGGGTGATCACCCCCTCCATAGGACCGCGCTTGCTTCATTTGGATTGGTAGGGTTCAAAAATATTGAGTTGGAGTTTCGCTTCATATAGGATAAAGTGTTTAAAAAAGAGTTCGCAGGAATCTCTCTAGTTAATTTTTTTTCCAGCATTTGTAAAGTGATTATTGAAGCTTTGACAAATTCCAGGATTGTCTTCAATACGTATATTATTTTCTTGCAGACAAAGTGAAGTTTTCATCTTGGATCTACCTAAAATATTGTTGATGTGCTTCCAAAGCTTCGAGTTAGGAGTATTGTTCAAGATGGAGGAGTAGTAGTTTTGTTTACATTTTCTTTTATTAAAAATCTCTATCAACTTTATTTTTTTCCTTTGGTTTACTTTGGTTCAGATGAACGAAATACACCATCTAAAACCAATCAGGTACTGCTGAACTGCATTTGACAGAAATATTACTGGAATAGTCCGAAAATCGTCCCGATTCATCCCATTTAACAGTATAACTTCTATTTTTGATTTTCTTGGATTTTTTGTAAACCAAATGTAACAATTCGGCTCAGTATGAATAGCCTTCACAAATTGAAACATAAATTGATTTTGTTTTTCTCGAAATAAATTTTCAATTTTGATATCATTTGGGAGACTGAATGTTTTGTAATCAGACTAATGTTTCGTCCTCCTAGCGAATCACGGCAGAGAGCTTGATGTTTAGAGATTTTCGTACATTCAGCAGTTATCCCCAAACCTCGAACGATACCCATATTTTCCTGATTTCATGTTCAATATTTTATCGTGTATCCATACCGGAGGAGCAAGCAGCACCGATCTGGCTCACACTAATAGAGCGTCTTCTTTATGACTTCCCCGTTTAATAGACCAGTAAACGGCACTGACCGAACAAGCAGAAGAAGAAGACGTGGCAGGGATTTGGACCAGGCGAAAGGCAAGGAAGGAGACGCAAAGGTGACCAGGCAAAGCAAAATCTGTTTGTGTGCCACCGAAACGGAAGTTGTTTCTTCCTCATCCCCCAACCGGCAGCTTGAGGCCTACAAATTTCGAGTCTGAGGTCTGGGCAAGGTTTTTGCTCGGTTTTATTCCAATTTCAAGATTGAGGCTTGAGGAATGCCTCTTCGACTGGAAGCGGCCAGGAGGTACTTTGAGGTTTTTTGGGGTGGCGGCGGAATTCTTGGGCTACCGGCAGAAGTTGCTGACTTTGCAGAACCAGTATGTTACCAGTTTTGTATGCCATTCGCCTTCAATCTGCTGTGTGTATAGAACGAAGGAGACGACGATGGCCTTCCCAATGCGGCATTCTGGTTCCGGAGGGGTTTCGATTGGCCGTTTTGGTTCGAGTACCTTCCCTGGTCCCAATGCCTAGTCAAGTAGAGCTTGTTCTCGTTCCACAAAACTTTGTTGGCGGGAAAAACAGATTGAAGATTAATAAACAGAAGGACTCAGCTCTTGACCGAGACTTGCCAAAAGACGATGGGGGAAAACAGGGAGCTGGGAATGATATTTATAGAGGATTCTAATTATTCATCACTAATTTAATGTAATCAAGCACAGACGTGCTCCACCCTTTCTTATCTATTACAAGAAAGGAAAAGCAGAAGAAGAGGAACGGGGGGGGGGGGGGGGGGGTAGATCAGTTTTCATCCGTACGATTTGTTCCTTCCATGGGAATTTATGTGCCGCCCTAACGCCATTTGACAAGTCGATTTTATCATCTCGATATATTGTTTCGCTAGAGCAGATGACAGAGCAAGTTTTTAGGTTATGAATGGAAATTATGATCATAGGTACGTAAAAGTCAGTCGGCTTTACGGTGCCACAAATTTTCGCACACTTTTGGAAAATGCAGGCAGATTAGGTGAATTATGTTTCGAGTGGAACGGATTTGGGGAATTCTTTGCAAGGTAAGCAAGTGCTATCTTTAGATATCATTCTTATATGAAATATGTTCTTGAGTTTTTATTCAACCTTTTATCATTGTATGATGGGAATGAATTTGGAAGCATTCAAAAAATGTTATAAACTCGGACTAAACATAAAGATTTTCTGAAATTCTAGTAAAAATCAAAATGTTAGTTTTTCTTTAAATTGAACTTAAATTCGAACGCTAGGTAGGGTGATTTGCTAATCGTTGCACAGCTAAGCACAAGGTTTTGGTTTTTGTGCTATATTTTTGTCATTTCAGCCGAATGCACTCAATTTTTTTGTCAATTGTACTCATACAAGATTGATCAACTAAATCCAAAAGTTCAAGTGTTCGAAAAAAGTGACGTAAAAATGTAAAAAATCATTTAAAACAGCTTGTCTGTGCCCAATAGTTGCACAGGCAAATTTTATATCGTGCCTAATGTTGTCCGATTTTTTCCAATGGTTGCACATTTTAAAAACCTTCATAAGGCTCAGCCACCATGTGGTCAAAGAGGCTGATATTTGTTACGAAAGCTCATTATGAGATCATCAAGTTCAAATGAAATTCACTTTGTGGACGGCCCCTTTTGAGGGGGGTCTTCCATAGAAACCGTCCAATGCACAATTGGAAAATTCGGACCCAAAATCGAAAAAAAAACGAAGCCGCCGGTTTGAGAGTCTGGAATAGCATTTATCATACGCGAAATTTTCTCAGAAGCTCAAATCAGCTGCTTAATTGACCTGGAGCCATCTGAGTAAAGTGTTATTTGACCCTTTTTGCCCAGTATTGAGTTTTTTTCTTTGCATGACCTACCAACATGAAATTTTTGTCATTGAAATTCCATAGAAGGAACTGAAAGGTATTGAACAATTTTTTTTAAAGTGCCAATTTACAGGTGAAAGGGTAAAAGGACGTGATCTGATTTGCATCCCTTTACACCTATGAAGAAAAATGAATTTAAAAAAAATGCTTAAGAACTAACTTTGAAGTCGACCGATTTTTATATAATGGTTATCAATTTGAAGCTTCAAAATAGACTCAACCACGCTCAAAGTTTCAAAGTTGAATATCTTTTTCATGAACGTGAGATTATTTGTAATGAATGTAACCTCTGTAGCATTTCATCAATCTTCAAGAAACACTCCTTTCACATTGAAATCTTTCTAAACAAATTATCGGCTGAAAAACTGTTTTGATCAGATTAAGTTTCACAAAGTTATGGTTGGTTATTTTTCTGAATAATAAGAGCCAAATAAAGCTTTACTCAAATCTTATTTAGCTCTGAGGCAGATTTGAATTTCTCAGAGAATTGTACTAAATAAGTAAGTAATATTTCGGGATTTCCAACCTTCGACTTCGAGCTTTTTTTTTATTTAGGGTCGAAGTTTTCCTACAGTACAATATTTTGACAGTACTATTTATTGTCAAAATCAGGGGGTTCGCTGCTGACAAGAAATACAGTTCTTTAAGATTTGTCAACTCGAAATTTAAGAAACAGGGATTTTTGGAACAATGTTTAGATTTAGAATAGTTTATCTGTTGTGTGAATGGTCGGGATAAAGGAAATCAAAATAAATCTGATAAAAAAGTAGTCCCTCAAAGCCAAAGCAGTTTAAGTTACATTTATACTTTTCACAATTGCAAGTTGCCCGATAATACATAGATATATTTTTCAACGAGTTAAATAATCTTAAAATTTTAATTTTAATATTTTAAGATAAAAATATATTTATGGAAATGAGAAGTAGTTTGAATAAAGGTTGAATTTTTAAAAATCAACTTTGATTGCATAATACATGAAAATTCTGAGTGAAAAAAAGTTTATTAGAGCACAAAAATTATTAAAATTAATAGTTAAACGTAAATATCCACATGTTTAGCAAAAAATCATGTCATATTCATAAACAATCCGTAAATGAACATGTTCAATTTTGTATGGAAGAAGGCATTTTTGCAAATGAAATCATCCGAAAATTCAAATATGCTTGAAATGTAGTTTGTTTTTGATAAGATATTGATTTTACCTATTTTTAAGCTTTATTTTTTGCCAATAAGAGTGGAAGCAAAGTATTTCATGAAAAAAGTTATGACCATTTCAAGATAAAAAAAATCGGATTCTATTGAAAAGTATTGTAAAATTGCAGATTTTGCTTGCTGGAGCTTTCAATAATTTCATGACATGTTTTGGCGAAACTTTCATAAATCAACAAACGCATTGGCTATGCAAAGCAGTTAATTGTGATTTGTTTTATTTTCATCCTACGGTTAAACAGTTTTCAAATTAGCAATCAAAAACACTGAAATTCAATTTTCGTTTTGAATTTTTTGTATGACATCGAAAATCATTTCTGGGATATGAGTTGGGATTGGTTTGTGTTCACATGAAACGTATTGCAAAAACCAAAAAATATTTCAAAAAATAAAAAAAATAATTTTTTTAAACATTTAGTACATCTATGTTGATTTTTTAATGAAAATTTTCGTTTCCCGTACAAATCAAAACACGTTGCGCCAATTCAAGAATAATTTATTTAGTACTGTTCAAAAATTTTGTGTATAGTTTTGGCAGTTAAATCAACCAAAAAAAGTTTTTGGTAGTATACAAATTTATAAATTTGAAATTTCCATACAAAGTTTGTAGCGGACTTATGTACAACAATGGGGCAGGAGGAGATTGAGCCAACCAATTGTTGCACGATCCGATATTTTCCCTGGTTATGTATGGATAGTAATTTTTTTTTTCAAAAATCATGGTGTTAAAAATTGTCCAACAAACGTTTCGTAAATAAACCGATACGAAAAATGTTTTGTTCGAACGTTAAACCTTATTTGCCGTAGAAGGAATCTTAAGGTTTTGTTTAACAATTAGCAGAAAAATTGCGCGAAAAAAACAAGAAAAATTGAAATTGTCGTTAGATGCCTATTTTACAACAGAAAATCTTGTAAAATGCCTCAATTCATCAGTAAACATTCCAATAAATATGATTCAGTATAAGTTTTGGGAAAAAATTGAAAAACAGCTAAAATATTGACAATTTAAGTCGCTCTGTGCAACAATGGGTAAGGGGACAACGATTGGCAAATCACCCTATTACAGCTCTGAACAATTTACTTCATCCAAGGTTTCAAAAACGAGGTGGCTAATTTAGGAGCGCTGCGCTTAGTTCAGATATGCATTGATAATCCTGCATACATAGAGAATAAATCTAAGAATTGACTTTTAAGAATAGGTAAAATTGTAGACCAAAAAGATGCCTGCACTATTGGCAGCTCTGTGATCAATGGTCAACTTTCTAGATGACCGACCGCAAGTAGTGATGTAAGAGAAGCGACGTCTGAAATATAAAATTCCAATCGATACAAATAACTGTCAAAATCGATTCCAATCAATCCAAGATTTTGTTGTAGAGCTTTTAGCTTTCTAATTGAAATCTCAACCAATGAGAGTATTGGGATTCATGTTGTAGTTCAAACAAATAGTTTTAAAGCTGGTCATCTGAATTTATGATGAGAAGCAACTTTTTTTCCACTACTCTGGTGGTTCGTGTTCGAAGTTAGAAAACTATCTGGTTGTTAACAAAAATCAAGTCTTCATACCGTTTATGCGATCCACCGAGCATCACAATCAATGTTATTTTGTTGGATATTCTGAGCGTTCACTTTAGTTAGAGCTTGAACATTGAGCCAGAAAACAATGCTGAGAATATTTTTGTCCAAGCTTTTGGAGATGTCGCAAAATATTTTATTTTAAGAGGGATCAGATGTCGCTCCTCTTACATGCAGGTTCACTAACCGCAAGTTGTTTTGCCTTCTCCAAAACTTCCAGAAAGTTTCGTATATTTGGTTTTAAGGCATATGGAAAAAAGACCGCAATTTAACTAAGTTGATAAATTAAAAAAATCCTCAATACTCAAAGCTCAGAAACAACTCCCAGTTATTCTAGGTTTGCCATTTTTGGCAGCATTGAAGGAAGATTTTCTAAGATTTTCATATGGAGATTTTTTTAAAATTTACGTTCTGAGATTGAGGGTTCCCATGCTAAATTTGTTTTACAATAATGCCAAAAATATAAAATAAAATTCGAAAAATAAAATTCGAACACAGATAGTGACCACTGTTCGAATTGTGAAATTTCACAATAGCAGTTACATATATTTTACCAATTAAAAACATTCATTAAAATTAAAAAAGTTTTAAGTTTTAAATTAGGCCGGAACAAATTTCAAATCCTTCTTTTGACACTCGGAGCTGGATCAATTGAGTCAATTGAGAATAGTGCAAAAAACTAATAAATTGGAATAAATTGCATGAAAGCTAGTATGCAATAAAACTGCATACTATATCATTGCACGAAACCCATAAGTCAAGTAATTTTTTATCGGAAAATTCATTAGTTCTTTATAAACCATATAAAAGTTGATAAGACTTCTATCTTTCAAAATTTCCTGAAATTTTTATAAAATTCATCAAACTTTATTTATTTCCCCTTTCGGGTTTTTTGGAAGTTTTGAAGAGGGCGGGGGAAGGAGGGGAGCTGGTTTTTGCTATACAAGAAATCGATATTTGTTCCAGCCTTAGAAGAAAATCAGGAAAAGCATTGAGTTTTCCCTACAAAACCTATTTACTTTTATTTATTTTTTTATTCAAATTTTATAGTAACAATAAAAATAATTTGATATTTGTTATTTTCATTCCCGGGAATTCTCGGTCGATAGGCCACTCTACTTAACTGCTACGGTTTCAGTATTACTTCTAATTTGTTATTCTGGCTCATTTCAAACATATCTCCTAGCAATTTTGCTTTGCAAGAAAATCTTTCTGACGATTTTAGCTAGAAGTTTACGAATATCTACGGACAACTTGCTATTTCAACATATTACCGGATTCAATCGCGCCCTAAAAAGAGTGAAGTGAGTGCGCAATTTATTTTGTATTTTGACTTTTACTAGAACTACGCTGTAGTATGACAAACGTTATAAATTTTTTAACCAATTTTTTTCAGCTGTTCACCAATGTATCGGAAACACTACAATTCATCACAAGCCTTCTTACTTTCAACATTTATTTGAATCGTTCTTGTTTTGAACTTTTTAACCTATCAATACTTTCCATTCTATCTCAGTTTATATTCCATTAAAATAAGAATTTGCCGATGTGCCATTAACTTTTATAACAATACTAGCTGATTTTACCCGGCCTTGCTCGGGTTCACATAAAATATAAATAAAATTATTCGTTTGAATTTACAAAATTAATATCAACTTTTTTTTTATCTTCAAATGATAAAATTTTTATTTATTTTTCCTATCCCCCATCTAATAAAAATCTCTTAATTGCAAGATGGTTCCCTGTACTATGGTACAGACCCCGTTCGTTTTTGGTAACATTCGATTTTGGCAACATCCGATTTTGGCTTATGTGCCAAAATCGAACGGTTTTTCGAAACAACATTACCTTCAAGTTTTCGTTATAACAGGACCAATTTAATTTAGACAAACACCATAAATACATTTTAATGTTGTGAAATGGTAATAAAATGCAACAGTAAAACGAAAGTTTTTAAAAATTTTTATAAAGTACTCAAAAATGAAAAAATCAAAAAGTTAAAAAACAAATTCAAACAAAAGACTGAAAATGACAAAAAACAACTAAAAACTGATGTAAAATGACAAAACAGCAAATATGACAAATTTAAACAAACATTATAAACAAAACAAGAAAAGTGCAAAATGCATCAAAAACATGATGAAAAAAAAAAATAAAAAATGACTACAAATGGTCGAAAATCGACTAAAAATAACGGTTTTGCTAAAAATAATAGGTTTTTTTTTCAAAATAACTGAAAAAAAGTTTATAAAAAAAACCGTTCGATTTTGGCAACACAAAATGTACGGGCGTGTTGCCAAAATCGATCGGGGTCTGTATATGCTATTTATTTTTTTATTTCTAAATAGACTCCCGAATCTTGTTAAACCATGTTAAAGACTCACGTTTCATTTTTAAAATTGCATGTTTGCTTTTTTCGCTTTTTTATTTCACTCTGTTTTATGAGTAAATACTTGTTCTTAAAAGTTGAAAGTTCCACTAATAATGAAATGTAGTGTAATGAGAACCGATCATCTTAACCGAAGTTACCATTATAATGTTATGAAAAAGGTTATATTTGAGTTTCATTTCAATTTTTCTATTCTTAGACACAATTGTCTT
This sequence comes from Uranotaenia lowii, assembly GCF_029784155.1. Classification (NCBI taxonomy): domain Eukaryota; kingdom Metazoa; phylum Arthropoda; class Insecta; order Diptera; family Culicidae; genus Uranotaenia; species Uranotaenia lowii. Next base: position 294,427,617 of record NC_073692.1, read on the forward strand.
CTGATCTTTTAGATATCATTTGTTTGAATTGGCTGTACCAAACGGCTCTACTATAAGTCTTTTCAAAATTGGAAGAGAATTGAACACATTGGTAACGAAAAATAGCTCAAAAATAATAAATTGGCCAATGAATTTGAAATGTATAAAACTAAAAATCTCAGATTCAATTATCTTATCAATTTTCTAATCTCTCGTTTAAATTCCCCGACGGCTAACAAAGCGTTGAAATCAAAGCATTCAACTTTTAACTCTGAATCTTATTTCTTTATGAGGGATTCTTAAAATATGAACAAAGTTTGTTCTTAAAAGCTGGAATTTAAGAAAATCTGTTCAATAGCTTTTCAACACTCAGTCGTATCGTAGGGGAAAGTCGGGTAAGACGGACACCCTAAGGTAGAATCGCAATAGAAAATCAGATATTGATTTTTTCATCACAGTTTTCCTTCAAATGAGCAGTTTAGGTTATTTGCTATCGCATTTACCATTGAAATAAGTAGATTTTCTTCACCTAGACTGTTTTTATAGCAATCTTAAACATGCTTGCAAATTACACTTTTTTTAAATGGTCGGGTAAAACGGACACTGCGTAGAAAAGGTATATTTTGCCGGAAAATTGCTGTAAAGGTACATTTTTTGCGAGAAAACTATTTTAGAACGTGTTTAAACCAAAATGAACCCAATTGGTCCAAGACCAGAAACGAAACAGTGTGATATTCGAAATTTCGTATTTTATAGTCGCTGTCTTTAGAGAAACTTTTGTGTTCGTTTTACCCGACTTTGAGGTGTCCGTCTTACCCGCCTTAGCAACTTTTTTTTAAAAACGTTTGTTGCTCAAGCTTTTTGACCGAAATGCCAGGCCCATGGTGATGGTGAAAACAACCCGCCAAGGGTAAAACAGTCGGTTTGTATGGGAGGGTCATTTATCTTAGGTGGAAGGGGCTCAGAACTATTACTAAAACCTTACCATGGTCTAACTACATCTCTGTACCAAATTTCAGGCTGATCGGTTAAGCGGTGTGGATTTGTATAAGGTGCATACAAACAAACAAACAAACAAACCAACAAACATATATAGTCCAACTCATCTTAATATATTAGATATCCCAGCGGCGATCAAAATAAGATAACAAGGATAAAAATTTGGAATCTCTGAAATAATAACGTGACGTTATACAGGAGAACGTAAGGGTGAAGTTTGATTTTTTTTTTAAGAATTAAAGTTAATGAAAATTTGAAAATTATACTTGTATATTTCGTTCGTAGATCTTAAAAAAAATTGTTTTTTGTTCGTAGTGCTTTGGAAAGAGAAGAATCTTCTCTATAATTAGGCAAATTTTCAGAGATGCCGAATTATTCATTTTCAAAAGTTTCAAAATAAAAAGACACCATGTTACCGATTGTAAAATAAACGAGTTTCCTGGAACCTCATGAAATGTATGCAAAAGGTTTTTAGAAAATTATCAAGGCTATAACGAGTCGTTTTGATTGTTGGTTATTTGTTTATATCGTATCAATAAAATAAACCATGAAGTGGATCAGATTTAGTATGCTATACCCTGCAAATAGCCGATTCAGCTAGATGATTAATACTGAGTTGAATTTAAAAAAATCTATTGAAAAATAATCTTGAAATTAACAGCGACTGGATTTTTTTCTGCAATAATGAACAAATAAAATACCGATTTCATAGCAAGACACAAATCACATGCTTCGGAACTTCAACCTATGGACGTTCTACTAACAATTGGAACCTTCCTCCACCAACCGAAGAATGTCATCCTTCCGCAGGGCGATAAAATAATTTCAATAAATTAAATTTAAATCGAAACCGTATTAGCGTTTCCAAAAGTAATTTGAACAGATTAAAAGCATTTAGCTAGGGGTAGGCAGATATATGTATGTGTGTTAAATACGCAACGTTTCCCATTTGAAGGTGTTACTAAAGCGTGGCGTGGTTTGAGCACTGAAATAATTGTAAATTTTTTTTATGCCATTTTCAGTAAATACTAAAATAAAAATATTTTTAATATAGAAAGTTCAACATAATATTTTTTTAAAAATTATGGTTTTTTTTAACGGTTGCACATTTCCCTCCGTGAGCACAATTACTGGCAAACTTTCAACAGCCATGACTATCAACAGGCCTCGGAGGAATTTAACTGACTAAATTAAAGCATAATCCAACGATGGGCACTGAGGCGGAAGCTATCACGTGATTCACGTGATTGTCGGCAGCTAGGCATGTAGGTAGATTTGACTTGAAGCAGTGCCGTTTCGCTGGGCTCTCGAGCTAGAAACACTCCCAGAAGCAACTCCCAGAACCATCCATAAGCGGAACAGTGAGAAAGCATTACGTCCTACCCCAAACCTTCTTCCCAAAATGATCCCGGTTCAGGGGTCTGGCCCTCACACATTACATATAAGCGGGCGTTCCGGAATGATGGTGCCAAAAATGTATTTCCAACGGAGCGGGAAGAGCACACACACTAATAGTTCACCGCCTTAAATGTTTCTGGACCACCCAAACCTGAATACAGGTGCGAAAACACTCCGCTAAGAATCTGTAGTTTAATGGGTGATGAAGGAAAAATAGAGGAATATTTCACAACTACACGGGAGGTTCGATGCTGAAGTTTTTGAGAGATTGCAATAAGTAGAAACAATTTTACCTACTATTTAAAAAAATAGCATTATTCTGTTCAAACACGTGAGAGTTGAGCAATCTAAGATAAATAATTTTATAGAATCTTCATATTATTAGCAATTGAAAGTTTTGAAAACTAAAGTTAAAAAATTAATAAATAGGTTTATGAACTTTGGGTTGGACCAAAAAGCTCAATCAAATTTGATTTAGGAGTGCCTCAAAGTGCTCAAATTTGCGATTTTTTCAACCCAAAAATGCATCGAAAGAGGGACCAAGGATATCAAGAAATTTAAATTTAGAACTAAGATTCCAATGGATTTTCGTCAAGTTAAGAATTTTTAATTTTTTGAAATTCTTTTGCCATTTACTTCTTTTTTTCATTTTTTTTTTGTAATTAAAGTCATTTATTTCACTATTGTCATTTATGTATTTTTTATCATTTTAGATTTCATGTCATTTTTGTCATTTTTTGTCATTTTTGTCATTTTTGTCACTTTTGTTATTTTTGTAATTTTTGTAATTTTTGTAATTTTTGTAATTTTTGTAATTTTTGTAATTTTTGTCATTTTTGTAATTTTTGTAATTTTTGTAATTTTTGTAATTTTTGTAATTCTTGTAATTTTTGTAATTTTTGTAATTTTTGTAATTTTTGTAATTTTTGTAATTTTTGTAATTTTTGTAATTTTTGTAATTTTTGTAATTTTTGTAATTTTTGTAATTTTTGTAATTTTTGTAATTTTTGTAATTTTTGTAATTTTTGTAATTTTTGTAATTTTCGTAATTTTTGTAATTTTTGTTATTTTTGTAATTTTTGTAATTTTTGTAATTTTTGTGATTTTTGTAATTTTTGTAATTTTTGTAATTTTTGTAATTTTTGTAATTTTCGTAATTTTTGTAATTTTTGTAATTTTTGTAATTTTTGTATTTTTTGTAATTTTTGGAATTTTTGTAATTTTTGTAATTTTTGTAATTTCTGTAATTTTTGCCATTTTTTGCCATTATTGTAATTTTTGTCATTATGGTAATTTTTGTCATTTTTGTCATTTCTGTCATATAGGTCATTTTTGTCATTTTTGTCATTTTTGTCATTTTTGTCATTTTTGTTATTTTTGTCATTTTTGTCATTTTTGTCATTCTTGTCATTTTTGTCATTTTTGTCATTTTTTGTCATATTTGTCATTTTTGTTATTTTAGTCATATTAGTCATATTAGTCATTTTAGTCATTTTTGTCATTTTTGTCTTTTTGTCATATTTGTCATTTTTGTCATTTTTGTCATTTTTGTCATTTTTGTCATTTTTGTCATTTTTGTCATTTTTATCATTTTTGTCACTTTTGTCATTTTTGTCATTTTTGTCATTTTTGTCATTTTTGTCATTTTTGTCATTTTTGTCATTTTTGTCATTTTTGTCATTTTTGTCATTTTTGTCATTTTTGTCATTTTTGTCATTTTTGTCATTTTTGTCATTTTTGTCATTTTTGTCATTTTTGTCATTTTTGTCATTTTTGTCATTTTTGTCATTTTTGTCATTTTTGTCATTTTTGTCATTTTTGTCATTTTTGTCATTTTTGTCATTTTTGTCATTTTTGTCTGTTTTGTCATTTTTGTCATTTTTGTCATTTTTGTCATTTTTGTCATTTTTGTCATTTTTGTCATTTTTGTCATTTTTGTCATTTTTGTCATTTTTGTCATTTTTGTCATTTTTGTCATTTTTGTCATTTTTGTCATTTTTGTCATTTTTGTCATTTTTGTTATTTTAGTCATATTAGTCATATTAGTCATTTTAGTCATTTTTGTCATTTTAGTCATTTTTGTCATTTTTGTCATTTTTGTCATTTTTATCATTTTTGTCATTTTTGTCATTTTTGTCATTTTTGTCAATTTTGTCATTTTTATCATTTTTGTCACTTTTGTCATTTTTGTCATTTTTGTCATTTTTGTCATTTTTGTCATTTTTGTCATTTTTGTCATTTTTGTCATTTTTGTCATTTTTGTCATTTTTGTCATTTTTGTCATTTTTGTCATTTTTGTCATTTTTGTCATTTTTGTCTTTTTTGTCATTTTTGTCATTTTTGTCATTTTTGTCATTTTTGTCATTTTTGTCATTTTTGTCAATTTTGTCATTTTGGTCATTTTTGTCATTTTTGTCATTTTTGTCATTTTTGTCATTTTTGTCATTTTTGTCATTTTTGTCATTTTTGTCATTTTTGTCATTTTTGTCATTTTTGTCATTTTTGTCATTTTTGTCATTTTTGTCATTTTTGTCATTTTTGTCATTTTTGTCATTTTTGTCATTTTTGTCATTTTTGTCATTTTTGTCATTTTTGTCATTTTTGTCATTTTTGTCATTTTTGTCATTTTTGTCATTTTTGTCATTTTTGTCATTTTTGGCATTTTTGTCATTTTTGTCATTTTTGTCATTTTTGTCATTTTTGAAATTTTTGTCATTTTTGTCATTTTTGTCATTTTTGTCATTTTTGTCATTTTTGTCATTTTTGTCATTTTTGTCATTTTTGTCTTTTTAATCATTTTTATCATTTTTGTAATTTTTGTCATTTTTGTCATTTTTGTCTTTTTTGTCATTTTTGTAATTTTTGTCATTTTTGTCATTTTTTTCATTTTTGTCATTCTTGTCATTTTTGTCATTTTTGTCATTTTTGTTATTTTTGTCATTTTTGTCATTTTTGTCATTTTTGTCATTTTTGTCATTTTTGTCATTTTTGTCATTTTTGTCATTTTTGTCATTTTTGTCATTTTTGTCATTTTTGTCATTTTTGTCATTTTTGTCATTTTTGTCATTTTTGTCATTTTTGTCATTTTTGTCATTTTTGTCATTTTTGTCATTTTTGTCATTTTTGTCATTTTTGTCATTTTTGTCATTTTTGTCATTTTTGTCATTTTTGTCATTTTTGTCATTTTTGTCATATTTGTCATTTTTGTCACTTTTGTAACTTCATAACATAAGAACTCGTAGTTTTAAATATTTTTATGTCATTTGGTGATATTTTAGGGTAAAAAATCGTAACTTTGAGGCTCTTTGAGGCAAGTCCGATGAACTGAAAATTTTCACAGGTTAGTTTTTTGGGACAATCAACAAAACTTATTTGGTCAGATTTTGGAACTCCATAATGAAATTTTTCCCATTCATCACTCCATATAAATCACGATCCTTCATTGAAGATGCATTGAGAACGCATCGAAAAGCTACAATTAACATCGTGTGTTTGTTTGTCCAAAATTTGTGTATGTATGAAAAGGTGCACGGGAAGTGTGTGTACATTTCATACTTCTGTGCACTGTGACTTTTTTCGGTTGTTTTGACTACTGAAATCAGCTATAAAAATTTAGGAAGCGATTCACTCAGTCCTGATTTAGCGCAACGAGTTTCAATTTTGTATGGGAAAACGCAAATTTTCTTTCAAAAATCACCAGAGATGAACTGGAAACTCTGAAAAAAAATATCGGCTTTCCTCTTTGCCCTTTCACATTATCCGTTACAAAAATTAAACTATATGTATTGAAACGCTTGCTTTAAACAAGGGATGGAATCAGCTTTCAAATGACTTGTCATCACATCATTCTGTAATGCAACGTTTTTGAAAGCATAACGTAAGTTTTGCTTCGATTTCATTGGAACATTAGTACAATGGTGAATGGATTCAAACATAAATAACCACCACACCAACCGCACCAAGTAAAGATGGTTAAGTTTTTTAACTTAATTAAAAAAAATCAAAATAGTATAATATTGAATTCTCCTTCTCCAATGTATTGGTACTAGTGTTCAATTCTATTCTGAAATGAGTTTCAACCTTGATTTGTAAATAGCATAATCAATATGCAATCGAATATCGCAGCCCTAGTGGATGATCCTGACTCCTAATACCTGATGATTGGGACTTCAATCAAAATCAATCTTCAATCAAGTATCCCGTCACAACTACAGTAAAACAATAAATGATACACGAATGTTAATCCATCAATCAATGTTCACTTGGACCTTTCGTCCCAAAGCTCACTCAATCAAAAACTTTTCGTAAAAGCTCTTACTGTTGGACCTGTTCCAACGCTTTCGAAGACCTTATGACTCAACTTTTTCTGTCGGACGTTCCAACACTCCGTTTAAAACTCATCCGTTTAAAACTTTTCTTTTTGTGTTAATATTTTTCTTTACAAAGACTTTCTTCTTGATTTAATTTTTCAACCTTACCTTTGCTCTGATACTTCAGTGGTGATGACTTTATATGTTACAGAAAAATTCAACTGGTAAGCAAAACACGGTTAAAGTGAACCTTCAGGACACACTTCTTGTTGGTCCTCCCGATCCAACGTAAATTCGTGAAGTGAACCTTTAGAACACTCTTCATGTTGGTGCTCTCGACACAACGTATTTTCAAGAAGGTTGTTGGGGCCGTACCTTTCCTTCGAAGTGGATCCAAACTTTCCCGTCGGCTTGCCAACATCGAACCAACCAAACGAAACTGCAACGGTCCGTGGTTCAACGAAAACTTCCCGCATACAAAATTTCTCGGACCGAATAGTTAAAACACACGCACGATTTCCATAAAACTACGCACAATTTTATTTACAAACACATAATTTATTTTTTACTTAAGATTTAATTAAAAACTGATTTGAACTTAAATTATGTATTTACTTATTCTAACACGCAACAATTTAAAACGATCAAATATCCGGAGTGGTTGGCAGGCTCAACTCGACTGGTGCGAGTTTCGAGTTTTGCCTTCTACCTCCGAAACCAACAGGCTGCGATGTTTTTTGGCTCCAATACTCTCGCTCAACAAACTTCGCTGCTGTAGCAGAAACAATACCGGCTGGTGATGATCATCTCCAGATATACTGTCTGATGATTGCCGGCCGGTGTCATCGATCAGTGACTCGGGTACCAATCCTGGGATAAAAAAAACGGTCTGTTGTCGTCTTTTGTGTGGTCGATTGTAGGTCGTTGCTCGCTTGGTCTGGTCCATGTAGAAACACCGGCTCGGTCGAGATCAGCTGGTTTGGATTTTGGGTTGGTTGGTTGCCGGCTATCAGTGGTGTCGCTAGGGGCCATTTCACTCGTAGACATCCTCACCCACCCAGAAATTGCCAGGATTTCTGAAATTATAAAAAAAAAACTCCTCTTCGACGAACGTGGGAAATTGCAAATGGGAAGGATTCAGAGCTCAACTGTAGGTGGGTTTAATGATTCGATGGGTTTGATGGGAAGAATGCAAAGTTTTTCTACTGGGCGATCGATGTATCCTTGCGCAGTTTTTAATTTGACGACTCGTACCACTCCATCGCTGCCAGGGTAAGTCTGGTGTACACGAGCCATTTTCCAACGTAGGGGTGGGAGGTTCTCGTCCTTCAGAACAACAAGCATGCCTTCGTTTATGTCAACTGGAGATTTCCACCGCTTGGTCCTTGCTTGTAACTGGCACAAATACTCCCTCCGCCATCGCTTCCAAAATTGTTGAAATCGCTTTTGAACCTGCTGACATTTACTCAGTCGATTAAAGGGAACATCTAGGACATTTTCATCTGGCACTTCTTGCAAGGAGCTACCGATGAGAAAATGAGCAGGTGTTAGGGGCTCCATGTCATTAGGGTCGTCTGAACAGGGTGTCAACGGTCGGGAGTTTAGACACGCTTCCACCTGGACTAATAGTGTGTTGAAATCCTCTGGCGAAACCGGCTCTTCTCCCAGCACTCTAAGCAGATGATTCTTGGCTGAACGCACCGCCGCTTCCCATAGACCACCGAAATGGGGGGCGCTTGGCGGACTAAAGCTCCACTGTATTCCGGAATTAACGCACTCCTTCGCAACTTGGTCACGATGGGAGCGATTCATTAGAAGCTCCAAAAGGTCTCTCATCTTGTTACGGGCTCCCACAAAATTCGTACCGTTATCGGACAGGATTTCCGCACACTTTCCTCTGCGACCGACGAATCTGCGCAACGCTTGAATAAACCGCTCAGTGGTTAAATCTGAAACCAGTTCCAGATGAACTGCCTTTGTGCATAGACAGACGAAACAACAAACATAGGCCTTGACTGGGGGACGTCGAGGAACAGGTCTGACATAAACGGGGCCGAAATAATCCACACCGCTTCGTCGAAAGGCTGGGGCAGCTGTCACTCTGGAAGCAGGTAAATCGCCCATGAACTGCTGGACTGGAGATGGCTTGGCCCTATAACATCTTAAACATCGGTGAACTATATTTCTTACGATTTCTCTTCCTCCAAAAACCCAGTATCGCTGTCTCAAGACACTCAACAAAAGCTGTGGGCCTGCGTGTAGCAGCTTTTCGTGGTAATACCTAATGAGCAACGTCGAAAAGAGGTGCCTAGCGGGCAGTGCAACAGGATACTTAGCATCATGAGGTTCATCAGAATTTTTCAGCCTACCGCCAAGTCGAATTACACCTTCAGAGGATAAAAAAGGGTTGTACCAACGCATCGGCGAACTCCTAGACACCGATTTCCCTTCTGCCAACGCCTTCCATTCATCCGCAAATACTATCTTCTGAATCTGAGAAATTAGATCGAGTTCAGCATTCTTCAATTCCGACACAGAGAGAAAATCTTTATTTGGTTCTGCTGCTGAGTTTCTCAATCTGCACCAAAGAAAAGCCTTCAGGCGTCGCCAGTAAGCAGTTTTTCGAATAAGGTCAATATAAGACGTGAATTTAGAAATGTAAGTATTAACGAACTCCTCTGTTTCAGAGGCAACAGCGACCACAGTAGTACGACGCAGTTCCTCATCTCCTTCATCTTGAACACAAAACGCTGGCGCTTGAGGCCAACTCTCCGGTGATTCTTGCAACCAGGCTGGCCCTCTCCACCAAAACTGGTTTTCCACGATGTTTGCTGGCGAAACTCCTCTCGATATCAAGTCCGCCGGGTTCTCAATGCCTGGTACATGGCTCCACTTGCAACCCTGAGTGATGGTTTGAATCTTCGACACCCTATTAGCCACATATGTCGTCCACACAGTCGGAATCGCTTGCAACCACCGCAAAACGCACGTCGAATCGGTCCAGAAAAACGCCTTAGCCGAAATTTTCAAGGAATCCTTCACCTTTTCGAATTGTTCTGCAATCAATAATGCTCCAGAGAGTTCGAGACGTGCTATCGATTGACATTTTAATGGAGCCACCTTAGATTTCGACGAAACTAATCTAGTCCACACTAAACCATGCGAGTCTCTGCTACGAAGATAGATGCAACCGCCAAACGCCTTCTCAGAAGCATCCGAGAAACAATGAAGTTCCAGCTCTATCGGGTTGGGGAGAATAACACAGCGATCGATTCTAATGGTGTTCAGCCAGTACAACTCCTCGTGAAATTTTCGCCAACGCTCACCCACCGTGGAAGGTAGTTGCTCGTCCCAATCAAGCCTATTGCCGTCCGAATTTTGAAGAGTCCACAACTGCTGCATGTAAATCTTCGCCATGGTTATAGTGGCTCCAATCAGCCCTAAGGGGTCGAATAACATGGCGATAACAGAGAGTACGTTGCGTTTCGTCAACTTGAGGTCTTCGAATTTTGGTAAATTAAATTGGAACATGAATGTATCCGAACCGGGCAACCAAGTCAGTCCTAACGTTTTGACAGAGGGATCTGGATCCAAATCTACGAACCCAGGAATCGCTAAATTGTCTTGCGGAATACCCTGTAGAACCTCCGACCGATTACAGGCAAACTTGCGTAGTCGAAAACCTCCGCTTTCCGTGATCTGCTCCAACTGCTTCCTAAGCTCAACTGCTTCTTCGAGGATGTTCACTCCGGTAATGACGTCGTCCATGTAGGTGTCATCTGCCATCGCTTGCGCCGCCAAGGGAAAACGAGATGCCTCATCTGACGTCAGTTGTTGCAGAGTACGGGTAGCCAAAAACGGAGCAGGCTTCGTTCCATAGGTCACCGTGTTCAGCTCGTAAACACCTACGTCCTCGCTAGGATCCTTGCGCCATAATACACACTGTAGAGGTCTGTCTCCGGGTTGAATCTCAATTTGGCGGAACATCTTCTCCACGTCTGCCACCAGCATAATCGCCTTCGTCCGACACCGCATGATGATGGACCTAAGGTCATCCTGTACAACGGGTCCGGTCATCAAAACGTCGTTGAGCGAAACTCCCGAAGATGTCTTGCACGAGGCATCGAAGACTATGCGCACCTTGGTAGTCGTACTCGCCTCCTTTATTACCGGATGATGTGGCAGAAAACACCTTCTAAAATTGCCGATATCCTCCGCCGGAACCTTCCGCATGTGCCCAAGTTGATGATATTCCTCCATAAATTCCATGTACTGGCGCTTCAGTTCTGTATCCCTGGCAAATCGACGTTCTGTTCCCAAGAGCCGCCGATAAGCAATGTCTCTGGAGCCACCGAGCCTTGACACCGCAACCTTTTTCGTCGGCAGAGCAACACTGTATCGCCCGCTTGAACTCCGCTGAACCGTCTGCTCAAAAATCTCCTCACATAGACTCTCCTCCGGGGAATAGTTCCTCTTTGATCCAATCTCCTCGGATTCCCAAAACCGTGACACCAGCATGTCAAGTGTCTCGTTCGCCGAGACGTTGCAGCTGACTCTTAGAGAGCTATTCGGTTGAGAAACACCTCCACATACGATCCATCCGAAGACTGATTCATTGAGTGCTGGCAAATTCGCTCCAAGCGATATTCTTCGACCAGTTTCGAAGAATTCGAAGAAGCACTCAATTCCCAAGACGAGGTCCACGCTATTGGACTGGAAAAAGGCTGGATCAGCTAGCGAAATTCCCTTAGGAATATTCCATCCACCAGTGTTGACATCTGCTGTCGGAAGAGTTGCCGTAACCTTGTGTAAAACCAGGAAACTAAGTTCACGAGCATATTCAGAGGTACGAGACTTCACCACAGCGCTGACCTTCTGCTTCACCTTCGTTGCAACTTGCCCAATGCCGAGAATCGAAACATCCACCTTGTTTCGAGAAACCGTTATCCGTTGACTAAGCCGTTGAGTCATAAAATTACTCTCAGATCCGGAATCCAACAGAGCCCTTGCCGGAAGCTGATTACCCATATCGTCTTCAATAATGACCACCGCTGTCGCTAGTAAAACACGAGATCGAAATTGTGAAACTGAATTTACTGATGAACCAATTGGAGCTGCCATGTTCGCCACACGTGTCGATGATTCTGCTTCCTGATCGTCGGAGAGAGAATCATTCCTCGATGCGTTTGCTGAAACCTGGCCATTACTGTTGTTTTCAGAGCGGAAGCACACCAGCGAATGATGACGACCACTACACTGCTTGCAGGAGAATTTCGATGGACAATTCCTAGCCTGATGTCCTGTTCTTAGGCAATTTCGGCACAACCCATGTGTTCGCAGTAGATTCACCCTTTCCGAAACGGTAGAGCGCTTGAATTTTGGGCATTGATGAACACCATGCTGTTCCCGTTTGCAAACGATGCATGCCCCTGGTTTCTGCTGCTGTTGGTTCTGCTGCTGCTGATACTGTTGCTGTTGCTGCGGATACTGTTGCTGCTGATACTGCTGCTGCTGCTGCTGCTGTGAAGCATTGTGGCTGACCCGAACGTACGGTTTCTTCTTCTGCCCTGCTGTCTGCTGATAACCACCCTTCAATTCCAATGCCTTGGATGGAAGCGCCTCTAGAACCGCAATCCGCCGCCGAATAAACTCTGTCAAATCTCCGAGAGTATCCGTCTCCTTGCTAGCTGATAATTCCTCCCACCCCATACGCGTAACAGAATCCAACCGTGTTGAGAGAAGATGGACCAAGAGAAGCTCCTTGTAGTTCTCGGGCTGCACAACCTGATCGAGGATTTGAACATTCTTTTCGAAACCTTTCAGTAAAACGTTCAGATCAGCTATTGACTCCTTGACAAGATGGGGAAGGGAAAACAATGCTTGTATCTGACGTTTCTTAAGCTGCTTGCTATTGTTGTAGCGTTTTAAAAGAATATTCCATGCTATCGTGTAATTTGCCTGGGTTATTTGAAGCGAGTCTATCAGGGTTTTTGGCTCCCCTTCAAGACACCCCTTCAAGTAGTGGAATTTCTCTACTCCACAAAGGTCTGGCTTGCAATGGATTAACGAGGTAAACAGATCTCGAAATCCAAGCCAATCTTCGATGTCCCCATTAAAAGTATGCAATTTTATCTGAGGCAACCGCACGTGATCCATCCCACTATGGCCTGACGACTCGTTCAATCGAACAGAGTGATTGATCGAATCCGGCACCGCAAATTCTCTTGCCCGATCAACCAAAAATGCCTTGCAGAAGTAATACTGGTTACTTAAGTCCTGCCGTTCCTTGTCGAACAAATCATCGGTCTCCTTAAAGTCATCGTGCGCTTTAATCTGAACTAAAGTATCGCAAAAGTTTTCCCACAGCTCATCAATTTTACCCAATCGAACCTCAATTTGACCCTGAGTTGAATCCTCCCTGTACCCGTCGACAAACATCCAAATGTCGGAAAAGCTGGTTTGAATTTCCTTCAATTTCACCCGTAAAACCTTCAGCGACGGCGGGGCCTTCTCAGCTGCAGTTGACTTCGGCATTATGATGACGTCAGAACCGGAAAGGATGAAATGTGGGTGTAGATTTCCAAAAAATGTCCAAAATTCGGCTGAACATATACTGTCCAGCAAATTACCTTAGAAACCCTTTCGTTGTACCAATGGTAATTTGTGGACCGTCACCCAGAAACCGAATTTGATCACCAGCTCAAACGATCGAAGAATTCATCAACAGGCAGGCGAAGAGGAGTAATATGGGATGTAGTATTCCAAAATTTTGCAACGGCTGAACATATACTGTTCACTTTACCTATGAACCCTGTAATGGCGCCGAATCCAGACAAAACGACCAGTGAAATCCAAAGAAGATGACTTGCTCTAACGAGCAGTTCCAAAATTGTTCTGATCACGAACAGTTGTTGCTCATGGATGTTGTAGCACGTTAATTGAAGAGGATAATTTTTATTTAAAACAGTGTATTATCAAACCCTAGCTAATGTGGACATATACTGTTCAATTAATCTCACCCGAGAGAACTTTTTGTTGCGCTGCCTCTTCCTTCGTGCGATGCTGTTGAAAATTGGCGACCTTCGCCCGACACTCTGCGTAGACCTCCGCCGGTATGAACGCAGCAGCGCCCTTGCTACTACGGTTCAAGTAGCACCCACACCGAGACCTCCTCAATGTGACCCAGTGCCACTTCCGGACCAAGATTGGATAAACAGCTTTCCTGCGGTGAGTTGTAGGAGCGCAGCAGCACCCTTGCCACTAACGATGATCACCTACGAGCAGCACCCACACCGAGACCTCCTCGATGCGGCCCAGTGCCACTACCGGACCAGGGCCGGATGAGTCTGCGACGGTTAGTTGAAGCGCAGCAGCTCCCTTGCCACTACGATACCGAATCCGAGTCGCACCCACACCGAAACCTTCTCGATGCGGCCCTGATACCTTCCACCAGAACGCGATGAACACCTTGTCACCACCGATAACCAAAGGATGATGGTTGCTGTCGAATTGGCCTTTCCAGAGCGATCCAATATCGCCCAGTGTGAACCAACTTCAAGCGGTTCCGTAAATCGTCACGACACTCCGGATAATGATGTCACAGTAGAGATCGAAGAGGTGTGTTAATATCATGCAATCCTAAAACGGCTGAACATATACTGCACTTATGTATAATTACCTGAGAAAACAGGAATCTCCGCACGTGCAGTAATGTTGCGCATGCAACCGTAGGATGAGTAGCCTAATCACCGTTGATCCTCGATTATTCCTCCAGGCCTCCGAAAAACATGCAAAAATTCGGCAGGTGTTTAGCATGCAACACCCAAGCCAAGCCGAACAGTTGCAATGGCGCGCTAATGATGCAGAACAATGCACCTTTGTTCGAAGGGTGCACAATGCAACAATAGTGAATTGTTCACCGCTGTGATGATGGCGTTTTCCCAATGGCGTTTTCCTCGACCCAATAACGCTTTTCTCGAACCCAAAAGGCGCCAAAGCCTCAATCGTGCGTTAGCGATACGTGTTCCGGGTTTCCGGTTGCTCCCATCCGGTTCAAAGGACCACAATGTTGGGGGCCGTACCTTTCCTTCGAAGTGGATCCAAACTTTCCCGTCGGCTTGCCAACATCGAACCAACCAAACGAAACTGCAACGGTCCGTGGTTCAACGAAAACTTCCCGCATACAAAATTTCTCGGACCGAATAGTTAAAACACACGCACGATTTCCATAAAACTACGCACAATTTTATTTACAAACACATAATTTAGTTTTTACTTAAGATTTAATTAAAAACTGATTTGAACTTAAATTATGTATTTACTTATTCTAACACGCAACAATTTAAAACGATCAAATATCCGGAGTGGTTGGCAGGCTCAACTCGACTGGTGCGAGTTTCGAGTTTTGCCTTCTACCTCCGAAACCAACAGGCTGCGATGTTTTTTGGCTCCAATACTCTCGCTCAACAAACTTCGCTGCTGTAGCAGAAACAATACCGGCTGGTGATGATCATCTCCAGATTTACTGTCTGATGATTGCCGGCCGGTGTCATCGATCAGTGACTCGGGTACCAATCCTGGGATAAAAAAACGGTCTGTTGTCGTCTTTTGTGTGGTCGATTGTAGGTCGTTGCTCGCTTGGTCTGGTCCATGTAGAAACACCGGCTCGGTCGAGATCAGCTGGTTTGGATTTTGGGTTGGTTGGTTGCCGGCTATCAGTGGTGTCGCTAGGGGCCATTTCACTCGTAGACAAAGGTTGTGTCGTAACTTCGTAAAGTTAACCTTCAGAAAAGAGATGACGATTCTTGTAAGTCCTCCCGACCCAACGTAATTTCATAAAATGATCCTTCAGAACACTCTTCTTTTTGGTCCTCCCAATCCAACGTAAATTCGTAAAGTTAATCTTCAGAACACTCTTCTTGGTGGTCCTCCCGATCCAACGTAATTTCATAAAATGATCCTTCAGAACACTCTTTCTGTAAGCCTTCCCGATCCAACGTAAATTTGTAAGGTTAACCACCAGAACACTCTTCTTTTTGGTCCTCCCAACCCAACGTAAATTCGTAAAGTTAACCTTCAGAGCAGATAATGATTCTTGTGGGCCCTCTCGATCCAACGTTAATTCGTGAAGCGAACCTTATCAACACTCGTCTTGATGGTCCTTCCGATCCAACGTAAATTCGTAAAGATGACCTTCAGAACACTTTTTATGTTGGTTTCCCCGATCCAACGTCAATTCATAAAGTGAACCTTTAGAAAAGCCCTTCATGTTGGTCCTCCCGATCCAACGTAAATTCGTAAAGTTAAGCTTATCTTTATCTTTATCTTTATTGGAGGGGAAAAAGCCCATATGAAAAAGATTGAATCCGTCTCATATGCGCGTAAAAACCCTCATCTTTTGCATCAACAGATTACAATTTAAATCTAAATGATACATCGAGTACTTAAATTTATCACACAATACAATGAGTACAATTTTCTCTTAAAACTATAATTATGAAAGAGCTCTGCGGAATTTACATTTGAGTGTGTTTCGGGAGATATGAAAATCAGATTCTGATGAAACGCGGTTGAACGTTCGGATTGTTCTTATGAGAGGTGCATTTTGACCATAATTAGTAAAAGCATGCGGAACAACTAGGAAAGATTGAGAGCGAAGGTTTCTGGGCCTACTGTTAAAATTTACAAGTTCTAAAATTTGGAGACAGTCGATATGACCCAGTATTATGTCAGATATAAAAGATGCATCAGACACAGCTCGACGGGAAGACAGTGTTTGTAGACCAATAAGATTGCATCTGTTTTCGTAAGCAGGAAGATTGACGGGATCGTTCCATGGTAGATTGCGGAGAGCGAAGCGTATGAATTTTCGTTGAATCTTTTCGATACGATCGATTGAGTTGTTGTAACGAGGATTCCACACTACCGAGCAGTACTCTAAGTTAGATCGAACTAATGCACAGAATAGAACTTTAAGGCATTGAATGTCTCTGAAATGCTCAGTTATTCTAAAAAGGAAACCGAGACATCTTGAAGCTTTAGTAACAATGTATGAGATATGGTCTTTGAATGAGAGTTGTTGGTCGAACATTACACCTAGATCTTTAACTACGCTGACACGTGTGAGAGGTGTTTCTTGAATGTGGTAGTCGTAGAAAAATGTTGAGTGCTTCCTTGTAAATGATATGATTGAACATTTTGTAGCATTTAGGACCATACGGTTCTCGCGACACCAATTCGAAAAGGCGTCCAATTGAAGTTGTAAAAACTCTGCATCTTTGGGAGTACGAATGGTAAAGTAGAGTTTAAAATCGTCAGCGTAGGAAATATGCATACATCTCAGTGCGAAGTTTACGTCGTTCAGGTACAATAAAAATATGAAGGGCCCTAAGTGAGATCCTTGAAGGACACCGGATGTTACGCGGAAAGGTTTAGAGGTATGGTCTCCAATTTTAACTGACATGCTTCGTCCTGAAAGGTAGGTTTCGAGCCACCGGAGCATAGTCCCACAGATGCCTAGGCGAGAGAATTTAGCAATTGCTATTCTGTGATTGATTTTTTCGAAGGCAGCAGATAAATCGGTATAGATAGCATCGACTTGGTGGCGTGCTTGGAGCGCATTAAAAATGTACGTAGAATAAACTACTAAATTGGAGCTAGTGGATCTCTTTGGCATGAAGCCGTGTTGAGTGTCGGATATATACGACGAGCAGTTGTGGGTGAAGTATTCGAGAACAACGAGTTCAAACAATTTAGACGCTGCGCAAAGGGCAGCGATTCCGCGGTAGTTTGAAACGTCAGACTTGTTTCCTTTCTTGTGGACGGGGAATACATAAGATTCCTTCCAAACGTCGGGGAAAACGCCACTACGGAGAGAAAGCTTAAAAATGTGGGCTAAGGCCGGCGACATCATTGTTGAGCATTTTTTTTAGTATTATTGATGGAATGCCGTCCGGACCTGGGTTAGTCGAACATTTGAGGCTGGAATAAGCGAATTCAACAGCAGCAGGAGTGATTAGCGGATGAGGTGCGATCGTATCACGAAGTGGCACATTAGATACAGCCGCAGAAATTTCAGCTCCATTTAGGGTTTCATCGGTGAAGACATTTTTGAAGTGGTTACGAAACAAGTTGCATATTTCTGAAGTGGTGCAGGCTACGTTGTCTGATGCGAACATGGTATTAGGTAGACCATATTCATCGCGCTGTTTGTTGACATGGCTCCAGAATTTCTTTGGATTAGTTTTCAAATGGTTTTGAACTTTTGATTGGTATGCTGAAAACAGTGTTTTGTTCAGTTGTTTGTATTTACCATTGAGGAAGCGATATCGACTTTTGGTAAACTGGTTCCTGTGCTTAGTGAGTTTTTTCAAAGCAGCACGTTTCGCGGTCTTAAGTTTTTTGAGAGCCGTGTTGGACCATGGTGGGTTGTTCGGCGGTTTCAAAGTTTTTAAAAGAACAAACTGGTTTATGGCGTGCGAAATGATATTGGAAAAAGATCGAGTGGCTGAGTTCACGTCTTGTTTGTCGAGAATATCACTCCAGGCGATTTTCGATAAGAAACCAGTTATTGATTCGAAATCAGCTTTCCGGAAATCATATTTAGCTGAAGCACTAGGTTGTGTGTATAAATAAATATTCTGTTTGAAGGAAATGAGCAGAGGAGGGTTGTGTTGGCACTGTTTCACCAGAGCATCAGGTGCTTCAAGCACTTGTAAATTTGAAGGAAGAAATTCAGAGCTGACGAAGCATAAGTCGAGCATACGACCATTATCGTTAAGTACATTATTCCGTTGGGTGAGATCAGCCGTACTATACGCATCGAGGATTAGTGAAGAGCTGATAGATGTACTGGAATTAAGGGAATCAGGGTACAAGTCCCCTGATGATGCTAGTGTCCATTTGATTCCAGGCAAATTGAAGTCTCCGATGATGAAGAGTTTATCCTTGGGTTTCATGCGTTCAGTAATCCACTGGAGGGAGCTTAGATGTGAATTGAGTAAGCTTAAGTCGCTGGTACGATCGGGCGGAATATATAATACGCAAACGTAGAGAGCGAACTCATTCAGGGCTATGGAAACCCAAATTTGTTCTGCTGAGTCAGATCCAGGGGGGTTAATCTGTATAGATTTAAAAATGGACCGCACCGCTAGAAGTACACCTCCCCCTTATAACACTCTTTTTGTTGGTCCTCTCGGTCCAATCCAGAACACTCTTTATGTTGGTTCTCCCGATCCAACGTAAATTCGTAAAATGAACCTTCAGAACACTTTTCATGTTGGTCCTCCCGATCCAACGTAAATTCGTGAAGTGAACCTTCAGAACACCCACCATGTTGGTCCTCTCGATCCAACGTAAATTCGTAAAGTCTTCAGAACACTATTCATGTTGGTCCTCCCGATCCAATTTCATAAAGTTAATCTTCAGAGCGCTTTTCATGTTGGTTCTCCCGATTCAACCTAAATTTGTAAAGTGAATCTTCAGTACACTCTTTTTGTTGGTTACACATCTCTGCATTGTTTCTTATGTGAGATTAATAACGGGAGTTATTTGAAAACACATTCAATAACATCGTTTTTTGACCCATTGTCACCCCGCCCAAAACGTAGATTGACAGTTTAATCACACACAGCAAAAAAAAATGTAACGATGGACGATGTAATTTCTGGAGACGTTGTAGTATTAGGGATTTCTGTTCAAATAATACATCTAAACGATGTACACAATGTGAATACGTCGTGTGGTGTAATATCACAACTTTCTGTGTGATATCGCATCAAGTAGTCAATGTTTTCTTCAATTGACGTTCAAATTTCTTACATTTCAAAAAGTTAGAAACGGATTACGGACCTCAGCTGTATTTGTTTGGCGTGTAAGTACTACCAAAATTAAATAAAAATGTAAGCAAACCTATAACTTTGAATATAATTTCCTAATTTTTCATTTTTAGGAAATTTGGGCCATTTTGCATCACCGGTACAATACATATCAGATGGTTTCAAACAGCCGGATACATACTGACGATGTAATATCAATTAACATTTGCGACTCAAGTTATGTGCAGGTATTTGATTTAATTTCACAATACTTTTTTTGCTGTGCAGCTAATTCGTTATTTTGGAGTATAATTAATCAAAACGGAGTAACTTTCCCGCAAAACAAATAATTGATTAGCTGTGAAAACAATTGATGCAACAATTCACAGAACGTTATGCTCGTAAAGCGCTGATATGGGGCGAACGCGCTTCAATCCGCTAAATTGGCCCCCCACAAAAGCTTCGCAGATTCGGTCGGTGTAAAACACACCATTTCCGGGGCAAGTTTAGCATCTGTAAAACTCCATTATGCAGTATAAATTTGATAATTGCGTTATTCGCAACGGCTTTGGTACTCTGAAATGTGGGTCCTGGACACTATCACCACTTTTCGCGTAAAGCTTGAGCCGTGTGTTTTCAGGGTAAAAAAACTAAACCCATCCCACTGCCCCAGTGGGTGTTTAAGTAAGTTTTTGTTTGTATTTGCACAAGCAATTCTGCGAAGAGAGTCAGAAGAACAGAAGCCAGGCAGATGGATAGACGGACAAGCGGACCGGATTCCTATGAAACATCCGAGCACTGAATGTCAAAACTACCCTACTATACTGGCTAAGTATGCGCTCAAGTATGCAGATTTGAGCATGTGTGTATGTGTGTGTAAGTGTAAATGTAAGTGCGGGAGTAAGTTCGCTCATGTATGCAAATTGCAACCGATATCATTATCCCGGATAGCGTTAATTTTCGTGTCAGCAACAGATAAAAGTTTAAATTTTATTCCCAGTGCTCTGTCAACTGGACCCTCATCCATACATATATTCCGGCGCTTTCCCGAAAATAATGCTACTAGGCAAAAGGTGCTACCTGCTATGCTGTTGCAATCTGTTGCCAAAGCGAATTATTGTGCTTTCTGGGCCAGATGAATTTTCGGAAAGTTGTCACCCCGATCCTTTTTTCCTCATCGTCAAAACATCCGTGAGCGATGCGTTGTCAGTCAAGGCCTGTAATCAGTTTGTGGAGCTTTCCACCACCAATGGATAATGGCAGCAGCATCAGCATCAGGATGGAAATTATAACCTACACGTTCGGATTCGAGCGATTTCGACCGGAGTTGAACCGGATTGGAGGACCATCATAACGTATGTGAATTTTATGCATTAAAATTGCAAATGCCACCACTCGACTGACCCGTCTGTAATCGAGGGTTCTGCATTTCGAAATGAGCTTTGTTAATTTGATTGATTGCGGGAGATTTTTGTCCGAGCGCTGAATTAATGTACAGATCGTATTTGCATTGATAATACTTTTATTTATGCATTGGCTCGTAGGAGATTTTTGGATGCACCTATTTATTTTCCGCTTGGCGTTTAAAACTAATCAACAGATTTTTAAAGAGTTGGTATTTGAAATGGAGTGTATAATAAAGTTTAGTTCTTTTAGAAATGGGACAGGTACGCCTGCGTGTATCTAGAAAATCATTTGTGTGATTGAAATAACTTCTATCGACGAAATAATTAAAGGTAATTTTATAATAATTTATAAATAAAATTAAAAAAAAATATTTTTTGTAAGAAATATTTCTACTTTATTTTTGGTTTCTCCCATCGGCCGGCGCACACTTTTTTCAGTCATGTTTGTCAGTTTTTTCCTCTTATACTTCATCAAATCTGTTTTTTGAGTGACTGCATACTCCTACAGTGAGCGAAATAAGAATAGCACCACTATGTTTTTTGCTTGTTAAAATATGAATGATTGAAAATTACGGAAATTTTCTTCCACCGTTTGCTCTGAATTGCTTAACGGATAAATCAAGCATAAGTTTACTTCTTTTGGACGTAGCAATTGGCGTTGAGGACAAAAAATGTGAAAAAAAGGTTGCGAATAGCACCACTTGAGTTTTTCAACAAAAACAAGATTATTTTTAAAAATTTACTATGTAAAAGTTTATAATAATGCTTCTACGAATTATTTGAATAGATAACTGCATTTTATTCTGATTTCGGTCCAAAAAATTTACTTTTTGTGACCTTGATGCAATTCTATTTTTTTTGGATTTAGTGATCTTAGAATTTCCAAAGCGTTCACACGGTACATGTATTTATTTCTTGACCAAAATCATCCAGCACTCCCTAGTTAATCCCGGATATTCGAAAATGGGCATCAATTTGGTTAAATGGCAAGATAGTGCTGCCATCTATGACTGAAAACTAGAGAAATAGTGTTTGACTATTAAAAAACATTAGTATTTTTGAATTCCAACCTGCTTTTTGGATTCAAACTCAGCCTCAAATCTATGTTTTACCATTTTGCATCATACTATGAATGTTAATGAAGAAATCAAGCAGTTTGATAAAGTTTTATAGCTCCAATATCAAATTCCTTAACGCCAAAGGGTTTTAATTCCTTTAAAACCCTTTGGAATTC
Organism: Uranotaenia lowii; assembly: GCF_029784155.1. Classification (NCBI taxonomy): domain Eukaryota; kingdom Metazoa; phylum Arthropoda; class Insecta; order Diptera; family Culicidae; genus Uranotaenia; species Uranotaenia lowii. The sequence goes on from NC_073692.1 coordinate 294,449,758, forward strand.
TGGAAAACTCCTAAAATGCAGTTATCTATTCAAATAATTCGTAGAAGCATTATTATTCACTTTTACACAGTAAATTTTTAAAAATAATCTTGTTTTTGTTGAAAAACTCAAGTGGTGCTATTCTTATTTCGCACTCCTTTTTCACATTTTTTGTCCTCATCGCCAATTGCTACGTCCAAAAAAAGTAAATTTAAGCTTAATTTATCCATTAAGCAATTCAGAACAAACTGTGGAAGAAAATTTTCGTAATTTTCAATCATTCATATTTTAACAAGCAAAACACATGATGGTGCTATTCTTATTTTGCTCATTGTACTTCAATATCCGTTACTTTTTGGCTTAGTACTTCTCTTTTAAAAGAAACTGTGGGCAATTCAGTGCTGTTTCGAAACTATCAAAACTTGATTATTTTTGTGCAACTGAAATACGTTTTACTGAAATGTCTGCTGGCAAAATCTAACAAAAACAAAGCAAAACGATGAGATTGAACCTTAAATATAACTGGTTAATAAGGATCGTTGGTTGCCAAATAAACATACAGCTTTAAAAACAACGAAAACCGAAATACATTCAAAAGTTACTCGCTTAACAAAGTGTTGCATTTTTTTCGATTAAATGCACTCCTTATAAGCATATGGTGGTAATATGAGACAAATCTGAAAAATAATTCTGATAACAGTATGGTAAAGGCGGGTCATATGCTATATTTAAAAAAATATTTTTTTTTCTATTCAGTATTTAAATTAATATTGTTAAATTTGTTTGGAAATAAGTATGGGACAAGACATTTTCGCATGTTAATTCATTCAGAAAAATTCAGCAGGAAAGCTTTAAATCAAATATTTTTCAAATTACATATTAAATTTTTAAGCTTATTTTTGCATATTTAAGTAGAAGCTTATTACTTCCATGGAAAGTTATAATTATTTCTAAATTTAAATCTGAATCCAAGGAAAAGTGGTAAAAATGTCAGGGTTTGCTTGCTAGCGATGTTAAGAAATTCATAAAATGTGCTTACGAAGTTTCTCCGAAGCAACAAAGTTATTGGCTATACAAATAAACTTTTCTACCATTTTTCGTTTTCTTCATACGGTTAACCAGCTTACAAATTAACAGATAGAAGGTTCAAAAAAATATAATGAGTTAATATTTTTTGTTTAACATCGAATATCTTTTTTTGTGTTACAGGATTGGTTTGTCGTTTATTTACCGTCGTGCGGGGTGACAATGGGTGAAAAAAGGTGGCGTTTAGATTGTTTTCTAAATAACTGTCGTAAAAAAGCTTATATCGAAAATATAACAATGCAGACTTGTTTTTGAATAGAAAAATTGAACGAAAAACTAAAATTTTTTGAGAAAAATTATTTTTTGAAACAGTTGCCCTTTAGAGGGGGTTTGGATCACCTTGGTTATTTAAGAAAATATGTTACCGAAAACAATAAAAATGATTTTCTTATGTTTAAATAAGAAAATTGATCCGGTTTAGTAAAAAAAAATCTGTCATTAAGTTTGGCTTCGTTTTTCATTGAATATTGATGATCAGTATATGAATCATTCAGTTCCTCTACTGCTGCAGAGGTATTTCTGCAGAGGCACTTCAATTTATTCTTCATTCTCTGTTTCATATTGTCATCCATAATATTTTTATTTTATTTACTGGTATCAAGCACTAGTTATTGAACAGGTACCAGATATTGAACACTATATAAAGGGTGTCCACGATGAAATTGCCACACACAAAATAGATTCGCAAAATTCGTGTTTTCATCCGATTGCCATCAAATTTTAAGGGATTGAAAAATAACTATTAAACATCATTTTGCCGTTTTACTCGTATTTTATTTACAGTCCATACGCAAATGCTCACACCTTGGCCTTAACCCCGGCCATAAGATTCTGCACAACCTGTGAATCAACCGTGTTTTGCATGTTAACCCCTACTTTATTCAGTTCCTCGACTGTTTTCACTACCTAAGGTCTTTAAGAAGGTGCTGCTTCATTATCGCTCAGTACTTCTCGATGGGGTGAAGCTCCGGAGTGTTGGGGGAGTTAAACATTTTCGGCACGAAATTGACCTTATTGTTCGCATACCATTTCAGCTTGTTCTTGGAGTAGTGGCATGCCAAATCCGGCAAGAAGATTGTTGGGACGATGTGGGCTTTCAGGAGAGAAAGCAGCCGCTTCTATAGGCACTCTTTCATGTACAACTGTCCGTTCATAATGTCCTGAGTCACGAAAGCTGCACTCCGCTTCCCGCACGAGCAGATGGCTTGCCAAACCAGGAATTTATGCACAAATTTGGATATTCTCTGAGTTCTGAGGACATGCTCCGGAACGCTGAACGTATCCTTAGCCGTGAAAAACAGGTTGCCGAGGATCTGTTTGAAGTCGGCTTTCACATATGTTTCGTCGTCCATGATGCAGCATTCAACTTTCGTCAGAATGTTGAGGTACAACTTGCTGGCACGGGATCTGGCGGACTTGTTCTGCTTATCTTCGTGATTAGGGCCTTTTGTAGCTTGAACGTTCAAAGCCCAGCCTTAGTTTTGGCCTTCTGGACAAAACTTCGGCTTAGGCCGATGACATAGTGAGTGCGATGCGATGCGAACCGGCGAATGCGATTCAATGCGGCGAACCACATTTGATGAAAATGTATGTGAACGCTTCATCCTGACATACTAAACGCGGCTAAGCAGATGTCAATTTGTTCCGCCGCTCGAGTTCGCATTGGCCGCGTTCGCCAATTCGCATCGCATCGCTCTCACTATGTCATCGGCCTTAGGTGCAGCTTCTTAGCCACATCTCGAACGGAGGCGTTCGGGTTTCGGTTGAAGGCCTCAACTACGCGGTTGTGATTCTTGGTGTTGTACGGAGTACTTTTTCCTTCACTTCTGGGCTTCCGATCGTTGGTCAATCGTTCCTTGAACCGCTTTATCACTCGCGACACCGTGGAATTCGCAATTCCCAAAGTTTTAGCGATGGAACTATGTGAGAGATCCTTGTTGTCGTGATGAATGCGCAAGATTTTATCACGCACGAGCTGTTATTTTGACTCCATTCACGCGTGTTTTGATCACAGGACTTTAAAACTTGCGGGATGTAAACAATGCACTATGAACTAAATCCACCCAAATTTTGATTAAATTCTACCCAACGGTTTAAAAGTTAGAGCAATTTCATAGTGTAGCAATTTCATCGTGGACACCCTTTAGTAAAACACAAATCAAATAAAAAAGTGATATACAGCTTAGCTTAGCTTAGCTTAGCTTGATTGACTGCTCACATCCACCTTAAATAGTTGAACCTAACAGTTGAACCTACAGTAAAAATGGCTTAAATCCTATCAAATGGTTAAATTTGAAGAAAAAAATTACATGGGAACAGTGCGAGGACCTAGGGAGTTACACGAAGGCAAAATTTCATTGGTTTATGAGGCCAAAAAAAATTGAGAAATGTTTATAATTTTTACCCCTAGATGTATGCAGCAACATTGTTTGATCTTTTGAGTATACATAGTTGTTTAAAAAAGCGTTGAAAAAATCAGTTTAAACCTAACAAAAATTACTGTTATTAATGTTTATGCCTTCTGTGCTAAATGGCACCATAACAATAATTTTGAAGATGTTGAGGTACGTAAAAACCATAGTGATCAAAGTTACCCCGATATGCGAAACCTGGTTTTGTAACAAACATTTAATTATAACCATCAATGTCGTTTGAACTAAATGCAATCAATGATCATGTTTTATACTCCTCATCTCAGTAAGTGTTTAAAAATATTAGGTATTACGAAAAAGCCACCCCATCCGAAATATTCAGAAATGAATGAAAAAAGTGATCCTAGTTCCCCCAGTTTACGGTACATATTCGAACTAAGAAATGTCCAAAATAATGCCTTTTTCAGTAAGTTATAACCTTGAGAGTTCGTATAATTTTGTAAGAGGGATTTGTTGATCAAGTTATTTGCTTTCCATTGAAATATAAATTTGACATTACTTTTCGATGGATTTTTTGCAAACTAGCTATCAATAATGAACTGTCCCCTTTTTTTCCTATGAAGATTTATTCCGTTACTTAAACCGTACTTTTGAACCGACAAAATTGTTTAAGTCACACCAGATAAATTTTGAAAAGAGGATTGGAAAATTTACGTAATTTGGCAAATTTTTGAATTTTTGGAGAATTAAAAAAAAGCTATTTTTTCGAACTTTTGGCAGTTGGGGATTTTTTTTTATTATCTGACGGGTTTGCGCCGGGGGTCTTCAGATTTTCCCCAAAATTGAAAATTTGGTTCATTTTTGCGACTTAAAAACACATGTATTTTTTCAGATCTCTAACATTTTTATTTTTTGAGTTAGCTTCGGTTAGATTTTTTTGCAAATAAAAAATAACCATTTTTCAAAGCTACATAACTCTGTTGTTTCTCAACGGAAATTATAAAATAGCACATCAAAATGCATTGAAATTTTATCAGCTTTCCAAATAGAATAGTTGAAAAAAATTAAATAATGACCTTCAACATGAAAAGTTGTAAATAAACTTAAAATGGCGTCTAAAAGTATCGTCTGCACCACCGAATATTTTGCAAAAAATACCATTGTGTAGCTCAATTCATGATGCAACTTTCATCTGAAGACACCAAAGTGGGCCATTAACACCTTGAAGAGTTATGAAAGAAATAATGACAATAAATCTCTTTTTTTGCATCGAAAACAAACAATGGTCGAACAACTGCACTCACATATGGAGAAAGCAAGCACTTCTAACAACATGGAAACAAAAGAACTTATCAAAGCTGGTAAAAAAACACTACTTTTCGTCCTTTTCAGACTGCCTCTACTCGCATAACAGTCCCATATGAATTTTCGTAATTTTAGGTCCACATAAGGCTTCAACATAAAAGACTAAAAAAAGAGGTTTTGTTCTAGAAATTTCGAAAAAAAAATCATACCTGAATAACAGTCCTATATGTGAAATACCACGGATTTGGTTACTTTCCAATGTTTCTTCCGGCGAAATAGTCTCTGGTTTATTGCTTTGAATCATTTAAACATTTTTTTAACTCACTTGATGTCGAATGATGCACACTAGTTTTCGAAGGCAGGTCTGATTTTCTTAGAAATGACTTCCTGAGCGCAAAACTATCGGATGCAATCAAAAATCGTAAAAAGATACAACTTACAATGTGGTATTCATGATATTTTTTTGCAAAGTATGTTTCTTTTTCTGACAATTGCATTTAGAAGTTCAAAAATGATCAAATTGAAGTCTTAGAAAGTAGCTTGGTGAGAAAAATATATTTTGTATGTGACTGTTATGCTAGTAGATTCGAAAAAGGTTTCAAATATGGTCGATTAACAGTTCCATAATGAATAAAAATGGTGCTCTCGACCTTACCAATAACCCAATTTCAAAAATTTCAGGGCTAACGATTTATTATGACAACCTAGAAACGATTTTCGTTTATGCTGAAAGTGGTGGTCACAATTTAAAAATATATTCCAAAACAGAAAAAGCTGATTGTCTCGCTTGCTTATTTTTGTATATGGGACTGTTATGAAAGAAGGGGCGGTAGAGTGTTGCAGCTAAACTGACTTTTCATGTTATATCCAAAAATCTTATAACGTATTTGTTTATACCCAGTTTTGCACCAGGTCACAACAAGTTATGTATATTTTACTGTCATTTTTAGAAGTTTATGCGCTAAGTTTTGCATCCGTAATTCCCCAGATTTGATTTAAAATGGACGGTGAAACACTGAAGATTCGTGTGTGAGCGATCGAGGTAGCAAAACACTGACGACGAATTATGTTCGTTCTAGTATGGTAAACCTCAAAACTAGACGAATGTAGAAAACGAATACGGTAAAAGTATCATATTTTCATCATTTCACAGTTTTCATTTGTGCCACTTTCTCATACTTTTTTGATCAATGGGAAAGGATTTTGGTGTCCAGTGCTTAGCTCACGATATAAAAACTATGTAAAGCACGTCTATATTTCATTTTTGAATCACTTTTTTGTGATCTCAAACACAGGGACTGAACCTTCTACTATTGGCATTGATTATGCTTCACAATGATCTTTGATCGAAAAATTAATAAGTTACATAGTATATGACCAGGTTGTAAAAGCAACATTCCCATTATTAGTTATATCACTTAAACATTACGATACTCAGAATTTTGGTTAAAATTTAAAGTCAGTTTTGCTGCAAACACTCTACAAAGCACGAAAAAGTAGTGTTTTTTACCTGCTTTGGTAAGCTCTTTTGTTTCCATGTTGTTAGAAGTGCTTGCTTTCTCCATATGTGAGTGCAGTTGTTCGACCATTGTTTGTTTTCGATGCTAAAAAAGAGATTTATTGTCATTATTTCTTTCATAACTTTTCAAGGTGTTAATGGCCCACTTTGATGTCTTCAGATGAAAGTTGCATCATGAATCGAGCTACACAATGGTATTTTTTGCAAAATATTCGGTGGTGCAGACGGTACTTTTAGACGCCATTTAAAGTTTATTTACAACTTTTCATGTTGAAGGTCATTATTTAATTTTTTTCAACTATTCTATTTGGAAAGCTGATAAAATTTCAATGCATTTTGATGTGCTATTTTATAACTTCCGTTGAGAAACAACAGAGTTATGTAGCTTTGAAAAATGGTTATTTTTTATTCACAAAAAAATCTAACCGAAGCTAACTCAAAAAATAAAAATGTTAGAAATCTGAAAAAATACATGTGTTTTTAAGTCGCAAAAATGAACCAAATTTTCAATTTTGGGGAAAATCTGAAGACCCTCGGCGCAAATTGTCAGATAATAAAAAAAAATCCCCAGTTGTCAAGTTCCGGGATTCCGAAATAAAATTTAGATTCGAAGTTTAATTCAGTTCTTGCGCGTTAATATGATAAATATAAAACTGAAATCACATAAATCCAGAAAATTTTCACAGACGATTGCGTTTTTGTGGTCATTATCTTAAAGAAATTAAAATAATATACATAATATAATCCTTGTGTGCAAGGTATAAATTTAACTTCAGCTTTCTTGGAAACTTGTTGAAATTTTTTTTAGCGTTTCGTAGCTGATCTACAGTCTCTTCCGAAGCATGTTTTTCGGACTTTTTTTTCTAAGACTTTGAGTAACGGAAATCTGAAGTGATGAAGTTGAATATTGTTTGAAAAACATATTTGAGTTACATTTTTCATTACGAGGTTTCCAAAACAATGAATTTCGTGAAAATCGGTTGTAAAAACGAGAGAGATAAATTGGATTAGGTCAGGAGTGTCAAATTGAAACTTCAGAGACTGTAACGGTAGACTGAGTCGATTTGGGGTCAAATTATTCAATTCAAACAATAAATTCAATTGACATCACTGCTGGAGCCTCGCGAAGTATTTCATGAAAAAAAGTTATACAATACTTCGCTAGGCACTCAGCAGTGGTGTCAATTGAATTTATTGTTTATCAATGCGAAAAGACATACCCCTGTTAAACAGCTAAGACTGTTTTGCCTAATAAGATACTAAGTTACTGTCTTCAACAAAGTTGTTCAGTGGAAAATTTTCTTTAGGAAATTTAAAAATTTGCACAAAAACCATCAACAGGTTCGGTTCCAGAGAAAAAACAAAAATGATGTTGATTTTTCAGTAAAAAATATTCAATTTTCTTATATAAACCTGAAAGTTCAAATTTACTCATGTAAACGTTACTTAAAAAATCTGCAAAAAATCATGGATGAGTTTTGGACCAACACGAAGCTTTTTAGACCCCAGGGTTTGAGAAATTTAAAAATGACCCCGAATTGACTCAGTCTACTGTAACGGGTAAAAATTTCTGGGACAGATGAGTGTAAAAATAGTATTGATGAAAGTTTTAAACATTCTGAACACACGTCAAACCAAAGTTTCCTCGTTGCGTTTGAGATGCCAAGCAGTGCTTTCATCCCGATATCATTCACTAGCCTTTATGTGTAAAGAAGAACTACACACCTACATATCTATGCTAGAAACATATTTTCTGTCCCATTCTGTCAATGCAACGATAAGAAACAGCCCCAGCCATTGCATTGAATGGTGGGAAGGCAGCAGTTTTCCGAACCAACTAACTACTTCACATTCAGAGGGATTCTTCCGAATGCCGCAGAATGGCATGGCTGGTGTATCTTTAGCCATCAGCACATATCAATGGCCTGGGAGCGGAAATGATGGCGTTAGTCGTTCTTTAGCAGTTGTTATTAGGTCTGGTCAGGAGTTTGCAGCTGATGCAGCCGCTGAAATTTACCGTTCCCATGTTGATCTGATTGGCCGCCCGGAGGTTTCCGTTCACGTTGCTGCTGCCGTTGTTGGATTGGACGTTGGACGCTCTGCTGAACCGGAAACTCTTTCCCGGACAGTTCTATTGGTGCTTGGTACTACTATTAGTAGCTGCTTGCTAGGAAGTTTCACACTATCGAAGGAGCGATAAATTGAGTATTCGCTGTGCGATTGGCTTGTGTGGTAGAAGTAGGTACATGTGGCTCAGAACGAACGATTCCAAATACTCCAAACACTTGTACCGTGTCGTCGTCCTCGTCGAAGTCTGTAGGTCCTAAAGACTCGAAATCCGAATGGAGCTGGCGAGAGATAAACATCGAAATAAAGTGTTATTTACTCGAGACGGCATTTTGTTTGCGGATGCCTCAAGATGCTCGAATGCTGCTACACAAAGCTACTCTCGAGGAAGCCACTTTTGTTCGGAACATTTTCGCATAAAATTTGCTTCTGTACAGTTACTTTCGAAATTCTCAATTACTCTTATCAGCTTGAAGCAATTAGATGTAACAGTTATTTCCCTATTGACAACCATGAGCATCTCAAAATGAGACTGTGATTTTCACAACAAAATTGACCTCTCAAAATTCTCAAGATCATGAGGCTTCTCGAAATGTATAAAGCAGCTGGCATTTCTAATTAATAATTTAATTATTTTTATTTTACTTATAGTCAAACTTTGTAGACAGGGTGACATTAAAGTTTCCACACTTTTTAGAATATTTCAGCAACTTTGAACTTTTTATATTCAACTAGCTTAATCCTGTGTGCGTTGCCACTAGAGATGTACCGAATAGTGGTATTCGGCGAACGACCGAATACCGAATATTGAACTTTTCAACTATTCGGCCAAACGAATATTCGGCCGAATATTCGTTCGAATATTCTTCATAAAAATACAAAAGCGATTATTTCAATTTCTTTCTATTTCTTCCATCTTAATGTCCCTCCTGTTTTTTAATCGATTATATTCAACCAGATGGTGTAATACAAGTTTTTTTAAATAGGGGTCTCTTTGATTTCAAAAATTTCACAAATAACTGAAAGGACATCAGATGTGTGTTGGTTCAAGGGTGTTTTTCACCAAAGAGATTATGTTCTTGTGAAAACTGGCACAAAACATGTCGAAACAAGTGCTTAGCAATTTCAAACTGCTTGTTTGATACCGAATTAGATGAAAGTCAAATTTTTGCAAGATATTTTCAAAATAGTTTTTAAAAACTACGATAATTTTGTTACCGTTCGTATTTATGAAGTCCAGAGTTTGTGCTTGTTTTTCAAATGCTTAGGTTTTTCAAATTTAGGAATATTCAAATTTATACCCAGTACAGACAAACCTCTCAACACAGACACTTCGACAATTGAATTAGAAAACAAAAAGATAAAGTAAAGATATAAAGTTTCGAGGAGGTTTGTAGACGATCTTGCTAGAAAGAGTAAGGGAACCGGTGAAGTGGAGACAAAGGATATGGTGGGAAAAAGTGTAGGTTCGAAAAAGATCGCATAGGAGAACTCGATCTATTACAAGCGGACTTCCATAGAGTAGAGATCAAGGCGTTTGTTTCTCGAATCAGAGTGATTTTTTTTTTCTACTAAAATCTTTATTTTACGTGCATCTTAAACTACATTACATATTCTTCCATAATTTCTGATTGATTGATTTTCACGTTTGTTAAGGAATGGGTATAAATTTTTCATAATGGTTCATGTTATAATTGTCCATTTTCGCTACAAGCCATATTCAGTTCGTCTCAGCACACGATGCCGATCAGACGTTATTTTGACTAGGTACTCGGTTAAAGGAAGTTTATTTGTTACAGAATTTGACTTGTGGTTGGTGCGAACATTAGTGCAGAATAATGGATGTGAAACGTGAAAATACAATAAAAATTCGGTTTGGAGAGCAAACCAGAAATCCTACAAACTCGGAGGTTTTTGATTTTTTCAAGAATCACGGATGGAGTTGCGATAGTTTGTGTGCCATGTATCGCGAAGATTACAGCATTTTAGTACGTTTTCAAGAAGCGATACACATGAACAATGCGTTACATCAGCTTGGAACACAGGCTTCTTTTCTTTATGCTGATGGCAGCAGAGTCAACGTAAGTGTATCGAAGGTAAACGGATTAACCAAGTATGTCCGAATATTTGGATTGCCCCCGGAGATTGAAGATAGCCAGATTTCAATAAGTTTGTCTAAATATGGAAGAATACAACTATTTACCCGAGTACGATACCCAGTTGAATCGGGATTCCCTATTTGGAGTGGGGTTAGAGGAATCCATATGGAGGTGACATCGGAAATTCCAGCAGTGCTGGTCATCTAACAAATGAAAGCACGAATTTATTATGATAGAATCCGTAACAAGTGCTTTGTGTGTGGATCATCGGATCACATCAAGGTTAACTGCCCGGAGAAGAGAAATGTAGGCGAGAGATTATCAGCTAATCGGAAAACCACTGGCACGTTTGCGAGTGCAGTCGCGAACGGCTTAAAAAGTTTGGCTCTACCGTCGTGTGATATGGAAGTACGTAGGTCGGCAAGCGTAGGAATGGAAACAAATTCTGACCAGAACCAAGTGCTTGAAAAAGAAAGCGAATCACCAAACTCTGAAAAAGTAGCGGAAACAAACGGAGTGGAGAAAGAGGAAACAGTTTATCAGTTTAAATTATTCTAGTTTCTTACAAATGTATTGTAAAAAGCTTTGAGTACTTATAATCTATATATATAAAAATGAATGTTTGTCTGTCTGTCTGTTCCCTATAGACTCGGAAACTACTGAACCAATCACCGTAAAAATTGGCATCTGAGGGTTTTTGGGGCCAGAGATGGTTTCTATAATAGTTAAAACCCCATCCGACTTAAGGGAGGGGGGGCTCTCATACAAAGTTTGTAGTTTTTCGAACCAAATTAAAGTCATGACATCCATTTTCTCGAGATTATTTTTCCTTTGGGCGATTTGTTTTTCGTCTCCATGGTCGAGGCGTCGCAAGCCAACGTCGCCAGAGGATAGTAACCATGGCATAGCATACTGATCAGTGAGAATATTTTGGCGCGAATTTCTCAACCAAGTATATTTTCAATGCAGGGGATGGCTATATGAAGCCTTTATGTGATTTTTTTTCTTCTTGATTCCTAGCTCATTTCTACAGCACATGGTTATGAATGACGCCTAGATGTGACTCAGATTGGCATTTTGCCGATCGAATAAAACAAATAAATTTTGTTTTGCCAAAATCTGAAATTGAAAAGACAGCCATCCATTTTTAGAAATTTTCTTTTCTTTGAGGGGTTTGTTTTTCGTCTCCATGGGCGAGGCGTCGCTAGCAAACGTCGTTGCAAGATAATAGTAACCAAAGCATACTGTTCATTGATCGCTGGAAAAATGGCGCCTGTTTCTCAACCAAGTACCTACCTATATTTCTTATGCACGTGAGGACGATATGCAACCTAGATATGTTTTTTCTTGCTTAATTGTACACAGCACGTGGAAATACATGACGCGTAGATGCGACACGGATTGATATTCTATCGATCGAATCAAAACCATATAAATGATTTCAAATATTAAAACCATTTTTAATTCGTGTTAATTTAAGTAGTGAATTGTTGTCCAAGAAATATGAGCTTTGTAATGATAAATATGAAATAATGTGGATAATGCGGAAATATGAAAAAATTTGCGGACGTTTGAAAATAAGAAATTGGGAAGTTTTACATTCAATTTCGTATAATCCAATACGCCTAGAACGCTGCACACATTAACTGAACGAGAGTCTGTTCTTTGAGAAAGATTAGATAGGATTGAAGTTTTTAAAGGCCGTATGAACTTTATGATTTTTTGCAGTAAGTTGAAGTTCTCAATTAAATAATCTACTTTTTAATAACAAAAAGTGTGATTATGCATTTTCCGGAAGAATTTTCAATTAAGAAGGTAAACTAGAGCAAGTGCAAACTTTCAACTTTTACAAAAAATGTTTACATTATTTCTTCATCTAAAAATTGGTGGGCCCAAAAAAACTGTCTGATTAAATGAACTCAACTCTTTTTTTTTAATCATTCATCAAAAAAAATGTTTACACGTTTACTGTTTGTTTACCCACAATTCAAGTACGAACTTAACATGGATAGTATGTTTTTGTTTAACATATTTTGGCTACATAGAAGAGACTTTTGATTCACTTTTTTGTTGAAAAGTTTTTTTGTGATTAATATTCCAGGGGCAACAGATTTTTATGATGAACTTTTAATATGACCTGAAAGTGTTGAAAGTAATATAAATTCCTGTAATTTCTGAGGTGGAATAATTGAAAACGCGCCATTTAGCAATGAAACATGTACAATTCAAGAATTTTATCTCCAAAATGGCCAGAAAGGATATCCCGAGTGTTGAATCTGAAGCGGATATTCAAAATTATTATTATGGTCTTTTGGTTGAACAGCATTCAGTGAAATTGAAGTACCAAGAATTAATTTATGCCGGAGAAAAACTTAGGATATATCAATGAAAGTTGATAAAACAGACAAACAAGAACAAGTATTAAATTCATTTTAAAGTCTTTTCAATGACGCATCTGAAAAAGACCTATGTGTTTTCACTTCACAGTGGTGCAGAACATCAATCTAGCTGTACGAAATTAATAGCGCCCAGGGATGAAGAGATAGACATTTGATGTCTTCAGCAACATTGTTCAGTTTTACAAGGAGCATATTCTAGTATCAAAATTTTTGCCGAGGGGTCCACCGATAGCGAGATAAAAATGCTACCTTTTTTGTTTTTCAAATTAGAGCTTTGATGTTTTCGACAAAGTTGTTTATCTAATCAAAATACATAAGTTTGTTGAATATGTCAAAGTCCTATCACATCACCCTCAGGAGTTACAGTCAAAGTAAAAAAAATGTATTGAAAAAACAGTTTTTTGAACCTGACACGTTGTAGATTGGATAAAATGGTTCGCTGTCTTTGAAACAAAGTTGTAACAAGCCACGATCTACATTTGTCTCATACATTATGATGGGTTTAGAAGTTGCTGAAGCTCTATAGAAAGCATATAGTGCATTTTATTGGCAATTTTGGAAGGCTCGTCCATCGAAAAGTGCACATTTTCGCAACACCCCCTTTTTTGTGATTATTTTTGATGATAAGCGGAACCATTTCCATTAGAAATTAGCGCGGAAATCGGTGGAACTAGTAGAGATTTGAATGATTGAAAATACACATTTTATGAAAAAATTACCTATTTTACTTTTAGAAAAAACGTTAAAACATTTAATTGATTAATAAAATGTTGCAGTTTTCTTTTAAATGTTTTTTTTTATTAAAAAGCATTTAAATTCTATTCAAAATTATGACTCAACGAAAAGACAAAAGCGAATTGCTTGTAAGATCGGTTACTTGGAATCAGTTGAAGCAGTTATATTGTAGTGACAAAATTCTTTTATTCATTTAAATAATATCAAATAATAATTTAGTGCTCTACCAAATTTAACAGATAAGTTCCATTTGTTTTTTTTTTAGGTTTAAATGATTTGAAAAATCGAATTTCAATGACTTTTAACCAAACAAACTATATTAAAGAAAACTGTAACATTTTATTAATCAATTAAATGTTTTAACGTTTTTTCTAAAAGTAAAATAGGTAATTTTTTCATAAAATGTGTATTTTCAATCATTCAAATCTCTACTAGTTCCACCGATTTCCGCGCTAATTTCTAATGGAAATGGTTCCGCTTATCATCAAAAATAATCACAAAAAAGGGGGTGTTGCGAAAATGTGCACTTTTCGATGGACGAGCCTTCCAAAATTGCCAATAAAATGCACTATATGCTTTCTATAGAGCTTCAGCAACTTCTAAACCCATCATAATGTATGAGACAAATGTAGATCGTGGCTTGTTACAACTTTGTTTCAAAGACAGCGAACCATTTTATCCAATCTACAACGTGTCAGGTTCAAAAAACTGTTTTTTCAATACATTTTTTTTACTTTGACTGTAACTCCTGAGGGTGATGTGATAGGACTTTGACATATTCAACAAACTTATGTATTTTGATTAGATAAACAACTTTGTCGAAAACATCAAAGCTCTAATTTGAAAAACAAAAAAGGTAGCATTTTTATCTCGCTATCGGTGGACCCCTCGGCAAAAATTTTGATACTAGAATATGCTCCTTGTAAAACTGAACAATGTTGCTGAAGACATCAAATGTCTATCTCTTCATCCCTGGACGCTATTAATTTCGTACAGCTAGATTGATGTTCTGCACCACTGTGCACTTGCCCCAATGAATGGGTCAAATGTATGCTTCGATATTTCTTTTTGTCAACATAACTAATATTTTTTTTGAAAATATTATTTTTTTCAGAAAAAATGAAAGTTGAACTGTGGTGATATTCGTTGCATTTGCCCCGGTGTTTCATTTTTGAAATGAACTCACGAAACCATCGGAGCCTGAACAGATTATTTCATATTAATCTATTAAATTTAAAAAAAATCTGCTTTTCAATTAAATTTTATTAAATCTTAAAAATATTACTTAATCCTAAATGGAATCACAGATCACCACCAACAATGTTAAGGAAATTTTGAAATCAGACATCCCAATGCTTCAATTAGAATCTTAAAAATAATGGGTGAATATATCTAAACATATGTTTTCCTCTTTTCAAAACCAATCGTTTCGTTGATTCATTGGGTTGAAGTTCAAAGGAATTGATTTGAATTTTTTGCTTGAATAAAAAAAAAGGAATTTGCAGTATACAAAATCGTCAGATTTAATGCCATGACAAGTGCTGCTTGGGAACATTTTAAGTTGAAATGTGTAAAGTCTATAACTTAAGTATCAGGCGAAACTTTTGGGAAATGGTTTTGGTGGAAAGATGGATTTTAATTCAAACTGCTTCGAAGCATGAGGACGGTGAATAAAAAACTGTTTGAAAATGGTTACTAAAAAATCTTTTCATATGTGTTTCATTTCTTCAGCTCTAAAAAATACACCATCGAAAGCTAATTGGGTGCTGAAAGCGCTGCGTTAGGCAAAATATTCGGCAAATACTCCGAAAATTGTCCCGATATTCAAAATTCTATTTTAAAAAAGATTCTTAAGCAATATATTCCAATAAATAAGAAACTTTTTATTTTGGTTTAAACCTTAATGTGATCTCGAACAAAACGGAAAAAATCTACTAAATGGAACATGTACAGTAAATGAAACTTACATATTATCAACATACAGTTATTTATGGAACAAGTTACAAAAATTGGATTTTAAAAGACCCGTTGAGTTAAAATAAGCGGGAAGATTCGAGTAAAGGGAAAGAAAGAAAATGTAAAGAAAACTAGGAAAAATGGAAAATAGGCGCCCAGTTGAACATGGTAAGACGAAGTTTACCGGGTCTGGTAGTATAATATAAAAATGAATGTTTGTCTGTCTGTCTGTTCCCTATAGACTCGGAAACTACTGAACCGATCATCGTCAAGATTGACATCTGAGGGTTTTTGAGGCCGGGGATGGTTTCTGTAATAGTCAAAACTCCATCCGACTTAAGGGAGGGGGGGCTTCCATACAAAATTTGTAGTTTTTCGAAACAAATTAAAGTCATGACATCCATTTTCTCGAGATTTTTTCTTCCTTTGGGCGGTTTGTTTTTCGTCTCCATGGTCGAGGCGTCGCAAGCTAACGTCGTGAGAGGATAGTAATCATGGCATAGCATGCTGATCAGTGGGAATATTTTGGCGCGTATTTCTCAACCAAGCATATTTTCAATGCAAGGGGTGGCGATATGAAGCCTTGATGTGATTTTTTTCTACTTGATTCCTAGCTCATTTGTACAGCACATGGTTGTGAATGACGCCTAGATGAGACCCAGATTGAAATTTTGCCGATCGAATAAAACATATACATTTTTTTGATAAAATCTGAAATTTAAAAGTCATGGCATCCATTTTTAGAGTTTTTCTTTTCTTTGAGGGGTTTGTTTTTCGTCTCTATGGTCAAGCAAACGTTGTCACAAGTGGATAGTAACTAAAGCATACTGTTCATTGATCGCTGGACTAATTTGACAAACAGGCGCCCGTTCTCATCCAAGTACCTACGTTTCTTATGCACGTGGGGCCGATATGCAACCTAGATGTGTTTTTTCTTGCTTAATTGCACGTGGTAATAAGTAACGCCTAGATGTGACACGGATTGGTATTTTATCAATCGAATCAAAACCAAATGAAAGATTTGAAAAAATAATTCCATATTTAGTTCGTGTTAATGTAGGTAGCATTCGACTTTTCATTCAAGGAACATTAGATCATGTTCAAACGTTCAACTTTTTCTGCTAAAAAAAAAATAAAAATTATGTTTCCTTCTATAAATTGATACTTCGGCCCAAATACACAACGGAAACGAAATAAGAAATGAAAATGGAAGCTTTTAATTTTGAATAATTCTGAAAAAAACCATTGTACTTTTTGATTACATACTAATTCAAGTACGTACTTAATATGAAAAGTGTTTTTGTGTTTCATGGCTGCATAAAAGAGACTTTTGATCCGCTTCGTTTTTGAAAACTTTAGAACTGATATTCAACTGGACGCAAATTTTTTATGAGAAATTTTTAGTAAACCCTTAAAGTAATAAAAACAATATTTCCTCCTGTCAACTTACACGGTGGGGCAAGGGCAAACGTCGAACTTTTAAGAAATTCATCTTCAAAATGAATCAATTTGTTGGAAAGACCAGAAGGGGTATTCCGAATGTTGAAACTGAAGCGGATATTGACAATTCTTAAATGTCTTTGTAAATGAAGGTCATTCCCTTTGAACAGCATTCGTTAAAAGTGGAGTAACAAACATAAATTTATATTGCAGGAATACTGCAGATATATCAGTAAAACTTGATAGAACAAAAAACAGGAATACGTATTAAATCCATTTTAAAGCCATTACTCTGACGCATCTGTAAATAAGCTTTGCATTGACACTTGCCCCAATATACGGGACAAATGTAAACTTAGAAGTTTGATTTTGCCAACATTTTTGAATACTTGACTTTCAAAAAGAAAATAAAAAAAAAAAGCTGAGAACTTATTTAGTGATGCAACTGATATTTTTTTTAAATATTTATATTTTTTGCCGTAGTAAATTTATTTAAAAAAAAAAGAAATTTGCCCTGTATTTAATACATAACAAATTTAATATATTTTTCATTACCATGATAAGTGTTGTTTGGGAAAACTTCAAGCTATAATGTCTCATGTCCACGAGTTTGAAATATGGCGAAACATTTTTTTAACATAATTTTGGCGCAAAAAGGATAGATATTCAAACTGCTTCGTAGGCGAGGATGGTGAAAAAGCTGTTTGAAAATGGTTATTAAAAATCCTTTTCATCGTTTTTTTTAAATTTCTATAGCTTATTTTTTCAACTCCAAAAAATACCCTATCTAAAAAGCTTATCAGGAGCTGGAAGTGCTCATAGTACAGAATATTAGGAATATACTCAAAAAACTGTCTCGATTCACGCTGTTCATCGGTTTTAAAAATTCTATCTCCATAAAGTACAGTTTGCAATAAGTTCCAATATGCGAATCTTTTTCTTTCAATTAGTAATTTAAGTAAACTCGAGCCGGTAAAATTTGTCTACCTTCTTCAAGCAGTGGGGGACAAAATTGGAAAAGATGGGGGAGCTCCCATGTAAATTTAAGATAAAGAGCTTTTCAAAGAAGGGACCATATTTGAAATGGTTCTTTTGGGTAAAGAGTACAAATTTCAGTTTTTGAAAAACGAGTTTAGAGATCAAGTTTCAGTAAATAATATATACCATCTTTGAATTGCAATTCAGAACTGCAGCTGCAGCTCTCATTTCAAAGTTGTTGGTTCTGAAGTATGATGAGGTTTGATTTAAAAAAATGCTCTCTAAAATGTAAATTTGAATAAATTTTTACAAATTACATTTATTTTCGGAAGGTGTAGCAAAGCACAACGGGTCAGCTAGTTAATAATAAAGAATCGATTATTGAAAAAAAAAAGCAGCCCTGTCACTGATGCCTGCGACTGAACAATGTGACACTTCTACCACAGAGAACAGACGTACAAGCTCGAACAAAAAATCGTCAAAAAAGTGTGTAAAATTTCAAATGCTATCACAAAAAAATACGTTAGAAATTGACAACAAACAGTGCCATCTATTGCGCCGTTCAAAAGTTACAAATCAACTTTAAAGTGCCCAGTTTTCAAGGAGGCGTTATCGAATATGAACTCACAAAAAGTCAATCCAATGTCTCAGTAAAATGGACGGCTTTAATTTATTGCTAAATAAATGAAATCAGAGTTACTCATAACTTTTAACTTCACTTTCTTTATTTTTGCACTACTATGACAGTTAAGATAACTTGCAGCTTTGGTATAAGTTTTCGCACTTCTTGAACATTTAAGTATGTTAGAACATGCGTCACCTATGTCCAGTCAAATACAAGAACATTCTTGACTATCAGTCTCAGTACTTATTCTAGGCATCTCAAAGCGGGTTAATTTCACATATAACTTTAGCATCCAACTGTTTTAAACATATTTCTAACAAATTTGATGGAAAAAGCTTATAACTTTTGTGATTATTTTTTTCATGCAACATGATGAACGTATTACGAAACTTCAACAGCGATTTTCTTGAAGCATGCTAAGCAGCTCATATGACCTATAGAAAACTGACTGAAACTTAGTCAGCTTTGTTTTTACAGTTCTCTTTGGTGTTTTTGGAGACATTCGGTGGCCCAGCCAAAAAACAAAAATTGGTTCAAAAAGGGTGTTGGAATTTTTACACAAGTTTCGTGTGCTAGCTTGTACGTCTGTTCTCTGTGCTTCTACTTGGAATGCAACATCTCGGAGAAAGTGTTGCACGACAGCCGTTTATCTTAGTTGAACAATAGATTCTATAGATAAGAATGGTACGCAGACAAAACCTAATTTACTTACTCACTGCTCGAACTGCTTTCACGTTGGTTTTTTTTTTGAGGTTATGATTTCCAAAATTGGTTTGATTTCCCTGCGAGATTTTGAACGTCTACTTGCAATCGTTCTAGGACCGTCTTCATCAGTGATAGTTTCAGAGCCTGGAGATAGCTGGCGTTTGGTGATCGTTTTGCACGTTTGCTCCTCCACATCCATTTGATCCCTCTTCTTCTTGGCATTTTCCTCCTTGTTGTCAGCAATCACCGAGACCAATTTGGGTTGAAGTAATTCTTTGTCTCCGTTAGGTACCGTAAAACGGGGTAACATTGATCACCGGGGTAGCTTTGATCAACATGAAATTGTGCCAAATAATCATCAATAACTAAGTCTATAGTTTGAATTTTTAAAAACTGTTTTCTGCGTTTGAAAGCCTATTAATTGAGTATCAAATAGGCAAAATTTAGTTTGTATTTGAAATTTGTTTTCTGCTAGTAAAAATGTTATTTCAAAATCTTAAAATATCTATCTTTTCCAAAGCTCGCAAACAAACAGCTCTCCTGATGATACCAAAAAGCATTTAGAAGCAAACGAGTTGTTGAATGTGAAAGAACAACTTTTTTTCTTTGTATTTGTGTAGTTGTAGTGCTATTTTTATAGGCATTTAGTGATAAACTTTTTATATTTAAAAATAAAGGACGTTTTCCAAGAGTAAGCCTGTATTGGAAAAATGGCTATGAACCCTATCAAATGGTTAACTTTGAAGAAAAAATGAAAATGGTAATAGTGGGTGAGCCTAGAAGAACGTGTGAAGGTAAAATTTCATTTGTATTTCGAAGCTAAAACTATTTAACAATTGTTATAACTTTTGCCCCTAAATGTATGCAGCATCAGTGTTCTTTTTTCGATTATAAATGTTTTTAAAAGAAAACAGCATCTGCATAGCTAACAGGAGCATCTTGCGCCTTCTGAAATGTAGATACCGATTCCACCGGGACTACTGCTTCACCTTCACAAGAACTCTTTCGGAATCTGTTTTGTTCACATGACGCTTTCAGGTAACCTTCGTCTTTACACAGGAAACACTTCTGCTTCAAACCCTCATAATAGATTCTTCCTCGTCGGTTTAGGAAGAAAAGCGAGGCCGGTATTTCCTTTTTCATCTCAATGTGAACACCCCTTACTCCGGCGAACAAATCAAGTACCAGTTCAGCAGGAAACTTTTCTCGGATAAACCTTTTAACGGTTCCGTATTTTCCAATAACGACGGCAATATCGGAATCCACTACTTGAGTACTGGAATTGAAGGGAAGCTGAGTTTTGCCCAAGAACAGTCTTCATAGCATACTCTGTTCGAAACTTGATAAAAATCAATTTTTCATCGGCAATTTTGTACGATGATTCCATCGTAGCCTTGTTCACATTAAAACTTTTAACGAACCTGGCAACTTCTACAATTGAAGGTCCTGGAGCGTCATCGGAAAAACGGAAAGAAATCGTGTTTCTCACTAGTCCGTCAGCTATCTTGGCCACGATTGGAAACGATTCAACGATTATAGCTACTGATCGAAAAACACGTCCATACGTCACGAAGTCTGATCGTCAACTGAGTGTTCAGTATAACGGTTATTGGAAGGATCAGGTGAGAGATGAAAGCCACAGCGAGGAGGATTTAAAGGTTCTTCTATTAAAACAAAACGATTTCTTCAGGACCCGAGAGTTTTGGCAGCATATGCCTTGAAAATCGCTTCGGTCGAAGTCTCAGGGTGTTCCCATTATCCGGACATCTCAGGCCTTTGCACTCTAATTCATCTCCGCTCATCCAAGATCCATCGAACAACAAGCCGTCAAGTGACGATCTACCAGGTCACACTCCGCTGGGTACCAACTCAGAATCACGGTTGGACCATTTATGACCACCACGTTCTACCTCGCTACGTTCCGCCATCACACGCCAATATCCAGCCTCAAGTTGATTCTTAAGACCTTGTTTTCTGCTAGAAAGCTCCGTAAGTGTTCCGTCGCCACCCACGCGCTGGGTTAGCCATCATAGCGCTACTGGTTCCTGACGCTAGGGCACCATTTCCGGTCCGGAAAGAAACACGCAATCGACATCCGAAACCAGATAAATAACGCAGGTACCGTAAACTGGGGGTAGGGGAACATGCCCTATTATGCGCCACCTAAGCTAATCGCTGATTTTCTATGTATTCCACGTACAAATTGTGTTAAAAATGGGTGTAATCGTTGAAGAAAAGTGTTTTCTACAAATTCCTATGATTTTTCATTCCTTAAATTGCTATAGTTTCTTCAAAAACATGATTTTTTAAAACCATATTCAAAGCCACAGAACAAAACTGTGTTGCGAATACGCGCCGCTGTGTATCCAATACGCGCCTAGCAGCCGAACACACCCGAAAGCAGCCGAAGACCGAAAACACACCAATACTTACAGACACTTTGACTGAAAAGAAAATCAAAATGGACTAAAAGAAATTTAACAAAAAATGAAAAATAGATTTTTTGGGCTGAATTAACGCTCAAAATATGTTATTAGACTTTTTGTTCATTTTCAATGCAAATTGGCCTTTTTGAAAAATTAATGCTATTTTCAGCCTACTACAATTGGCCCGTTATAAAGAGCGCATGGGCGCATGATAGAACATAGGGGACCATGCCCTATTATGCGCCACCTAAGTGAATCGCTGATTTTCTATGTAGGGGAAAAGTTCATATAACGCCCCATGTGGCTAATACGCGCCACCTTTGTTTTGAAGAATCTGAAACATTTGAAGCCTGCAAAATATTACCAATTTGTTCTAAATGCTGTGATTGGTCATGGCAAGTATGAATTTTTCCTTAAAATGCCCCTGTGTCGTGATAATTTCACAATTTAGGTTTTTCGTCATTTTGATCTAAATTTTGGAACACTTTCAATAAGGTGTCACCAAGCAGAGAAAAACGAATAAGACAATATTTTCTGACACATCGATAGACGAGAATCTAAACTATGATTTTATGCTTAAAAATCATACTGAACTCGCAAAGGAATGCTTTTTATGGGTATGTTCTATTACGGCCTATGCGCTCGTTATAACGCGCCAATCGTAGTAGGCTGAAAATAGCATTAATTTTTTCAAAAAGGCCAATTTTCATTGAAAATGAACAAAAAGTCTAAAACCATATTTTGAGCGTTAATTCAGCCCAAAAAATTTACTTTTCATTTTTTTCAAAATTTTGATTAGTCCATTTTGATTTTATTTTCAGTCAAAGTGTCTGTAAGTATTGGTGTGTTTTTGGCCTTCGGCTGCTTTCGGGTGTGTTCGGCTGCTAGGCGCATATTGAATACACAGCGGCGCGTATTTGCAACACAGTTTTGTTCTGTGGCTTTGAATATGGTTTTTTTAAATCAAGTTTTTGAAGCAACTATAGAAATTTGAGTAATAAAATATCATAGGCATTTGTAGAAAACACTTTTCTTCAACGATTGCACCCATTTTCAACACAATTTGTACGTGGAATACATAGAAAATCAGCGATTCGCTTAGGTGGCGCATAATAGGGCATGTTCCCCTATTCCACGTACAAATTGTGTTAAAAATGGATGTAATCGTTGAAGAAAAGTGTTTTCTACAAGTTCCTATGATTTTTTATTACTTAAATTGCAATAGTTTCTTCAAAAACTTGATTTTTAAAAACCATATTCAAAGCCACAGAACAAAACTGTGTTGCGAATACGCGCCGCTGTGTATTCAATACGCGCCTAGCAGCCGAACACACCCGAGAGCAGCCGAAGACCGAAAACACACCAATACTTACAGACAATTTGACTGAAAAGAAAATCAAAATGGACTAATAGAAATTTAACAAAAAATGAAAAATAGATTTTTTGGGCTGAATTAACGCTCAAAATATGGTTCTAGACTTTATGTTCATTTTCAATGGAAATTGGCCTTTTTGAAAAATTAATGCTATTTTCAGCCTACTACGATTGGCGCGTTATAAAGAGCGCATGGGCCGTGATAGAACATACCCATAAAAAGCATACCTTAGCGAGTTTAGTATGATTTTTTAGCATTAAATCATATTTTAGATTCTCCTCTATCGATGTGTCAGAAAATATTGTTTTATTCGTTTTTCTCTGCTTGGTGACACCTTATAGGAAGTGTTTTAAAATTTAGATCGAAATGAAGAAAAACCTAAATTGTGAAATTATCGCGACACAGGGCCATTTTAAGGAAAAATTCATACTTGCCATGATCAATCACAGCATTTAAAACAAATTGGTAATATTTTGCTGGCTTAAAATGTTTCAGATTCTTCAAAACAAGGGTGGCGCGTATTAGCCACATGGGGCGTTATATGAACTTTTCCCCTACCCATGAAAAGCATACCTTAGCGAGTTCAGTATGATTTTTTAGCATAAAACCATAATTTAGATTCTCCTCTATCGATGTGTCAGAAAATATTGTCTTATTCGTTTTTCTCTGCTTGGTGACACCTTATTGAAAGTCTTTTAAAATTTAGATCGAAATGAAGAAAAACCTAAATTGTAAAATTATCAAGACACAAGGGCATTTTAAGGAAAAATTCATACTTGCCATGACCAATCACAGCATTTAAAACAAATTGGTAATATTTTGCAAGCTTAAAATGTTTCAGATTCTTCAAAACAAGAGTGGCGCGTATTAGCCACATGGGGCATTATATGAACTTTTCCCCTACTTTGATCACCGGGGTAACTTTGATCAACATGAAATTTTCGAAGATAATCATCATGAACTAAGCAAAAATTTAAAATATCTGAAAACTGTTTACTACATTTGAAAGCCTATAAATTTAGTTACGAATAAGCTAAATTTGGTTTTTATTAGAAGATTTTTGATATTCCTAATAATGTAATTTTAAAAACTTGAAATATCTGATTTTTCGAAGGCTCACAAACAAACATCTCTCCTGATCAAATTCAAGCATTTAGGAGCAAATGGGTTGTTTAATGTGAAAGTTCAACTTTTTTCTTTGTTTAGGTTTAGTTTAAGTGTTATTTTTAACGTCATTTGGTGATAATGTTTTTATATTGAAAAAAAAAAACGGTGTATTTCCATGAGAAACCCCGTATAGTAAAAATGGCTAAGACCCTATCAAATGGTTCAATTTGAAGAAAAAAATACATGGGAACAGTGCGAGGACCTAGGGAATTGCATGAAGGTAAAATTTTATTTGTTTTTTAGGCCAAAAAAAATTGAGAAATGTTTATAATTTTTACCCCTAGATGTATGCAGCAACATTCCATCTTTTGACTATAAATGTTTTTGAAAAAAAAAAAGTTGAAAAACTGGGTATAGTCCTAACAGAAATTACTGTTATTAATGTTTATGCTTTGTGTGCTTATTGGCACCATAACAAAATTTTTGAAGATGTTGCAGTACTTAAAAACCACAGTGATCAAAGTCACCCCGAAACTCGAAATCTGGTTTTGTAACAAACATTCAATTATTACCACCAATGTCTTTTGAATTTACTACAATCAATGATCATGTTTGATACTCCTCACCTCAGTAAGGGTTTTAAAAATTTTAGATGTTACGAAAAAGCAACCCCTACCAAAATATTCAAAAATTAATGAAAAAAGTGATCAAAGTTCCTCCAGTTTACGGTACCTGAAACCTTTAACACCAAAACACAAACATACTGATACACTTACACAGGAAATTTATTAAGTTAGGGTAATAAACTAAATAGTAAAATTGTTATATGATTTTAATCGCCGTAGTTTGTATGATTATAATTTTAATGGCATGTTCGGCGGAGTGAAAACTAGATAATTTTTTTTTTTATTTATAGAAATTTGAAAGAAAGGTTGGTAGACAGGCAGGCATTAGTGCGCCAATAAGAGGAAGCTTGATAGGTGTTGCAATTATAGGCTAGAGGGCATGTTGATGAAAAGCTCCCATGAGTTGTCCCGCCTTTGCTCTGTAGCTAGTGTAGAGCAAAGGCGGGACAACTCATGGGAGATTTCATCAACATGCCCTCTAGCCTAAAATTTCAACACCTATCAAGCTTCTCCTTTTGACGCACTAATGCCTGTCTATCCACCTTTCTTTAAAATTTCTATAAATATAAATAAAAAATTCTATCTAGTTTTCATTCCGCCGAGCATGCCATTAAAGTTATAATCATCAAAAGGTAAAATTGTAAATAGTTTTGATTACTCTACACCATGGCCGTAGGAACGGGGGGGGGGGGGGGGGGGGGGGTTTGGGGGTTAAACCCCCCCCATGAAGGTCCAAAAATGCCAAGAGAAATTTTTTGGCTGAACATTATATTTGAAATTTCTTATCATATTTTGATGAACAAATTAAGTGATTTATGAGTAACATTAATGTAATAATCTCGACTCCAAAACCCCAAAATCTCATTCCAGGACCACAATTCTACATCAGTTTTTCAAAAAATTTCTCACTTGTTGATATGTAGTAACTCAGTACCAAATATTGTATCCCAATGAAGTTAGACTACGCTTACCAGATTGTCCGGATTCTGACCAGAATTTCTCACTTCATTTGCAAAATCAAACGTAATTCAAAATTATGTATCTTGCGTCCAAATGATTTGTTTTAAACAAATTTTGCCAATATAAACATAAACGATTTTTTGGAAAATATGATTCTGAAACGACTGAAGTGTTTCAATTAAACAAAAACAGTTTTCCACGTTTTTTTTTTTTATTTCAATGGAATAATTCTGTAATTCGCATGGATATTGGCCAGATTTTTGGGAAAAATATGAAGCAATATGTCCTCATTTCGCAAGGGTTTGAAAACAAATTGCCTGGATTTTCCCAGCCCAGATACATGCGGAAAAATATTTAGTAAGTATCTAGTTTATTGTTCTTGATTTTCAGTTTGCATCATCTTTATTAAAGAATCCTGCTTCGAACCTTGGTTATGCATTTCAATCTAAAATATGATGAATTTTTAAGATTCGAAACTCATAATTTCGGAATATGAAAAGAAAATATAATAAATTTCAAACCATTTTTAAGATTTGGATCTGAAATTTTGTTCCTTAATTTTTATGCAAAGTTGAAACATAAGAAAGTTCAGATTTGAAAAATGTGAAACAATTTCATCATTCAAAATGTTGTTTAAATTTACAAGTTCAATTACGAATAAATAATTGAAAAAAAAAATAATATTGAAAACCATAAATTAAGAATCAAATAAAAGATTTCTGGTTAAGAGTTCTGATACAAATTTCGCTTTTTGGTTTCAAATTCTTAGGATTTCTTATCTCGAATTTAGATTAAGGATTTGATATTGGGTTCAAAATGCAGAATTCAGACTAGGAAATAAATCCCATCAATATCAAAATATCGATGTTTCGACTGGATGCAGGGTATCCTCGTAAAGGTCCCGAAGAAAGGAGACCTGACAGAGTGCGGTAACTGGCGAGGCATAACGTTGATCTGTACAACCCTCAAAGTACTCTGCAAAGTGATCCTGAACAGGATCCAGGAGAAAATCGACGCTACACTCCGACGGCAACAAGCTGGATTCCGATCCGGACGATCATGTGTGGACCACATCACAACGCTACGAATCATACTGGAACAAATCAACGAATTCCAGGACTCTCTTCTGCTGGTGTTCGTTGATTTCGAAAAAGCATTCGACCGACTTAATCATGAAAACATCTGGGCGGCTCTAAGGCGACGAGGGGTCCCAGAGAAACTAGTCCATCTCATCGAAGCACAATACGAGGCATTTTCGTGCAAGGTCTTGCACGATGGTGTCTTGTCCGAACCAATCCCGGTAACTGCTGGAGTGAGACAAGGATGTATCTTATCACCGCTACTTTTCCTCATCGTAATGGATGAGATTCTGACTGGATCGATTGACTGTGCACCGAACCGAGGATTGCCGTGGAATCCTTTAACAATGGAGCAACTGAACGACCTTGACCTGGCTGACGATATTGTTTTGCTCGCCCAAACACAACCGGACATGCAGAGCAAACTCGACGACCTCACCGAAAGTTCCAAGGCAGCAGGTCTCAAAGTCAATGTCGGAAAGACCAAGTCGATGGAGATCAACACAGGAAATCCCTCCAGTTTCATGGTAGCTGGGCAACAAGTTGAGAAAGTGGAGTGCTTCCAGTATCTTGGTAGCCAGATAACGCCTGATGGTGGTACCAGGAAAGACATCGAAACCCGGATCAGAAAGGCCCGATTTGCGTTTGCGAGTCTCCGAAACATCTGGCGGTCACGCCAGATCTCTCTACGAACAAAAATCCGAATCTTCAACTCAAACGTCAAATCCGTTTTGCTGTACGGGTGCGAAACTTGGTGCACATATGCGGTGACGACGCGAAAACTGCAAGTATTTGTAAACCGCTGCCTGCGGAATATCATCCGCGCTTGGTGGCCTGGCAACTGGATCTCGAATGAGGAACTACATCGCCGGTGTCATCAAAAGGCGCTAGAAATCGAGATTCGGGAACGTAAGTGGAGATGGATTGGGCACACGCTGCGAAAAGATGAAAACGAGATTTGCAGAGAGGCGCTTGACTGGAATCCAGAAGGTCATCGAAGAAGAGGCAGGCCCAGAAACTCGTGGCGGCGAAGCCTAGCCGCTGAAATCCGAACTGTCGACGAGAATCTTGACTGGGACCAGGTGAAGTCGCTGGCTCCGGATCGTCAACAGTGGAGGTCTTTTACCACGGCCCTATGCACCGGAGGATCGGCGCGGGATCATTAAGTAAGTTAAGTAAGATGTTTAAATTCCATTAAGTATTCAAATTGGAGGAGATCGCAGTTTCATAACTTCGATTCTTGGTTTAAGAAAAATTAAAATTTAATCAAAGTCAGTTAGGAAACACAAATCTGATGAAAATCACATATAAAAATTAAGATGTAGATTCATTTCAAAGAATGTGTATTTTCAAAAATATAGATTTAAATTTTCACAGGATCACAGGATTATAATTATGAAATATAAAAAAAAAATTAATGATAATTTTTGAACTTGTTTTTTATTCTGAGGTAAAATTTCAGCTGGTAATTTTATTTACAATTAATCACATATATTGCAGATTCTTCATTCTTAAAAATCAATGGTTTTACCTTAAATCTTAATTTTTAATCGAATTTACAAAAGTAAAAAATAAACCTTATTTGAACAGTTAACCTATTTTTTTACTTTTATTGCTGAATATCTGAAACATTTTCACCCATGCTAAAAATTGTTATTCTTGTGGTTCAAAAGAATTATCTCCCTCATGTAATGAGTAAAAAAGTTTTTTTTTCTAAATGGAGCGTTCAAAATCCTTTTTTTTTTCGATTATGATAGTAGTTCTTACATCATTGCGCTATTCGCGACTTTTCTCAACAATACAGTTGGTACACCAGTCACTTATCTGGAACAACTGTGTTCGATGTTTATTCTTGGGCTCAAACCCACTGACATCAGCTCAGAAGGCAACTGATTTACCAACTGAGCTATATCACAAGTACCTATATTTTTTAAATCTTCATAAAAAAATGGCATCTCCTAGGACTTATTCTAAAAATTAAATAACTTTTCATGCAAAATAACTTTAGCTTGAGTCATTAGTACTCAGAACATATACTATTTTCACGTGTGTATGCAATGTTCAAGCAAAAATGTTATAGGAAAAAAAATGTTATCAAAACCCCCCCCATGAGCCGGTTCTTCCTACGGCCCTGCTCTACACACTAGGAAGAACTCTGATTTGCCAACTAGGCCCAGGAGCCGACCTTGAGATCTCCGTTATCGCATACTCAAGCTCAACCAACAAAAAAAGGCCTTGTATGCCCTCCCTCCACTGAATCCCCAGAGGAACAACCAGGGATTCGAGGGCTTCAGCTGGATCCCTTCTGGATCCCGCCGTAACAATTGGCGCCCAACGTGGGGCCGAACCAACGTTCAGGGTCGTTAAGAGTCTCATGCTCTACCGACTGAGCTAGCCGGGCTGAACTAAATTGATCTGCAAAACATACGATAGGAAAGTGAAAGAAAATTACTTTAAATTTAATGATTTCATTGAATCGCAGCAGCAGTATTATAATCGTATATAAGGATTAAATAAAAGTTTATGTTCATTTTGGAATTGTTTAAAAATCGATTTTGAACTCAAAATCTTGAAATTTTCAAAATGAAATTAGATTTTTTTTATTTGATTTAGGAAATTACTTGAATAAAGCCGGGCAAAATCCGGGAAGTTTTAAACAATATAGCCCCGGTCAGATTTGACTTATCTTGAATGTTTTATTGGATTTATGGGCATACCTGAATATTTCAAGAAAATCTGGAATAAACTATAATCAAAGTACAAAGCGATATTTCTCAGGATTCTTCTGTACGATCTACGGTGAAAGATACACGGATACACCTAAGATGTTTAACTGAAACCATAAGTTTTTGATGATTGTGTAGCTTTTTCAACATTTTTTTGGATATTATGTTAATTATGTTATTGTAAAAATTTTAAAAAATAAACATTCGGCCCATTAACCTATTTGGCCGAATATTAAGCTTAACTATTCGGTGAGCCGAAGCTATTTTTGTGCGATTGTTTTCTATCTGGCTTCTAGTTTTGTCGGAGAATATTCTGAGAAATAGAACTAAATAATTTCAAACGAGTTATCTGGATCGTCATTGGAAACGAATGAGAAGTCATCACGTTTTCATATTTGTAGCTAAATGTGTAATATGAAACGGTAAGAGAAAAGGACTTTAATTTCATCGATAAATATTTAAAATCTTTGGATTTGCTCAAGAGTCTGATTTATTTAGCTAATTTTAGAAAGCCTTCAGTTAAATAACATATTCAAATCAAATAAGCTCAATCTACCAAATTCTTGAGCAAATTCAAAGATATTAGTCAACCATGCAAATACATCTAATTTTAAAAACTGAAAGTGAGTGATCAAAAACTCACGGTTCTAATCTGATTCTTGAAAACTCGATCCAAATTTAAGAACTAAGTTTGAAATTTGACTTTTGAAAAAAAAAATCATCGAGAAAATAAAGAATTCCCTGCAGATTTTTCAAGTGCTGATTTAATTCTTGAATGTGCTCCAGAATTTTAATTACAGCTCAGAATTTTAAATATTTATGACCTAAGATGTGAGATTTGTTTCAGAGTTCTCGATTAAGATTTTGTAATTTCAATGTTAAATACTAGGGTTTCAATCAGGATTCATCATTTCAATTATTTATTTCTAATCCGATTCTTCAATGTGAATTCAAAAATAAATGTTTAATGATGAATTTAGTTTTGAGTTTTCATCTTTAGATCGTCATTTTAAAGCTGAAGCTATCTCGTTTTTTACTTCGTCGCGGGTGCGCTGTACTTTGAAGCATAGCTTAAATGTTATGAGTTTAAGAACCCCCTTAGCTTCTTGAGTTCTCTCACATTGATTTTTAAACGGTTCAAGGTTGACGGAATTTGAAGCAACATCTCTAGAAAATTCGCACTGACACTCTCTAACTAGAAAAGGGACACACTCTAACAATCGTAGTAAATGTTAACAGAATCTATCAAAAATCATACTTTTAAATTTTAACACTAGTTTTTTTTCTGAATTTTAATTCAAAATTTAACTCACCAATTTGTTTCAAGAAACATGCATTTATTTTTTCGATTTTTGGAATGCATTTAATTCCAGTCAAAAAACAATGATTATTTAGAGAGTATTTCTGTTCCATTTGTAGCAACATGTTACGAATTAGATATCAAATCAGCATTCCCTATGGATTCCTACAAACCGCACAATTCAAATGAACTGACCATTCCCCGCTTCAAAGTCAAATCTCACCATCATCATTGGCTTCATCATCTGAGTGTTCTGCTAGCTCATCGAAACCATTCAGAAACACATAAAACATCAACTTTAATTCCACTATGATTCTACTGATAGGAATCAGAAACGCATCAGCAGAGGCAAGCCTTTAAATCAGATTCGTTGAAACCGGACTTAACCCGATATATCGAACATGGCCAATCGATCCCATTCCGATGCAGCTGAATGAGCGAGTTGTAGTAGTAAGTGTATAAGTGTGTGTGTGAAGCAACGTGAGTTATTCGGAAATCCCCCAAGTACCGGCCGATGATTGATACGATTAATGCTGATTCTCTCGCTGTGAAATTAATTGCTTTTTCCGATACCCATTGATGTCGTATTGCTGCTCCTGATTCCATATTTATGTGCCATTGACTGAAAATATGTATTTCGGAGGAAGAGCCACGCCGCCTGAAGCTGTTTTCCCCTGAAATGCAGCAGCCTCTCCGATTTGTCCATCAGACGGGGCGGCTGCGAAATCAATATCCATTCCATTCCATTCACAACCACTCCTGGGAAATTAATGTACAGGAAATTATCCGATCATCATTATCACAACATTATCATTATTGCCATTGGGGCCAGGTTTTCTGATGGACTCTGATGGTCCCGATGCATGATGGTCATAAATATACGCAGAGGCTGAATCATTCCCCAAAAATATGGCACATCACATTACCGAATCCGGAATCACAAAACCCCCTCGGGCCTGTCACGTCGTTGTTACGATTCCGGGAACCGGGTTTGGGTCGAATTTTAAACAAGAAAAGCATAAAGGTATATCATATTTGTTCAATTCAGTCAAACGGCCGGCAACGTAAACAACTGCATCTATTTTGTGTGAACACCAAAAATCAAAACTTTCCCTTCATGTGGAGTAGGTCTGTATGGCTATGTGTATACTAACTAGGGTGGCAATGAACGAATGGTAAAAATTTCACGATTGAATTTTGAAAACTAACCGTACACATTTTGTAAATTGGCTCAAAAAACTGACCTGTGCAAAATTTCATCTCAATAAGACTTGATTTATGGGTGCCTCAAAGTGTTCAAAGTTTCATTTTTAGCCTAAAAAATCACAGGAGGGGGGACCAAAGGAAATAGGAAATATCGAAATTTTAATGTTGATACCTAATGTCGAATTCGACATGACCCATTTGGCTGCCACCCTAATAAATGTCATTGTTCAATAGATTTATTAACATAGAATAATGCGTAATTATCAGAAGAATTGCCAAGGGATGGACGAAACAAATTTAAGAAAATCAAAACCCTTTTGTAGGGATAATGTTGGGATGTGGTCCAAGCCCTTGCTTAAACCTGAGTGGACTGTATGTGGGTGGGTTCCTTCCTTTAGACCGTGGGTACCTTAGGTTGGGTGATCCTTGATTGTGATAGCAATTTCTTCTGCCGCGATAAGTAACAACTCCGAGATTTTCACATGATGCACAACAGTTTATTTACACAAAATTACAACTTTATTTGGTTCAAAACAACTTCTACATCAAACAACTTTTAGTACTCGAATACTACATTTAACATATATTCTCTAAAATAGTAAGTGGGTCGGATACGACTTATTCTACCGGCAATTCTGAACAAAAGTGATTTTTGGTTTGAGAAAATGGTGATTTTTGATGCCGTTTTTCTTAGTTCTTGGTTCTTATAGCTAATTGCTGTAAACATCAGCTGTTTCTCTCTTCTGTGAAATGTTTTGGCGATCCTTTGCTTCGTGGGTCTTTCATCATCATAACATCGCGCTTAGTGTGGTACATCAACAGATAAGATGAAGGAAATGCAGAAAATAAATAAAGTTTCTATGTAAACAAAATAAAATAAAAATTAAAATCGGCTAAACTGAAGAAAAAAGAAATAGAACAAATTTCTATGCAACGTTTTATATTTTAGCAACAACAAACAAAACAAGGTCAGTCAATGATCTATGCTTGTGAGCGACAGACGTTTCTGAGTGAATCTCTGAATTGTTTTTCGATTTAATATGGGCATTGACACGTGCGGCAAGATGAAATGCTAGGTAGAAGAATTTGTAAAGGAATGAAAAACAGGCGGATAGGCAAGCATCAGATGAGCTTCGTAGGATAAAGTTTTGAATAGGTGTTGAAACTGTAAGTCTAGGACATTTTTGTATTGGAAAGCATGAAATTGTGGTGGTACGCCGTACAACAGACTACTTTGCATAGGAAGCGTGATCGACTTTTGATCAACACATTCCTTAATCCAGCAGGCCAGTTGGATTGTGTACTGTGAATACACAATCGGGCAAAAATGTAGCACCACACTGACTTACATATGCTTTCTTAGATGCGCACCACAATTGATTTTCGTAAGAACCGTAAAATCACGACCATGACGTGGTTGGAAGAATGAGCACAAGAAGCACAAGGCTACTGCAACGATTGTTTGTGTATGATTTGGCCACTGGTGAACAGACGGATTGGCTAAGGGAGCACAGATTTTTTAGACTGCTGCTATGAAAAATTGTTTCTGATTCGGCCACGAATTGCTAAAAAACGGATTGCTCAGGAAGCCCAGATTTTTAAGGCTGCTGCTACGATTGTTTGTTTATGTTCCGGCTGTGGTAAACAAAGACTGGAGAGGACTTAAGGCTGGAAGGCTGTTGCTGAGAATGTTTCGGCTCTAGTAAACAAAGACAGTCAGGCAATGCACAGTTTACTGTTCCTGTTGCTAAGAATGATTTTAGATTATTCCAGCTCTGTTAAACATAAACAGAGCGGCAGGAAAAACACAGATTGCAATGACTGTTGCTAAGGCTGTTTATAGATCATGAGTCGATTTTCGCACTGGCAGACCTCACTGTTTTTGATAATTTGCAGTTACTGTTTTGATTCCTTATTTTCCAATTCCTTGGGTACTCATTTAATTTTCACTGACACATTTTTAGCAATAGTTCTCAGCTCAATTTTTCATAACGACAGGATGCCAAATCTGGCAAAAACAGCACAGAAAAGTGATGTATCTCCAAGAAAGACAGCAAATGCTTTTGAAGCATTTTTTTTCTTTTGTTTGAAAATTAGATTTTTATTAGATTTTTTTTTTGTGCGTTTAATATTATGTAATCAATTTTTTTTTTTTATTTCAAGCGCTTTAAATTACATTATCTTTAATTTCGTACACACACATTATTTAGGTTTGTCTTTGTCCTTAAAATTTAATTTGAGTTGCGATCTTGACATTGAACCCTTTTAAATAACGCTTTTAATTAAATAGTTCACATCTCCGTACATACATATAATTTAAGATAGCTTAGGGTTTTTTTTAATTAAATTTTTGTTCCTCTTTTCATAACAGTCTTTCCTTTTTAATATTTATTGTGTTGTTTTCTTAAATAATCCTAGTTTTAGTTGTGCATTTATTAAAAATAAATTTATAAGTCTCTTATTTCTTAATTTTAATAATTTCTAGCTTTAGTTGTGCGTTTCATCAAACGAGTTAGTTCCTTTTAGCTTTTAATCGTTGTATTATGGCGATGGCGAACATGGAATGTGATGACGAAGTTATCTGTATAGAGTGTAATAATACTGAAAATAATCTTGATAAAATACTTACTTGTGCATATTGTTTCAAGAGCGTTCATCTTCGGTGCAAAAATTTGATTGGCAGTGCAGCTCGCAAAATGAAAGCGCAGCAATACTTTTGCGATGCCAACTGTGCATGTATTTACGCCAAAATAATAAGTTTACGGAAAGATCATGAAACTATTATCGAAAATATCCATACTAAAATTGAAACGACCGTTTATAATGTGGTTTCACATGAATTGACCTCAATCAAAACAGATATGAGATCAGTTACTACTGCGATAGAGGCTTCGCAGGAATTTTTTGCCACGAAATTCGATGAAATTCAGACTGATTTCAAAGACATAAAACTCCGAAACGATGCTCTTGAAAAAGAAGTAACTGACCTCAAATCTAAGCATTCAAATCTTTCTAATCAGGTCCTTAAATTAGAAGTAAACCTCGACCGATTTAACCGGGAAGCTGTTTCTAAAAACCTCATGATCTTCGGAATGCCATACAAAAATGGAGAAAATACACAAGAACTTGTACGCAAAACATGTGGCACTTTTGGCTACGAGCTTAAAACTGAGTCCATTTTAAACGCTGTTAGGTTAATATCCTCGAACAAACCCAATGAAAAGTGTCCACCGATCAAAGTTTTATTAAAAGATACAGTCATAAAAGAAGAAATTTTTAGTAAAAAAAAAATTTTTGGGAAACTTGCCTCTTCTTCAATAGATCCTTTATTAGTAGTTGATGGTAAAGCGCTTAACGTCACAATAAGGGATGAATTGACGCCCTTATCTATGGAAATTCTAACTGAATTGCGCGAATATCAAGATTTAATTGGAGCCAAATACATCTGGCCCGGAAGAAATGGTGCCATTCTGGTCAAACAAACAGAAAATTCAAAACCTGATATAATTAAAACTAAACTCGAAATGAATCGTTATATGAGCATGCATGTCACTCAGCAAGGAAATAACACATCTACGATTCCAAATGAAAGTCCTTCACCCAAACGAAAAAGGAACAATGCTGATCCACGATCAAAATAAGATCTTAAATCTACAACTGTTTGAAACTTTTATATATTTTATTCAATGGATAGTTTAATTAATAGATACCACGAAAATGTAGAAGATTTTAATTTAAGTAGTTTTAATAATGATTCAAGATCCTTTAGAATTTTGCAATGGAATGTACGTAGTATGAATAATTTAGATAAATTTGATTGCATATTACAAACTATTGATCATTTTAATGTTTGTATCGATGTTATTGTTATTTGTGAAACTTGGCTTGGTAAAGATAACTGTTGTATTTACAACATTCCGGGATATACATCTATTTTCTCTTGCCGTGATCAACCATATGGAGGCCTAGCTATGTATATAAAAACAAATTTGAATTTTAAAACTACTGAAAATATAACTTTTGATGGCTTTCACCGAATAAGTGTCGAAATCTGTACAAGTGGTCAAGTAATTTGTGTTCATGGCGTATATAGACCCCCTGCATTTTCGTTTAACAAGTTTTGTGATCAAATTGAATCTCTTCTAACGTCTGTTGCTGATAATCACTCCTGCTTTATTGTAGGTGATTTAAACGTTCCTGTGAATCTGGTTAATTTGAATACCGTAGCAAAATATAGATCTATCTTAGAATCTTTTGGATACGCTTGTACAAACACATTTCCTACTAGGCCAACAACTCGGAATATTCTAGATCACGTAATATCGAAGCAAATTGACTTAGATCGATTGAAAAATGATACAATCTTTTCTGATGTTAGTGACCATCTACAAATACTCACGTCCTTCAATTTATTAGGTGATAAAAATGTAACAATTCTAAGAAAAGAGATAGTTGACTACGCTAAACTAAACAGCTTATTTGTGAATTATTTAAACAGTATTCAACTACCAGAAAGTGTTGATGAAGGCCTACAAGAAATCACATCAACTTACAATCGCTTTGTGAAAGTTTCTACTCGTACACTTAATAAAAGGGTAAAACTTAAAGGTAATTGCTGTCCGTGGATGACATTTGACCTGTGGACACTCATCAAAATAAAAGATAATTATTTAAAACGATCAAAAAAGCATCCTAATGATAACAATTTGAAAGAGATGTTAATTCATTTAAATAAAAAAGTGAGTGCAAAAAAACAAGAATGTAAAAGGCTCTATTACGAGCGCTTATTAAATAATTCTCCGCATTCTAAGCTCTGGAAAAACATAAATACGCTCTTAGGTAAATCTAAAACGACTTCCTCAATCAACCTTTCAGATGAAAGAGGTGTTATAACCAATAGTACACAGATTTGTGAGAAATTTAACAAACATTTTTCCACAATTGGAAAGAACCTGGCTAAAGAGATTCCAATAGACACTGAAAATGATCATTTGTCTCATATCGCACAGGTAGAAAATACAATCTTCTTACGACCCGCTAATGTAAACGAGGTTCGATTAAATAGTTATTTTTTCACTTAAAAATAAAAAGGGTCATGGACCAGATGGCTTCCCTGTTAATGTCCTAAAAAACAACCATGAAACATTCTCGTACATACTCACACAATATTTTAACCAAATATTAGAGTCAGGAGTTTTCCCGAACTGTCTAAAAATTGCGAAAGTTATCCCTGTTTTTAAGGCTGGCGATTCGCTTGACGTCAATAACTATCGTCCTATCTCGACCTTAAGCGTTTTTAGTAAAGTGTTCGAGAAGCTTCTTGTTAATAGGATTGTAGACTTTCTAAATCAGAACAATATACTCTATAAACTGCAATATGGATTTAGATCAGGCTCGAGCACTCAAATTGCCATCTCAGAATTAGTGGAATCTATCATATGTAAAATAGAGTCAAAAAATGTTGTTGGGGCATTGTTTTTGGATCTCTAAAAAGCTTTCGACACTCTAAATCATGACATATTATTGTCCAAATTGCATAAATACGGGATAAGAGGAATAGCAAATAATATCCTTCGTAGCTACCTAGAAGATCGCAAGCAGTTTGTGGCTATTGAAAATACAAGAAGCGAATTAAGAAATATTGATATCGGTGTACCACAAGGGAGTAATATCGGGCCATTACTTTTCCTCTTATATGTAAATGATTTATGTAACCTTCAACTTAAAGGCACAGCACGTTTATTTGCCGATGATACAGCAATTTTTTATTCAGAAACTTCACCTGATATTATAATTCAGCACATTGAAGACGACCTAAAACTGCTTTCAAAATATTTCAATTCAAACCTACTTTCACTTAATTATACAAAAACCAAATACATGTTGTTTCGTTCTTCACATAAAAAACTGCCTCGTACTAATGACCCAGCTATGAATGGTAATACGATTGAGAGAGTTAGTTGTTTCAAATACTTAGGAATTTACTTAGATGAAACTCTTTCATGGAATCGTCAAATTGAACACCTGGAAAAAAAAATTACTCCTCTTTGCGGTGTTCTTTGGAAACTGAGAAATTTTGTTCCCCAACATGTTCTCTTTAAATTTTATTTTGCGCTTATTCACTCTCATTTGAACTACCTTGTTATGATATGGGGAAGAGCTTCTTTGTCTCACTTACAGAAACTTCAAACGCTCCAGAATAGATGCTTGAAAAACATCTTAAAACTCCCTTTGTTATTCCCTACCTTTCAGCTATACTCTTTAAGAACGCATAACGTTCTTCCAATATCTGAACTCTGTGATTTGCAAACTGTTATATATATCTATGATAATCTACACTCAACTGAAAATATTCAAAACCTCCATTTTACTACGGGGTTGCGAACTCATAACACTCGCCAGTCAGATTTCTTGCAACGAAGCCGATCCACAACATCATTAGGGCAAAAAAGAATTTCGTTTATTGGGCCTACTAAATACAACACCTTACCAACTGATATTAAAAACATAACCAATCGTTCCATGTTCAAAACCAAAGTGATACAGCTTTTGAAAGAAAAATTGAACCATTAAAACAGTCGATCATCAACCAGTCTTTGTTTTGCTTACCTTTTGCATATTTGTAGCGTTAATTTCTAATATTATTATTCTTTAAAAAATTGTAGTTTGTATTTTTATCTTATTAAATTATTGAACATAACTTGATAAAATTAGTAAATATAATTAGTGTAATAGTAAATATAGTATAATGAATCTCTTCAAAGGAAATTATTTTCCATTGAGATTCATATTGTTGTCAATTTAGTTAAATAATACATTTCCTCGCACGACATTAAACAATTTTGTGTTCTCAGCATGATTAAAATTTGCTCGCGTTAACTTTTATTATTCATTGCTGCCAGACATGCTGAGAACAGTAGCGTCCATTACCAGGGGGCTCAATTGAGCCTTTTGGTGTGGGGGAGTGTGGTGGGCCGCTACAAAAAAAAAAAAAAAAAAATTAAGACACTCTTTCACGTAAATTTTCTGGTTAAGAGCCTCAATAAACATACGATGATAGATTTCAGAAATTTGCGTGTCATAAAATGTAAGAAAAATGTCTTGAGTTAAAGGGTGATACGGTCAAAATTTGGTCAAGGGAAAACGCGTGTAAATCGGTAAAATCGTTTATTTAAAAAATCAAATAAAAAATTTCTTTTTCAAGTTTAATTAGTGTAAAATTCAGGAAAAATATTTAGTTAGGCTTCCGCTTTTCCAAATCCGAATAGCCGGGCCTTACGCTTAACCCCTGCCATCAGATATTGTACAGCCACCTTGTCCACCTTCTTCGCCGCAGAAAGCCAGTTTGCCTTGAACTGCTATTTGTCCTTAGCAGTTTTTTCGGTCTTCTTTAGGTTCCGCTTGACAATAGCCCAGTATTTCTCAATTGGGCGGAGCTCTGGCGTGTTGGGAGGGTTCTTGTCCTTGGGAACCACCTGCACGTTGTTGGCGGCGTACCACTATATGGCCTTTTTACCGTAATTGCAAGATGCCAAATCCGGCCAAAACAGTACGGAACAACCTGTTTTTTCAGGAAAGGCAGCAGACGTTTATTCAAACACTCTTTCACGTAAATTTCTTGGTTGACAGTCCCGGAAGCTATCAAAATGCTGCTTTTCAAGGCACAGGTACAGATGGCTTGCCAAACCAGACATTTCTTCGTGAACTTTGACAGTTTCATGTGCTTGAAAATATCTGCTACCTTTCCTCTTCCTTTTGCCGTATAAAACTCCTGTCCCGGAAGCTGCTTGTAGTTGGCTTTGACGTAGGTTTCGTCGTCCATTACCACGCAGTCAAACTTCGTCAGCATCGTCGTGTACAGCCTCCGGGATCGCGCTTGGCCGTCGTATTTTGTTTATCATCGCGATTTGGAGTCACTACCTTCTTGTAAGTCGATAGTCCGGCTCGGTTTTTGGCTCGATGCACGGTTGTAGACGATACACCCAGCTTATTTGCGGCATCTCGGAGAGAGAGGTTAGGGTTTCGCTAGAAACTACTGGCAATTCTCTTTGTCGTCTCAGCGGCTTCCGGTTTTCGATTTCCCCCCGATCCAGACTTCCAGGCTGTCGACAAACGTTCCCCAAACACTTTAACCCTCATCCGCATTAACACGTTCGTGGCCACGGCACCCATATTCGGGTGACGGGTGTATTCCCTAGGGGGGCCCGTCACATCAAAAAGCGTGTGACGCTCTCTTACTTGAGTTTACCGCACACGTTTCAAATAAGGGAGTTCTCCCTCTTTGCTTTCTCTCTCTGAAAATTTCTTTGGGCCCGGGTAGTAAAACTATCAAAATGAGCGTGGCGACGAACGTGTTAAAGTGTCAGGGCTCGTCCATAAATAAAGTAAAGATGCAATATTCAAGAACTTTTGTAATCATTTCGGGTCCCCGAAGAAATTTTTGTTTTTTGAATCTTCTGAAAAAAGTTACAAGCCTTCAAACTTGCAATAGTGTCAAAATGACACTTTAATGCGGATGAGGGTTAAAAGCGCTAGAAGTTCCGTCATCGATATTTCAACTTTTCAAAAGGCGATAGAAGCTCCTGAGTAACTTTTACGTGACATGAGTCACCTGAAGTTCGCGTAAAACAGTTTCTCAGCAAAATGTGAACTTTGGAGTTCCATCTTGAAATAAGAACGCGACATTTGGTTGCTTGGGCTGGTGTTTGTCCATTTTTACTGGGTTAGTATAGTAACTGTATTCATAAAACAAAAAATGAGAAATTGTAGAACTACTCATTAAAGAAAAAGTTAGAAAATGACATGTATCTAATACCGTATTTTTTTTCTCCTGGAGGCAAACCAGAGGCAACCTAGGTTCGCTCTAACTGCTGTCATCGTGCTCATTTATTGCTCTAGAGGCAACCTAGTGAACTATTTCCCATTCTCTGGCCCTGTGATATCTGTTAATTGAATAAAAATACGTGTGCTGTCGTTCGTGTGTCACTTAAGACTAATCTATTTGCTACTTTCTTTACAGTGCTGCGTGCGGTGACCGACCGAACATAGTACAGTCCGAAAGTGCGGAGTCAGCGTCTTGCGCTGAGCCCTCACATTGGACTTTGTTCGATATACAGTTTGTTTATGCTTTGCATGCATAAACGAACTGTAATATTGATAAATACAATGTTGCGGGTCCACCACACGCCCTTCCTTAATAAATTTAAAAATTAGTTTATAGATTTAATTTTTAAATTATACGTATGATTCGTATTTAATAAAATGTAAAATAGTGTTGTTATGTTATGTTTATGTTATAATTCCAATGTCATATATTGGGTCAACTGTGTCGGCGTCAGATAGGTTTGATGGCAAATTACAGATTTTACCGAAAACTAGCTCAAATGGTGTTTTGTTTGTCGTTGTGTGGACTGTAGTATTGAACGCAAACTGGTAGTATTTTAACCAACTGTCCCAATACAAGGGTGATTTCTCACTATATATACGTAAGAAATTTCCCAAGTTTTTATGAGAATTTTCTAGTCCACCGATTGTTTCGTGGTGATATGCTGTTGAATTCAGTTTTTCTATTTCGAGTAATTTGCATATATCCGAAAATAGATTCGACATGAATTCTTTGCCTCTATCTGTTACGATTCTTTTTGGAATCCCATAGTTTAAAACAATGGTTTCTACAAAAGCTTTCGCTACCGTTTCTGTCTCTTTGTTTTTAATGGCTGTTGCCGTAATAAACTTTGTCAGGTCGCATTGCGTTGTTAATATATATCGGTTACCTTCTGCACTAGGCAGTAAAGGACCAACAAGATCTAAGTAAATTATTTCAAACGCAGTTTCAGCTGTTGTTGTGATTATCATTGGTGTTTTGGGTTTATTTATGATTCTGTTTTTCTGGCATAACTGGCACGAATCAATGAAAACTTTGATATCTTTTTTCATATTCTTCCAATAGAATCTTTGCTGGATAGTGTGCAGAGTTCTATTGATGCCTGCATGGCCTGCCGTTGGTAGTACATGATAATCGTTCATTATTATCTTTTTCTGTATGTCTTCTTTTATCACTTTTATGTGCTCCCCTATAATAATTATATCCGGTATATCCTTCATTTTTATTTCATGGATATTTTCCATAAGATGTTGAGCGCTCTTTTTTCTTTTTAATAGTATGCATACGTTCATTTTTAAATTTTTTATATAATCCGCTACCTTTTTCATTACTCCCCGTAGGTGAGTTAACGTTTGAGTTTGCGGTATTCTTATTTTTTGTGGGGTTATTTCAATTTCTTTTATATTTGGACATACTTCCATTTCCATATATTCCACATTTGACTCTTGAGGCTGATCAGTTCCTTCCGTGTCAGTGGTTTCTTTGATTTGTTTTGATTTTGACCGTGTTATCATTGTCATTGTTGTTTCTGTCATAGTTTTTAGATCGGAAATCGAAATGCGTGATAACGCGTCCGCTATCACATTATTTCTTCCGGGAATATAATTAATTTGAAAATCGTACTCCTCAAGTGCCAACCGGAATTTGGTTAGTCTACTTGAAGGTTCCGTTAAAGAAAACAGGTAAACTAACGGCCTGTGATCAGTATGAACAATAAACTTTCTTCCGTAAAGGTACGGTCGGAAATGTCTAATTGCCCACACCAAAGCCAACAGTTCCTTCTCTATAGTTGGATATCTAGTCTCAGCCTGGTTTAAGGATTTACTAGCATATGCAACCGGTCTGCCATTTCCATTGGAAAGAACTGCACCAATTGCATACCCAGATGCATCCGTATGTAACGTAAAGGTATTATTTTTACCAAAATCAGGAAAATCAAGTACAGGTGGATTTATAAATTTTTCTCTTAAAGTATTGAAGGCTTCATTGCATTCAATGCTCCAATTGAATTGTGTATTCTTTCTTGTTAGAAGATTTAGTGGTGCGCATATTGCTGCAAAATTTCTAACATGTTTGCGATAATAATTCGCAAACGCTACGAAACGCTTCACCTCGTCCGCATTTTTCGGAATAGGCCATTTTTTCACTGCTTCTATTTTAGCAGGATCGGGCTTTATTCCTTCAGCGGATATAAAGTGTCCTAAGTAGATTAACTCTGTTTTAAAGAAATTACATTTCTTAGGATTCAATTTTAGATTGACTTTTCGAAGTTTTTCAAAAACTGCGATGAGGTTCCTATTGTGTTCCTCAATTGACTTACCAAAGACAATAATGTCATCTAAATAGACAAGACATTTTGTCATATCTAACCCTGACATCGCTATCGTCATAAGACGGGAAAATGATGAGGGGCTTATTTTGAGACCCATCGGCAGTCTCGTCATTTGATACTGTCCGGATGGTGTCGAAAAAGCTGTCACTGGTCTATCTTCTGGACGTAGGGTGCATTGATAGTATCCTTGTGACAAGTCTAAATGCGAAAAATAACGAGCACCTGAAAGTGTATCGATTATGTCTTCAATATTAGGCAAAGGGAATTTATCATCCTCAATTACCGTATTTAGCTTCCTGTAATCTATAACAAGTCTCCACTTTTTCTTGTCATTTGAAGATTTTTTGGGCACTAGCAATATTGGACTATTCCATGCGGAAGTGGCTTTTTCAATAATTTGGTTCTTTACCATCTTTTGAATTTGCTTTTCTACTTCCGACTTTTGCATTTGCGGCAATTTATAGGGTTTACTATAAATTGGCTGGGCTTCTTTATTTATTTTAACCACTGGACTGTAGATATCTGT
This sequence comes from Uranotaenia lowii, assembly GCF_029784155.1. Lineage (NCBI taxonomy): Eukaryota > Metazoa > Arthropoda > Insecta > Diptera > Culicidae > Uranotaenia > Uranotaenia lowii. The sequence continues at coordinate 294,493,570 of NC_073692.1, forward strand.
TACAGTCAGATTGTCGTTTTCAAGACAAAATATATCAGCATATTTTGTGCAAATTTGTTCCATATGCTGTTTCTCTGTTTTTGGCAAAAGACTCAAATCCAATTCTTTGAAAAGCTGTTGGATTCTGTCTGACTTATCATTCTTATAATCCATCGCTAGTATCAAATACTCACTGGCTGGCTTGATTGTTGGTTTCAGATTTGAAATTCGAACTGGTTTGTTTTTAACATTGACCATTCGGATGGGTATTTTTCCGTTTGACGGTTGTACAATAGCATTTGCAACAAATACTTGTGGTTGTATTTCCTCATTCAATACAACACACGTTTCAAAAAAATTAGTTTCGATGTATCTAACAATTTCCGTTCTAGCCGGTATTGTAAAATACTCGTGATTTGGGTTTTTGAGTTCCATCTTCATTCTTGCGAAATCAATGTTTGCTCCGAACACCTTAAGGAAATTTGTACCAATTAAACCATTAACTGTATCCGGTAAACTCTCTATTATATTAAACTTAATGGGATATTCTACAGAATTGTATCCTACAAAAGTTTCAACGTATCCCAGCGTGCTGGTAACTCCGTTTACACCACTTATTTCCAATGTTTGTGAATTATTTATATTGAAAATTTCAGGGAGACATCTTTTGTCCAAAATACAACAAGATGCTCCACTGTCAATTATTAGTTCTACTTCCTTACCAAATAATAAAAATTTTATTCTGAGAGCCTTTTTCGCATTAAAATTAGCGAAAAAGATCAATTAGATTGGCTTCTTCCCTTTCTCGTTCTTGTCTTTGGGGTTGTGGTTGTTGTTGTTGAATTTGTTGTTGTTGTCCTTCGGCAATGTTTGCCATGTGTGGACCGTTTCGACCTCTTCGATTATTCCCTCTTTGGTTTTGGTTGCTATGGTTATTACCATAGTTGTTATTGTTGTAACCACGGTTGTAGTTGGTATAATGGTTACCTCTTCCACGGTATCCATTATTCCCTCTGTAGGAACCATGTCCTCTAGGGTGGCCTCTGCCTCTCCATTGATTTTGTCCATTGCCTCTATATGACGGTTTTCCGGTTGTGCACCAGAGTGCCATTAGAGTGTCAACACAGTTTTCCTGATGGGGTGTTGCTTGACACTCCAGAGCATCTGAAACCGCTTTGTTTAAAGTTGTCGGGTTTCGTGCTCTTAATAAAAATTTTACTGATGGATCTTTAAGCCCATCAACAAATGCGCGCACAGCAACCGTTTCTACCAGGTTGCTGGCGGCTGACTCGCTGGCAAACGTTCCTTGCGAAACGTAAGCAGCGGCCAATTTGGACGATAATTTTGTGATTTCGTCTCCGAAATCAGTTAGTGTCTTGTTGCTTTGGCGTTTGGAAAGCATCTCACTTTCCACCGCCTTCGGAGTGAGCTTGACTCCGAATTTTTGTTTCAATGCCTCAATGGCGGCATCGACGGTTGCAACACTGTCGAATGCCCCACGGGCAGTTCCGGTCAATGTAATTTTCAGAAATTTTATCAGCTCTGCGGGAGGTACTCCTTCCGCATAGTCTTTTAAAAGTTCTATACTTTCGATGTAGCTCTGCAGGTTAACTGCGGAACCATCGAAAGGTTTTACTACCTTTAAAGCTATGTTTAAGTCTAGCTTAGCCATTTTGGATGGTATACCACTTAAAACATTTTTTTTCCGAAGTTCCATGAAATAGTACTTATACTTGTTCCTGAACAATGTTTTAATAACGTGCATATATACATCAATGTTTATATAACCTATCTATAGCTTTACCGTTTGTCATAGCAGATGTTCAATTGAAGTTCAGACACAATTAATTTGAGTCAAGTAATCCTTTTGATAAGCTAAAATATCCATTAAACCTCAATAACGACAAAAAAAAATTGAGTTCGCTCTAGTTTCGGTGAAGTTTCTTTTCCCTTAATAGTGCACATCAGTTTCTTGAGACTATTTTTAAAGTTAAATATTTGTTAGAAATTGTTAAATTTACTCACATTACTCATTATTCCGTTTCTTTTCCTGGTTTGTAGCGGTTCCTAAAAATTTTTGAACTCTAGGTTACTAACTTGTTTTGTATAACTATTTATTTTAGATACTTAGCTTATATGTTTCATAGATGTAGGTAATGGTTTCCCAACGTTCCATGTGAGGATCATTTCCAGTTCATCTTTCAGGTTGGTCAGGACGTTCCTCTGCTTCCTAGCGTGGTGGTTCTCTACAGATGCTCCTGTGGCCATATCGAAAATGTTATTCACCAGCCTGATGTACGCATTTACTTCCTGTTGAGTGAACGGATCTTCCTTCAGCCGTAGCATTAGTTGTTCCCTTATCGCTTCCAGTTGTTGCTTGCATATTTTAATCAGAATTTCGTTCTGTTCGTAATTTGTTGTTGTACTCATTGTTCATTGATTGTCTTTTGTTTCTGACTCACTAGATTAGCACACTTCTTTTCCCCGTTAACATTTTTTTTTTTTTTTTTTACTTTTTAAGGTGTTGCCGATAAGTTGTTCATTTGGATCGCACGAGTGGCTACTCGTTCCGTTTGTTGGCGGTGTAGTTTTATTATCACCTTAACTGAAATATATCCGATAGCGGCTGCCGCAATCGCACACAGTGCCACTGTTTGGGCTACTTGATTTTGCTCGCACGCACTGTTCGTCACCGGCGCGACGATTTCGTCCGCGCTGAACCATCCCATTGTAAAGTGCTAGTTGAGTTTTTGTACTTTTTAAGGGAATATTTTTTGACACTTGCACTTTTAACTAGTTTTACTTTTCCGAACGTCGCGTGTCACCAAGTAATAAAAACCGGGCAGGATCGCCATGAACTATTTCCCATTCTCTGGCCCTGTGATATCTGTTAATTGAATAAAAATACGTGTGCTGTCGTTCGTGTGTCACTTAAGACTAATCTATTTGCTACTTTCTTTACAGTGCTGCGTGCGGTGACCGACCGAACATAGTACAGTCCGAAAGTGCGGAGTCAGCGTCTTGCGCTGAGCCCTCACATTGGACTTTGTTCGATATACAGTTTGTTTATGCTTTGCATGCATAAACGAACTGTAATATTGATAAATACAATGTTGCGGGTCCACCACACTAGGTTCGCTTGAAAAACGGATGGAGTCGCCCTGAGAAGAAAGTCGGTTTTGCGAGAAGTTCGCCAATACTCTCAACGTTGTTGTCAAAACATTAAACAGTTGTTTTTGGCTGAAAGCAAAACAGTTGAAATAATGAACGGGAAAATGATTATTGCCGCGATTTTGAACCTCTCAGCCAAGCAAAATCGTACTATCTGCTGTCCAGTGCAATCCGGACACGAAAAAAGGCAATCCGGATGTGAAGAAATCCAGAAGGGAGAACAAAATGACATCTGCATGTAAACATTGCGCTCGTCCTCACGCACACCTATGTATGGAATAACTCGAAATCCGAAAGTCGTTTTTTTTATTCGGACGGTTCAAGAGCCAAATCCGGAATCAAAAAAAATACGCCATAAGTAGATTAATCCGTTCCTAAGATATCGCATAAAGAAAGAACAGTTAGGGTATATAAGGGCAATCAGTGTAGGCACTGACCACAGAGGAAGGTTAAATGGCCTGCCTTCGACCAGACCGAACTGAACGCCATGGGAAAATTTTTAAACTGCAGATTTTGAAACTCATGTTATTCACATGCGAAACCAAAAAATCTTAAATAATTCACTGGAATGCATTCCTTGGTTTATAAACGAATGATTCTGGTATTTAAGTTTTCCTGATTTCGTCTTTAGTAGAAAATATCTGTACATTAAACTCGAGTGACTCGGAAAAATGCTGATGGCATTCAGTTCGGTCTGGTCGAATCCCGACCAAATATGCAAATTAGCTGCAAAAGTTTGTGTTTTTTATTCGTTTCTGTATTAGATAAACTTGTTTTGTAATTTCCATCAAGCTCTAGCTTAAAGCTGTTGAATACTCGGATGGTAAAACAGCATCTTCCATCATGCATCATTACACACGTCAGCAGCCCTCCAATTGACACTTTTGACCTGCGGCAACAACAAAAAATTGAAATGTAATTCGCGCTCGGATATTTCTAATAAATTTTCACACTACATTTGCCAGCAGGCAAACTGTTATCGAAAAAGAGCGCTTAGAGAACTTTGCACTAGGCAGGTTCGGCTCAATTGTTCTCTACAGCAGCAGAATGGAGGACCATGAACAATTTTTGCCTCACTCGCAATTTCCTCATATCGTTCGCTAAATCATTAGGTAGGTAGTCATTAATGTTGGCGGAAAAATCCGGTCCGTAAATCGTTGGATTAATTATCTCTCGTTGACCGCAAAATTGACAACTTAGTTCCGTCTCAACCCACTTTTCCACCTTTCTAACAACTACCTAATGTTCCATCGTTATTTTTCAGCCTCGAGTTAGATTATGAGGAAAACTCTTCATATCATCGTTTAGATCGCATGGGCAAACAGTGAATTTCCCCCGGATTTCCACCTGACTGTGTTGGTAGTTGCAGTTTATGTGAATTCGTGTCCTGCGTCCGTTTTTCCCGCGGGAGATTTTCCGAACCGGAATGATTTACATAATCATGCAGTTCAAATTTATCACCTCATTTCACTGCAGTGACATGCTTCCAGAGGATTATTTATTAACTAATACCGGGAAGCTGCAGGAAAGAAAAAAAAATGTTGCGGGAATAAAAACAAACGAGGTGGTAAAATTAACACTCAACGCATCGACTGCAGACCAGTACAAAATTTGCTGAACGCCAGTTTTGTTTAATCTTTGTTAAATGATACCAGCAAAATTTGACAGCAGGCAAGCAAGAAGGTAATTTATGGCCACTACGAATATCAGGAATGCTTACATGTGTATCACACATACCTTCGGGACATTATGCTGTTTGACTCGCTCCTCGTTCCTCGTTTTTTCTTTTCGCTTGGTTCAATCAGAAAATTGAATAGATGTAGGCAGATGAAACGTGGCTTCTCTTTTTATTTGAGGTTATGAAGTAATGTAGCACTGAACCACATTTTCACGATTTTCACCAAACGTAGGTTCGTGTCCTATCTAGTGACAGTGAAGACGCTTGCATGAAGAAATCATTTAGCATATTCTTTAGACACGCAGGAAAATGATAAAAATATCTTCTCTATAATAGTAGATTTAACATTATTGAATTTCTTTCCGTTCATTGTTACATCCGATTAGAAAAAATTTTGTAATAATGTTTTGGTATAACTTTTAACGTTATTATTCACACCCGGTTTCCTTTTGAATGAAACAACAAAGAATAAAACTTCCTGCAAGAATCGTCTATATATTTTTTATGTATTGAATATAGAATGTAAATACACATATGTTTAAATATCGATAATTTTTCAATATGAGACTGAGTCTTGAAACACAATTACTAGTCTTGGAAATAGTCGGCATACACTTTTTGTGTTTAGAAAAGATAGGCGGTTTTTGATGTCATCGGATGAGTTTAAGCGATAATAGACTTCACGAAAAGGGAAAGAACGAGAAAGTCAATGAAGATTAGAATTGAAGCATCAGATATGAAATTGATTACAACAAGAAAGCTTCCGTTCCTGATAACAGATTTTTTTGTTGTTGTGCTGCCTGGCTATCTGGCTGAATAGGATTTTTTTTTTGTAATCCCATTCTGTGCAGGCATTCTTGTCATAAAAAAATTAAATTTAATAAATTCACTACTATGGAACCATTAAACAGAAACAACAGTATAGATCTCAGTAAAGAAATTGTTATTAACGTTCACAGGCATGAGTTTCACATAATTTCAAAAAGTAAAGTGTAATATTAAATAAAACAAAAAGTGGGCTTAATTAAAAAAACATAATAAAATTGAAAAAAAAATGAGCATTTAGATGTATATAGAACAACTGGATTGAGTTGGTATTAATTATTCGAAACTCACAAAGCTCACAAAACTTGAAAATCTTAAAAAAAAGCCAACATAAAAAAAATCGCATCCTTTACCCATTTAATTATTATGAAAAAAAAACGCGGAAAACAAATTTCTCACTAATCTAACTTATTTTGTGAAATTATTCTTATTAATAGATTAATTGTTTTTACGACTACTGAACAATAATCGATGATATTTTTTCCGGAATAGATGTGTGAAAAGAGAATAAACAACACTTCAGGAATAAGATACGCATATCTATAGATGAATTTAGTAAAAAGATTACGCTATCAAATTCGAATGTTATGAGTAACTTTTTATTGCTTATTGTTAATGATATTAAAAGCAAACATCAATCTGCTAAATGAGAGTGAATATCCCACTATGAATAACCAACTTTGTTTAATGATTTGTTTTCTGCGTGCAATCTCTAAATCAAACTGAGGCAAAGAGTTGAATTACACTGATGAGTTTCCAAAAACGATCTTAGACAGTTACCAACAAATTAGAAACTAAAAGGAACAAAAAGGAGAATCATTTCATCCATTAACAAAACTTTAATATTTTAAATATATTCTAAGTTTAATAGAAGTATCTTCAGTTTAAAAGATCATTTTTGAAAACACATTAGTGTATCAGGAACAAGAATTAGGAAAACAAGTTAGTTAAAAAAAATTAAATACCTTTTAGTTTTATTTTTTAAACTTTTTATCACAGCTTTGATCACAGAATTAGGTGTTTCCTTAAGAAAAAACTAGGAGCATAGGAGGTGTAGGAAAACTCGATCGCACCATTCACCAAAATGGATCCTGATCTATAACCTTTCCCCTACTAACACAACCCTTTCCTTTGATATTTGAATATAGATTCGCAGACGTATAGACGGTTTCTATAAGAGGCGATATTGATTTACCTTTGTTTCTGAATTTTTCAAAACTAGTTTTTGGATTATATAGAGATAAGAGGTTGTTGATTGAACCTAAAAAGTATCAAACTAACATTCCTTCCTGTTTCCCTCATTGACTACTAGGACGTGGCCGGCGCCGTTATTGATCATTTTCAAAGGGAGAGCATGAGTTTTGTGCATTGTGAATGAACTGCTAGTCCCAAGCACCATTCTTTTGGCCCTTGCAAAAAGCTGATGGCCTCGATCAATCACGGAGTAGCAACCATTGGCGAGGTAGAACTTGTTCTGCTTAGCCACGCCAGCGATCATGGAATTTGAAGTGCATAAGTTGAACAAAGTCTAATCAAATATTTTATCTGAAGTGTTAAATGAATGATCATATCTAAGCTCTTCAAGTTCAATGATTTAAGGTGGATATGAGTAGTCAACTAAGCTAAGCTAAGCTATAAGAGCAAGTTCACTTGTGTTGGGATAAAGTGGTAGAAATTTCGACACTTACGGCACATTTTGAAAATTTTGCCTTGCAAAAACATTTTCAAGATCTTTGACCTTTTAGTTTTTTTACGACACGTGTTGTATTTCCGCATGCTGTGATGCAAAAATAGCAATATTTGTATCACATACGGCTGAAATAGAAACAGTGTTGTAAAAAAATACAACGCCCCAAGATCTTGAAAACATTTTTGCATGGTAAAATTTTCAAAATGTCAAAATTTCTACCACTTTTTCCCAACACCAGTGAACTTGCTCCATGAGATTTTTTAGTAAAAGAGAGTAGGCGGCGACCGTGACTCACGGGTGTGGTTATTTTTGCTGTTGAGTTTTACTCCTTAAAAATTATTTTATATTTACTTGTGAATAGCGATGCCAGAATAAAAATCTGTATCATAAGTGTGTCCTATTCCCGTCCATAAAAGTCCCAATGAAACAGAAAGAGATACACTGGTGATACAGACAAAAATATGACATGGCTGCTTGTGAATTGTTAATTGAGACAAAAAATCGTGCAGAAGTTGGATATTTTGAGTTTGCATCGCGTTTGTTCTAATTTTGTTAGTATTCCATCCCAGTTCATTATAGAAATTGTAGTGGACGATGTGCATTGGCTGTTAAAATTACTGAGGCCGATGCCGGAAATGGAAGAAAATTTACAGCTTTACTTGATACTTTCTTCAAATCATTCTACAAATCAGAGCTTAGTATACCTTTATTGTATCCAAATTGAAATTTCTTGTTTAGTAAGGTAGTTTAAAGAATAAAATGTGGTTTTTGTGTTTTGCGATCTGCCGATCAAAGTACAAGTTTCCGCTAAACAAAACTATGTTCAAGTTTCCTAGCTGTTCTTAATGAAGTTGGATTTGGCAGATTATTCAAGAGTCTACATAGTATTTGCGCTGAGTATTTATATATGTTTAAATATGTTGTTTGAAAAAACAGTTTTTCTACGGGAAACATAAATAAACTCATAGTGTCAAGATTTTCTAATTAATTCCAATTGTCAATGGCAATGGTTACTATGATATTAAGCTATATCTATATATATAAAAATGAATTTCTGTCTGTCTGTCTGTCTGTTCCCTATAGACTCGGAAACTACTAAACCGATTTGCCTGAAACTTGCCAGGTGGGGGTATTGGAGGCAGGGGAAGGTTCCTATTATGGTTTGGGACCCCTCCCTTTCTCATGAAGGAGGGGAGGGCCCTCCCGAATAAAAGACATTTTTTTGCATAACTCGAGCACCCATCAAGCAAATGGTATCAAAATTGGCATGGGATGGTATTTGGGTACGAGGAATATTTCTATGAATATTGGGTACCCCTCCCTCCTCTCAGTGGGGCGATAGGAAGGGGGGAGGGGGGCTACCTTACAATTTTTCAAATAACTCGAAAACTAATCAAGATATTGGAACCAAATTTGGTACGGGAAGGTATTTGAATACTAAAAATATTTCAATGATTATTTGAGACCCCTCCCTCTTTCCAGAAGAAAGGGGGAGGGGGCCTCTTTCATATTTTTTTTACATAACTCAAAAACTAATAAAGCAAATGGAACCAAATTTGGCATGGGGGAGTATTTGGATACGAAAAATATTTCTATGATTATTTGAGACTCATCCCTCTTTCCTGTAGAGAAATAAAGGGGGGAGGGACCTCTTTTATAATTTTTTACACAACTCAAAAACTAATTAAGCAAATGGAACCAAATGTGGCATGGGCGGGTATTTGGGATCGTGACATGTTCTAATGATTGTTTGAGACCCCATCCTTCTTCCAGCGGGGAGAAAGGAAAGAGGGAGGGGAGTTTCATACAATTTTTACAGCATAACTCAAAAACTACAACAGCAAACGGAACCAAATTTGGCATCGAACGATATTTGGGTACGAGAAATGCTTCTATGAATATTTGGTATCCCTCACTCCTTCAAAGAGGTGGATGAAAAGGGGGAGGAGAGGTCTCCCTTACAATTTTCAGTATAACTGGAGAGTTGATCGAGCAAATTGAACCATATTTGGCATATGAGGGTATTTGGATACGGGAAATGTTTCTTTCATAAATTGAAGCCCCATCTTTTTAAGCGGAAAGATATAAAGAGGGAAAGGGGAGTTTCCATATAATTTTTTTTTGCATAACTCGAGAATTTATCGAGCAAATGAAACCAAATTTGGCATCAAAAAGTATTTGAGTACGAAAAATACTTTTTCTATGTGAAACAATTCCTTTCTTGCCGTAGGATGAAAGAATTGGGAAATCATTTTGGTATGATTCTATGATTATCCGACACACCATCCTCCTTTCAGTGAGTAGGTAGTTCTCAATTTATGCTAACGAAGCTAACAAATGGGAACAAATGTAGCATGGAAATGTACTTCGTTACGAGATATATTTCTACGATTGTTATAGATCCTTACGCTTTACAGTGTAGAGAGGGAAAGAAAGGAGGAGGCTCCATATAAATTTTGTTATAAAGCTTAAAAACTTATCAACCAATGGAACTATATTTGATATAAGAGGATTTTTGGGAACGAAAAAATTAGGTATGATTTTAAAAAATCACGACCTCCATTCAGCATGGGGTGAAGGTAAGGATAGGGGAGGGGCTCTCTTATAAGTTTTTCAGCATAAATCCAGAACATATCAAGAAAAATACCCGTATTGTATAAGTTAGATTGTTTGCGCACGATTAATTTGAGACCCTCCAGACAGATTCAAATTATCAGATCTTTAACACAAATATAGAGCAAGATTCAGAATATTTGAAGTTATCTTTGTGTTGCAATTCGAAACTCCATCTGCAGCTCTCATTTTATAGCGGTTGCTTATAAATTATAATATAATTGGATTAAAATAATGCCAATAAAACAATAAAAATTTGAATAATTTTTGAAAATATCACTTAATTTTGAAAGGTGTAGCAAAGCACACCGGGTCAGCTAGTTATTAAATAAAAACAATAAAAAATGCATAATTAGAACGATCATTAAAGCAATTTTGACATCAGAACTTTCAAAACGTTCTGTTGAAATATCCAAACACAATAAAAAATTTTAAGAACGACTTTAGCTTTAATGGATGATGGAGTTTTCGAATAATTTTATTTTTAGTTCGAAAGCTGTTCCAAAGTTTTTATAATTGTTTATCATATAAAGATTTTTATGGACTGTAAAAGTGTTGCGTTTTGTTGAATTGTGAATTCTAACGATAATGATCATGCGTTGAAATCACTATATGGCTGTTTTCCTTAATTTTGTTTCTTTTTAGAATTAAAAAATTGTATTTTAAAGTTGCCTAGTATCGGTTTGAATGGCAGCATTGGCAAAAAAACTCCATTTGACTTGCGGAATACTTAGGGACTAAAATGACTTCGTTAGGGAACTTCAGTGACGAATATCAAAGGACCTTATTTCAACAGCTTAGTTACAACTGTTTTGTGACTTAAGTCTTCCTTGATTTTTAATTTTTTTTAGTGATTTCTAAACCTACTTGAAAAAAAATTTTTTTTTGTACACTTCTAATTTTTTTGCACTGTTGATCATTTTTGTAGTTTTCGACATATTATCATTTTTTAAATATTTTGATCAAATTTGTGGTTATTTTACTTTTTTTGTGCTTTTTTGACATTCTTGTCACTTTTTGTTATTTTTTGTATTTTTTTTTTATTTTTTTTATTACGAATGGCTAACTTTTTGGTAGATTTTTTTTCTCCGTGCAATCGCGAAATCAAACTGAGGCAAAGAGTTGATTCGCACTGATGAGTTTCTAGAAACGATCTTATTCAGTTTTCACTTTTCTAGTTTGTGTTTAACAATTTAACAACTAGAAGGAACAAAAAGGAGAATCACTTTATCCATTGGCGAGGTAGAACTTGTTCTACTTAGCCACGCCAGCGATCATGGAATTTGAAGTGAGTAAGTTCAAGAAAGTCTAATCAAATATGTAATCTGAATTTTAAAATGAATGATCATATCTAAGCACTTCAAGTTCAATGATTTAGGGTGGATATGAGTAGTCAACTAAGCTAAGCTAAGCTACACAGTAAACGAAAATTACCGAGTTCGGTAATTTTTTTACCGAAATCCTAACATGTGTAAATCGTTAAACTGTTCGGTAATTTTTTCGGTAAAAAATAAACGAACATCGGTAAATGAAGAACCGATGTACCGATGTTCGTTTATTTTTTACCGAAAAAATTACCGAACAGTTTAACGATTTACACATGTTAGGATTTCGGTAAAAAAATTACCGAACTCGGTAATTTTCGTTTACTGTGTATAAGAGATTTTTTAGTAAAAACTTGTACATTTAAAACTGGCTTATCTTGGATTAGTGCAAACGAAAAAAATATTTTATGACGGCATTATTTAGTCCAAATATCAAATATGTGATTGTAAAATTATGGAAGATTGGGTCTGCATTCAGTTTTCTCCAATAACCATAGATGTTTTACTATATTTCAGGTCAAGGGTTCCACTCCGACGCTTGGTTTGAACTTCGTGAGCATCCTAGAGTGGCTCCTTACACTTCCTTGAGCCAAAAAAATTTAAGAAAAAATCATCAGTTCATGAGTTTTCAAGTCGACAATGAAGAATTTCCGAAGCGATTGTGCAAAACTATTTTTACCATGCCTTTTTACCATGCCTTTTTCTCAAACACACGTAAACTTTAAAATCTGGCAAAAATAGACAAGTTAATCCTTTTCATAACCAACACAACGCTGCAAAAGTTGTGCATATCCGATCTTTAGAAATGTAGCTATCACCGAAATGAAGTGTCCGGATACTTAATGATAATCATAGCTTTATATCTCGCGTGAGCTTTCATTACGTCTTATGAAACAAAATGTAAACAGACAGTTTTATTACGAAAAAAAAAACAAAAACTGACATGAACTAGTCGCAACTTCTTTCCATTTAGAATACCTATTTGTAGCCTGGATAACATATTCTATATGTGAAACACAAATTTTAAAGTTGTTTTGATAACTTTTGCAGCAGTTTTCAGTGAATTTTTAAGCTGTTTCATACGACGTAATAAAAGTTCACGCAAGATATATCCTTTGAAAAAGCATTTCATGAAATTATGAAAGGCTCTAGCAAGCAAAATCTGTCATTTTTAAATACTTTCAATAGATTCAAATTTTTAATTTTGAAATGGTTATCACTTTTTTCATGGAATTCTTAGCTGCTTGTCATGCTAGCAAAAAATGAAGCTAATGCTATAAGCTAATGAAGAGGATAGTCAAACCCAAGAATTAAAGACCAACTTTATTTCAAGCTTATTTGAATTTTCTGAATGTGCAGAAATTTCATCTTTTATACAAATTTCCATACAAAATTGAAACGCGTTGCGCTATCTCAGGAATCAACCAAATCATTTGAAATTTTACCCTGATACTTGGCGACCCAAAAAACATAAAAAAACATATGGGAGCAATAAGTCATTTTTTACAGCGGTCTAGTGGACAATTTTTGATGTATTTGGATTAATAATTGAATTTACAAATACTTTCTTACATATTCATTGTAAAATATATTAGAACTCGAACAATTTTCAAACGATTTGGACAAATTTGGCACATAATAAAATTCTTGATGTCATGAGATTATTTCAAGATTTATAAACGTTTGCCGTGTTTGTAAAGAGGGCTCCTATACAAAATATTCAAAAATATGATTAAATTCACAATATTCGAAGAATTTTTATCAAAAATTGATAAATATTAGCGTTTTAACATGGTGAGATGATTTATTGATTTGGCAAACAGGTTTTGATTTAATTATATGATATAGCTGACCCGGTTTGCTTTGCTACACCTTTCAATAACAAATGAAATTTTCAGAAATTATTCAAATTCTTATTGCTTTGTTGGCATTTTTTTAAATCAAATTATAACGTTATTCAAAAGCAACCGCTATGAAATGAGAGCTGCAGCTGGAGTTTCGAATTGCAATACAAAGATGACTTAAACTATTTTTTTGAATCTTGATGTAGATCTATAAACTTGGGTTAAAGATCTGATAACTTAAATCTGTTTTTTTAAGCTTCACCCTGAGCGAGGAGGGTCTCAAATTAGCAAAGAATCTAACTTATAAAATATGGTTATTTTTGCTTGATATGTTCTGGATTTATGCTAAGAAATTGATAAGAAAGCCTCCACTGTCCTTCCCATCAGCCATTTTTAATAATCATACCCATCGACTATAGTTCCATTGGTTGATAAGTTTTCAAGCTTTACAACAAAATTTATATGGAGCCCCTCATTTCTTCCCCTCTACACTGTAAAGTGTAAAGAGTAAGGGTCTATAACAATCGTAGAAATATATCTCGTAACCAAATACCTTTCCATGCCATATGGACCCCCCCCCTCACTCTTCCTATATACTCACTGGAAGGAGCCCTATTCTATCCTCCTACTGCAAGAAAGGAATTGTTTGACATAGAAATATTTCTGGTTTTGATATACCATCTCCCCTTCCGTCCTCCCCATTGAACGGAGTGGTGAGAACTTTATATTCATAGAAGTATTTTTCGTACCCAAATACTTTTTGATACCAAATTTTATAGCATTTGCTAGATTATTTCTCGAGTTATGCAAAATAATTGTATGGAAGCCCCCCTTTCCTTCTTTATATCTTTCCGCTGAAAAAAGAAGGGGCTTCAATTTACCATAGAAACATTTCTCGTATCCAAATACCCTAACATGCCAAATATGGTTCAATTTGCTCGATCAGCTCAACAGTTATACTGAAAATTATAAGGGAGACCTCTCCTCCCCTTTTTCCGCCACCTTTTTGAAGTAGTGAGGGATACCAAATATTCATAGAAGCATTTCTTGTGCCCAAATATAGTTCCGAGCCAAATTTGGTTCCATTTGCTGTTGTAGTTCTTGAGTTATGCAGTTATAATTGTATGAAACTACCCTCCCTCTTTCCTTTCTCCCCGCTGTAAGAAGAAAGGGGTCTCAAACAATCATTAGAACATGTCACGTTCCCAAATACCCGCCCATGCAATATTTGGTTCCACTTGCTTTATTAGTTTTTGAGTTATGTGAAAAATTATAAAAGATGCCCCCTCCCCCTCTATATCTCCCTACTGGAAAGGGGGAGGGGTCTCATATAATCATTGAAATTTTTTTCGTATCCAAATACCTTCCCGTGCCAAATTTGGTTCCAATATCTTGATTAGTTTTCGAGTTATATGAAAAATTTTAAGGTAGCCCCCCTCCCCCCTACCTATCACCCCACTGAGAGAAGGGAGGGGTCTCAAATATTCATTGAAATATTCCTCGTTCTTTAATACCACCCCATGCCAAATTTGATACCATTTGCTTGATTGGTTCTCGAGTTATGCGAAAAATTGTCTTTTGTTTGTGAGGCCCCTCCCCCCCTTCATAAGAGAGGGAGGGGTCTCAAACCATAATAGGAACCTTCCCCGGCCTCCAATACCCCCACCTGCCAAGTTTCACGCATATCGGTTCAGTAGTTTCCGAGTCTATAGGGAACAGACAGACAGACAGACAGACAGACAGACAGACAGACAGACAGACAGAAATTCATTTTTATATATATAGATGTTGTATTGAAAGACTCTTTCCATTAAAAAAATGAGGACAATCATCTTTGTCTGTCTGTCTGTTCCATACAGACTCGATAATTACTGAACCAATCAATTTGAAATATGGTATGTAAGAGCTTTTTGGGTCGGAGATCGAGAACAGGAATCGAACTGTGGAGCCTACTGATTACCTCTCCGACATCTATCCAATAGGCCAAATCGTCAGATGTAAACTAGGCAAGCTGTAGCTCTATCATTAAGTTGGCTATATCGAATTGAATTCGCTGCTAGATGCTACGGCAGAAAACGCTCATCGTGCCCCTATTAATTGTGTACTGTTCGCCCCGTGTCAACAAATTAAAGTAAAAACGCGTTTTAAAATTGATTTTAGCGAAAAATCTAACAATTAATGATGATGAAAATTGAGGAACAATGTGTATATCATGTTGCAGTGCTTATATTATAGATCAAGATGATTCAAAGTCCATATAAGCTTATTTCCTGGTGCCTGAAAATTATAATATTTTCGTCACTTGGGAACCGGGTTGGTTTTTCTGAAATATTTCTGTAAAAATGATAGGGAGATTTTTTTTTTGCTGAAAAATTAATACTATAGGAAGTACGGAACTATTTAGTCCTCATGAAAATTTATTTAAGAAAATACGCACTTTTGTAGAAAAGTGAAGTGCTTATTATGCCCCGGGTGCTCTTTATGCCCTTAGTAGAAATAACTTGTTCCAATTATTTGCAGGTTAAAACATGTAAAAGTGTAAGATTATTTAATAGGTACTATGTAATTTTGGTATCCAGTTCGCGAACGGCACTGAAGGTGCTCGGGCGTGTTTTCGTCTCCCTGTTGCGTTTAGTTTTTGTCGCGTTGCCGTGTTCCCGATTAATAATTGGCGTATAACATCTTTATCGAAAAAATAGTGAAATAGTACAAAGATAGGAAGTCCTTGTTAATTTCTGGCAGTAAAAGTGAAATAAGTGAATTTTATTTGAAAGAATAAATACGGAGGAACGGCGAGTATTGCAGTGAATAGGTCGGGGGTGGTTGCGATTGTGATTTGCTGTCTTAGGAAACAAATTAAGATTTCGACGGGAACGATGGTTAGTGTTGATAATTTGAGACAATCTGGTGTTTCAGAAAGTCTGAATTGGCTGTTGATTGGTAGCATTTATCGAAGAACAAATGGCTGCCATATTGGTGCAAATTTTTGTTAGTTGTGTTTGTGCAAGGTTGCGCTTCATGTGCGGATGGAGCGAAGAATGAGACGCCGAGCGAGAGAAAATCTTTCTCCCTCTCAAATGTGTGCGTGAAATAGTTGGGTGGGAGTCGAGATAACAGAGAACAGGTTCATCCGGTTCATCTACTGGCATGGTATGGAATTGATGGATGGTGTGTGGCGAGAAATAAGAGAAATTAATGGCGGGATAGATGCTCGAGCGCTGTGGAGAAGGTAACTGGCGGCTGGTCTGGACTTGGGAACGAACAGAGGCGGCGCACGGAGGATTGGTGAGATCGTTTCATTTTATCTGTTGTTTTGTTCATAATTTTTCCTAATATTTGAAATCGTATTCAAAAGAAGGGATTTGGTTTAAACTTTGGAAAGTTTACAATTGTGACTCTCAATTTCTGATTATATGTTTTAATTATATTACCTTTCAGATTTGTATCCTTTTTTCAATAAAGAATATATTTTTCCTTAATATTATATAACTGTATATACATTTATCTGATATATTTTGTAATTTTCCTTACTGCCATGTTTTATTATTATACCATTTGGTATTTTCAGAAGGAATGCATCTGGGGATAACCCAAAGAAATTAATGCAAGCGGCACGGGTAGCCGGCCATTGTAGGTTTCTGAGGGTTGGATGCCTTCCTTCGACGAACCATCGGACCGTGGAAGCCCTAGAAGAAATTCGAAGGCCAAGCCACACAGACATAGGCAGGACCTTGCTACCGATGGGGGAACCATACATACATACATACATACTATGTAATTTTGGTATCCACATACGAAAATTGAGAACCAAATTTTTACATTGTATCACCAATAATAGGGCAAAATGGTACCAAATTTTTCTTTCACTTCTATTTAACAAGACTAGCGGGGATCGTGAGATTGGTAGGGAGAAGAAAACTGTGGAATATCATTTGATGGATTGCAGAAATTACGAGTTAGAAAGGAAATGATGTTTCTGATATTGGATCAACAATGGGAGATATTTTTGGGTATTCTGAAAAACAAGTGATTTGATTAAAAAATTCCAAAATGTTAATAAAGTTTTAAAATATGTATAGATATACAATTTGTTTTTAGTATTTTAGAAGAGCATTTGGCGTTTAAAAAGTTTCAAATAAAAGTTAAAAAAAAGCTACACAATCTAATTTCATGCAGCCATATTTTTAAATTTTTTTTTTATTTTATTTGTTTCAATCCTTATTTTTCAAAATTTGGTACATAATAAACAAACATTACTGAAAAGTATTAAATTGTTCGTAAATGTAGTATTTTTCAACTGCAGCTTATCTCATATTTCCATTTTGTTATGGTTTTTTTTTAAATCCTCGATACCGGTATTACGGGTTTAATCGGTTTTGACGAGAATGCAACACCGAATACCAGTTTTGTAAAAAGGGCTCGGTATTACCATCCCTAGTAGGAAGTTTAATTAAAATCAGTCATTGATAACTGATAAACTCACAAATCTATAAATAAGTGGGTATTGGGGCTCAAGAAAAAAGTTTAGGAGGTAGAATGACGCTAAGACCGCTAAGCGTAGAATTACGCAATTTTTTTATTGTCTATGTATAGCTTATATAGAACTGTATAGATGTGTATAGGTGAACTTATGGCCTATTCTCGTCAAGATCATCATGTGACAGTGTTGAAATGGCAATATCTAACTGTATGATAAATTTCAACCACGTACAGGCTCCTTTCGTTTTTGGTAACATGCTCGAGAATTTTTTGTTGTCAAAATCGATTCATTGTTATTATTATCAAATATATTTCTCTTCAGTTTTTGATAATTGTTAGTCTGTTTTTGCTATTTTTCATCATATTTTAGACACATTTTTATCATATTTGTAATTTTTCATTCGGCATCTTTTTATTTGGATATTTTTTGTCATTTTTATTCTTTTATTTATATTTGTTTTTGAGTATTTTTATTTATTTTTTTTATGTTTTTCGTCATTTTTGAGTGCTTTAGAATTTTATTAAAAATTATTGTTATAGTTGTTATAGTTTATCAACATTCAAGAACGTATTTACGAATTTATGGTGTTCGTACAAATTATATTAGCTCTGTTGAAGAAAACAACCGTTCGATTTTGGCACATGTGCCAAAATCGGATGTTGCCAAAATTGAATGTTGCCAAAAACTAACGGGATCTGTAATAGAATTCAACCATGTGACGATCTAATCAGAAGACATAATCTGACAATGCAACATAATCAGTTTATGTGACATAATCATAAAATGAATATGTTAAAAAGCCTGACCATGAAACATAGCCGACCATGTGACATAACCCGATTGTGATCATGTGACATAATCTGACTATGCAACACATTCTGACCATGTAACATAATCCAACCATGTGACATAATTCTACCATGCAACAGAATTCAACCATGCGACATAATCCGATCAGGCAACATAATCCGACTATGTGACATAATCTGACCATGCAGCTTAATCGAACATGCAACATATTCAGACCATGTGTCATAATCTGACCATGCAAAGTAATCTGACTATGCAACAAAATTTGACCATGCAACATAATTCGACCATGTGAAATTATTAAATAATCCGATCATGCAACATAATCCGACCATGTAAAATAATCTGACCATGCAACATAATCGCCCAAGTTACATAATCGTATCATGCAACATAATCCGACTGTGTGTCAAAATCCGAACATGTGACATAATCGAACCATGTAACATTATCTGACCATGCAACATTAGCCACCATGCTGCATAATTCGATCATACAACATAATCAGAGCCATGTTACATAATCGGAGCTTGCAACATAATCAGTCCATGTGACACAATCTGACTATGTAACGTAATTCGAACATGCAATATAACCTAACCATGCAACAGAATCCACCAAGTGACATAAAAAGACCTTGTGCCATAATACGCTCATGCAATATAATCTGACCGTGTGACATAATCCGACCATATGACATAATCCGATCATGCAAGATAATCGGACCATTTGACATAATCTGACCATATAACACAAATCCGACCATGTGACATAATCATACAATGCAACATTATCCGACAACAAGACTTGCGATGTCATGAAGGATACGATTTTGAGATTCCTTGAGAAAAAAATATAGTACGATAAGACTTTTCTTTTTTTTATCTACACACTTAGAAAAATCCACGTAACATTACATGCAATAGCATGGGTAGAAAGGAATCGGGTATTTACATGCATCAATACTGCTTGTTTCATGTAAACTTCCCATCGCATTCTACTGCGTTGTTTGATGTAGGTTTACGTTTCCCGTTTCATCCTTAGGTATATATGGCTATTTATCCAATAAGAAAAAGATCGGGCTTTCTTTTATAATACTTTTATTTTTCAAAACAATAACTACATCTAATAAAACAAACAAACATATAACTCGAATTGATCACTACACATTGCACACTATTCACTTTCTCAAAACGCCGGTTGATGTTGTTCGATTCCCTCAACGACGGAAACGACGACAGGTGATGGAGGAGATCGAAGGCAACTATCGAACGTCTGTAAAAAAACAAAAGGTACAAGTTAATCAACATTGTAACTTCTTCTTAAAACGATATTTTAACTTATTTTGACTTACCTTACTGAATAACTCTGTGCCCACTACCTCCGGGAGGAGGCTCCAACTCGAACAAAAACAAACAGCACACGAACAGGTAAAACAAAATACGGACGAAGGTTGCGATACTGAGATTTACATGAAATTGCACGTTAATTTCATCGCAAATGTCTAGATGCTAGGCTCTTTTTCATATATTCTGTGACGAGGCTGTGAAAAAGTGCAATGTAAAATTACTTTTTTCTTTCTGTGTAGGATTTTCAACTTGTTTGCTTATTCATCCCGTAAATTTAGCCGTTTCACTTTTTTTAATTAGTATTTTTCTTTTTCGGTGGAAAAGTAAACTGTTCTGTGTGTTTTTTTGTTTTTTTTTTTATATACAATTTCTGGAGTAGACTCCCGCCACTGGGGCCCATTGCCACTGAAGCCCTTTGCCGCCTCCTCCGCCGCTGGCTGTCTACTCTGCTGGCGGCCGTCATCGCTGCTCGTTGTTTCTGCAAGTATGCCAGAAACAATTCTGTGTTTTTGAAAAAAAAATCTTACTTTCTGTGATTTTACCCAAAACTTCTGTGATGGTTTTCTGTAGTGCTATTTCCTTTGATTTCTTTGAAAATACATACAAAATTGGGTCTCGTTTACATTTAAATTGGGTAGAATCAATTAAAATTACCAATTTTATCATAATTTTTTTTATTCAAAGTAAAAAATCTAAATTTTATACTGACTAAAAGAAATATAATTTTGGATATCCATTCATAAAATTCTGTAGAATCTATGGATATCTGTGAATTTTTCAAAATTCTGTGTTCAGTGACACAGATGCTGTGATGAAAGTTTGCTCAAAATTCTGAAAAATTACAGATTTTCCTGTGATTTCGGCAACCTTGACTGGATCATGTTACTCCACGTCACGGTGGCGTCTAAACCCAGATTGAAACGCAGCAAATATCTGTTCAGTTCGACGGCAAACAGAGAGTGAAACCGAGTCGACCGACGAGCCCTTTCGTCCATACCTTTAGTAGGCAGAGAAAATCTAAACCCACCAAGGAGTGAAGAGTGCGTGTTTTTTTTTTTAAATTTTCTACCAGTTTTGAAAATGAGGTCCTTTATTGGAAAGTTTTCGTGACGTAAGATCCGTTTGGGAATTTCAATTCGTCCCCCTATAGCATAGATTGGTAACCTGCGGCTCTTTTGATGTAAACCTGCGGCTCTTAAGTTCACTGTGCTGATATGAATACACTTTTGTATAAAATATTTAAAAATTGTGCTAAGACGATAATTGAGTCTTTTGACCTGGCACACGGATTTTCATAGACCCAGAAAAAAGGACCAAATGGCATTTTCTGAAGCCTTATTTTACAATTTTATGCTTTTTACTGTTTCTGAGGCATCAGCAAAGAAATCAAAGTCTAATTTATCATTAACCGTAATTATTATTTTATTTCCATAGTACACCGTCTAACGAAATAACTTGATGAACATAATTCATTAACCGTAAATACAAAGAATAACAAAAACATACATCAAATAACTTTTTTCTATACATGTGTAAATTTAAGAATCAATCGAACACACAAGTTGAGCTGTAGCTAACAAGAAAATCAAAGTTTATCATTTACGAAAAAGTAGTTCATTGCAGCCTCTGATTTGATATCAAACAACGTACCCCTCATTAAATTTTATATTTTAAGCGTTAGCAATAACTTTTTTGCCCGCTTTGATTATTGATCAATTAAGATTTCTAAAATCGTATTACAATTCATTAACTATTTCGAAAAATATTTACAACTTTGACGCAAAAAAACATACACATATTCGAAAAACCACCTCAATCCTTTATTGGGTACTTATTTAGCATTTCAAATTGCCAGGTTTCAACCGGGCTTGCAAAGATTTTCAAAGAAAAATCGGGAGATGCCAGGTCCGATTCGGTTGCCCGGATATTGAGGAAAAAGGCCCGTTTTTTCCAGGATTATTCACAATTTTTGCGAAATTCCAAATTATCAGCTTGTTTTAGTGAAATAAATTCGCAAACGTTTTTTGAAATTGTGAGATAAGATTTGAACGGGCCTCTGATGTGCCTCATTAAAAATCATTTTTAGTGTGTATATTTTTCAGATTTTCTCTCGCCTCTTTTAATGAAAAGTACGTACATTTTAGCTGGATTGGCCCGGATATTAATCGGTTTTTGAACTTAAAACTTAGAAACTCAATTCTCGGAGTTGACCAGCCTGGATAGGTACAGTAAAAACGGGAAAAACTACTCAATAAATAATGGGTTTAAAAGGAATGAAGGAACATGAAATTCAAATACAAAATTCCAAAACTAAGAATTGAGAATTACATATTAAAGTATAACAGCTTTTCAAACTCTAATCGGAATTGGGAATGATTGAAAATTTCAATTTGGAAAATCTGTTTGAAATCTTATTTACATACTGAATCAGTAAGTATATTGACCTTCACACCTTGAAGTAGTTTCTAAAAATAAAATTGTACCTATGTATTTGGTAAAAGCAATCTTCGAGTCTTTGAACACATTTCAAGTGTGCTGCGTGCAGCCAATATTTAGCAAAGCACATAAATTTTGAACGAAGTTTCAGTAACGGACATAGTTTTTTTTTTCATTTTCGATTAAGAGTTAATCACCTTTGATTTATTTTTATTATTTTTATTTTGAAACTTTTAAAGTATCCTTGAACTGATTTTATTAGTTAAAATAAACTGATTCTTGTCATTTGTCATAAATTTTCTATAAGGGCTACATAATCACATAATTACAGATTAATACCGGTCAAATCACTGATTTTTTCCAGTAATCTAAGCTTTAGCAAGCATGGATGAATATTTTTTAAAGATAAAAAATCTCGGCTACATAAATTAGAGTTGAACTTTATCTTATAATTCTGCGTTTTGAAAAGGATTAGCTTAATCAAAGGAATGTCATAAAAAAGCTTGATTATTCGAAAAAATTTAATTCCCTTTTCATTGTTATTTTAATAGCTTCGCATTGCCGAAGAAATTATGAATATTCTGCTTATGTAAATATTCAAATCTTTCTCTTTAACACCATGCAAAGTATTCATTTAAGCTTTATATGGATTTAAAATTTTCCAAACTCGATATTTGCAAACGTATTAAAATTGATATAAAATCAAACTGTTCGCGATTAATCTTCTCTCATCTCATATCTATTATACTAAAATAGTAGATTTGAACACCCCTTTTTATAGTAAGCAGATAGGTACAAACTCTCTCGCTCATAGCTACTACCTAGAGATAAGAAACAACAACAAAACAACCTACGAACCTATTCAAATAAATCCGGCAGGTCAGTGCCCTCCGAACTAGCATCCATTTCGGTTCTTAAGAGAAATAAAACTTTTATTATTTTTTAATTTGTAATAAAGTCTATTTTGTTTGTGAAAAGTTCTGTTTCAATAAAAATTGTGAAGTTATATATCGTCCAGTGCTATCAGTAAACATACGGTGAAACAGTTTGGTCCTGTGTTTAAACACCATCGTTGGTTGCATGCATAACCAAATATCGTTGTGATCGAATATCACATAAAGGGGAACCACTCGGCGACCTCAGTGCATGCATCAATATTGGCCGTTATTGAATTCTCTGAGGATTGAGATTGCATGCAGAAATTCTGTGGAGGAATTTAGAACGTGTTGTGGTCCCAGGCAGTGGTCATCGGAACGAATTTGTTTAATAAGAATCCAGTCGACGAACCCGGTAAGAACACAAACCATGTGAGAATAGTTGACGATTCAGAAGAAAATCCATGTTTTTAATGGCAATTAGAAACACATTAAATTTAAAGAAAAATTAAGGGTCAGAAAAAATCTCTAATGGGTTTAATTAAAGTAATCTTCGTAAAACTAATGTCCATTGATCATTCATTGATTTTGATTTTTTTTATTAAAAATAAAAACAATAAATCTTTAATGTGGCTCTTTCAAACTCTGAAATTTTGAAAATTTGAAGTTTTTGGCTCTTCTGACTCAAAACGTTGCCGACCACTGCCCTATAGTGTTGCCGTAAGACGTAATTCTACGTTAAAAACTGGTAAAGATACGGTGTATTCTTCCTTTTTCATCGTGCAGTCTTTTAGTTTATTACGAATTGAATTGAAAGTAATTGAACGTTCAATTTTACAGTAACTTTTTCGTAGTAAAATGCATGTATCAATTATTTATTGAACAGAGCTTGGTTGGATTCTTGGAGAGGTTGAAAAGGCCTGAATTATACTATCAAAATTCTATTTCAGACGTCTTTATTTTATTTGCAACTAGCTGATTCTACCCGGCCTTGCTCGGGTTCTCATAAAATATAAATCGAAAGAGTCATTCGAAATATTTGAAGCTTCGTATCGTTATGAAAATTTGGCCCATGTTTTGCCTGTAAGCTTTGTTTGTTTTATAGTTTTTGTTGGGATTATTTACTGTGTTTATCGTTTTAATATCATTGGAAAACTTATCGTTATGAGGTTTGTATTTACAGAAAATAAAAATAATTTCTTTGCTATCACGAAAAACATTTTAAACCCACAATTTTTTTGAAGCTTAGGTTTGGCCTTATTTTTTTTTTAATGAAAACAATGTTTTTTATCTTTCCCGTGTATTATAGAATATTTTAAGCTTGTAAACATATGTGAACGACACCTTTGAAGATTATTCCACTTTTCACTCCCCGCACAAAGGTATATTCAAGTTTTATTAACTTTTGAAACTTGTTGAACCTAGTTGGAGACTCACTTTGCATGTTCTCTATTGTATGTGTGCTTCTTTTCGCTTTTTAATTTCAACCTGTTTTATGATTAGTTTTTCTTAAACGTTGAAAGTTCCACTAAAAGTAAAAAGTAAATAAATCTTATCAAAATCACTCATTCTATATGTTATGAAAAAGGTTATAATTTGAGTTTTATTAAATTGTTTTGAAGAGTGATAAACGCAAACATTTTTGGATATTATTTTTTGAACCCGCAACATTAAACGGTTTCAATTTTATCATAATTGGATGGTAGAATTGAACACATTGATGTCCAACAATAATTCAAAAGTTATAAATTGACCATTAAAATTGAGTTGTATAAAACTAAAATCCTTAGATTTAACTACCAAAAAAGCTTAAGGCGTTGGATTTGGTTTTATGTTTTGTTCAAATAATGCACGTTCAATTTTCAAATCCTACATTTAAATTTAAATAAATATGAAAATAGTTGGTTCTTAAATGCTGGAATTCATGAGAATCGGTTCATCAATTTTCAGCACTCAGTCCAAATTGTTATTCAGCTGAAGAAGTCAATTTATTATGAAGATGAATTATTGCATCCATATTTCACACATTGTATATAATTGAATACTCTCAACGCACCTCAGCGGTGGTAGGGACAACTTCGAAAACCCTACTATTCTAATCAATACATATCGGTATAGAATTTTGAATACGGCAAATGAGCCAACATCACTGTTTTGAAAGAAACGCGTTCAAAGCTTGACAGCTCCATAAGCTCCCAGCAATCGTTTTTTTATGGTTTTATTATTTCTCGAAAACTATATTTTCTTTTAGTTAACGTTGTACACTCATAATGTAGGTCTCCAAACGTTCTTCATCACCCAGCTGATGACTCCATTTGTAAACGCCCTATTCGAAATTCACTATCGATATATTCCTTATAGTGGAGTCATTTTTTTAATCCTAACTAAATGTATGCTCATTATTTCATCCAAGAACCATGTGCTTGTGCCCAGTACCTACTACAGTAGAAGGAAAAAACCCGCCAAAAACGTCCGCTATCACATTTTCCATCATTAGCAGGCTTTAATTTGCTCTCCAGCCTACACGTGAACTCTGGATGGTCGTTTCTAATGCACGGCCCATGGTCATGGTGATGGTGAAAACAACCTGCTAAGGGGAAAAAATGTCGGTTGACAAAATGGATGCCATGACTTTTGGTTTGTGGGAATAAAAACGAAAGTTGTATGGGAGGGTCCCTTTTCTTAGATGGGAGGGGCTCAGAACTATTACTAAAACCTTACCCTGGTCCAACTACATCTCTGTACCAAATTTCAGGCTGATCGGTTTAGCGGTGTGGATTTGTATAATGTGCATACAAACAAACATATACAGTCCAACTCATCCTGGTGGGAGAGCTCGTTCGCCGCGCACGCGTTTTTCGATATCATTGATATTTTTGCGTTTTAAAATGTGTTTTTTGATGAAATATTTCTATAATTGTGTTCACAAGTGTGAATTACCATAAATCGTACTAGGTGGAAGTGGAGTTTTATCGATTTCAATCTGGCATGAAGTGAAATTTTAAATTCAATTAAACGATAGAAACTCTGGAAGAGGCTACGCCACCAGCCATATTTTTTTCTCCGTCGTGTGCAATATATCGTCGGGCTTGTATGTGTATTGGTGATGTGTCGTTCGCTGCCCGCTCGCTTCGATATTCGGATTGATGAATATATCCGAAAGCCACTATGTTGGGTTGAGCGATGAAATGATTACGGAGGTAGAATGTTGTGACTTGTGAGTGCATGTGTTCCGTTGATTTTGCGACGATGCTGTGCGAAAACGTTTAGGTGCATCATCGAAACACGCTCCTCGACATGACTTTCTTGGAACCACTGGAAAAGGAACAGGAGGCAGAGCAACAGCAGAAAAACTGGTGAGGACGTTCCATATTTTATTCCCTTCCTGTCATTCCCTCTCCCTCTTGTGACTGAGTGGATAATGTTAGGGCTCGTATCCAAATGTGATGGGAACATGTTCCACAGTTTTGTGGTTTCGATTAAAGGCTCGTTTCCAATTAGTAATCGTACTTTTATCATTTCTTTGCTTCAGTATTCCTCAAAATGTATATAATTAGTTTGAATCTTATTTGGTTATAAATGGATATCAATTAATAACAAAAATCTTGAGCTGTTCTTCTTATTCATTAAATTAGAATAGTCAATTGTTTTCTCATACTTGAGCGTTGATTAAAGAATTGATTTAAATTTTCATTCTCACAATGCGGCAAAAAAGAAACTTTGTGGTACTTTGTTATGTTTTTCAGTTTATAATTTTGAAACTTGTTGACTGAGTAAATTTTATTTACGATACCTTTATTTTGCTTTAATTTACAATTTTAAATGGAAACTTTAATATAACTTCTTTTTCAGCTTAATATCAGGTAATTTTTACGTTATATGTTATTTGAATTTAAATTAAACAAAAAAATGGGGATTGGGAACTAGAGAGAATGCATCTGGGGTGAACTTGAAGAAACTTTTACAAGCGGAGTGGTAGCCAACCATTGTAGGTTTCTGATAGTTGGATGCCTTCCCTCGACGAACCATCGGCCGTGGAAGCTTTCGGGCCAACCACACAGACATAGGCAGGACCTTGCTACCGATGGGGGAACTATACATACATACATACATACAAACAAACATATACAGTCCAACTCATCTTTATATATTAGATTTGGAAAAATTATTTTGAATACATATTGTGCCCTTGTAACTGTTGGTTTTATTCTGATATATTTTTGGGGTTCTTTAGGTTTGGTAACCTTTATAAATATTTTTATCACTTTATCACAATTTACGAATAACTCTCATGGGCATGCTTGCCAACCACTTCTGCAAAACACTTTACTACTAGTTGTTGAAAATGCACATCTTCATAAATTCAACAAATACGCACAATATTTCCATAGTTTTTTTTCGATTTAAAAAACTTCTAACTTTTCTCGCACATCATAAATCGGCAGTTCCTCTTTAGGCGTAGGTACAGTAATTTACATTTTCACACTCACATTTTTTTGTTGCGTCCCTGCACCTTGAATCACTAACTCAATCACCAACTACTGTCCTGTTCCTTTTACAGCCGAGGACACTGATCCGGTGCAAGTGTTTGCCCATGGAATTTACATATCTTGTTGTTCACCCGCACTGGCAAAGGCCCTTTGCACTTGTATGTTTGAGTATGTAACGTCGTAACACATTTAGAGATTTTTTTTGCTTCTGTTTGCTTCTCACTGCTCGTTCAGTCACTGATATTTTTCCATTTTGCACAAAATCCCTCGACGACCATGGCGGTTACAAACGGACGAAAGTCCCACCGACCCAGTTCAAAACCTGCACGGCCGTTGAAGATTTTCGTCCGTCCGCACCAGTGCCATACTACATATTTAGATATTTAGGTATGCACCGCATTTGTATTCATGTTGCTGTAGATGGAGATTTTCAAACAGAAAAAAGGGCTACTCAACTTTATTCCATGGATGGGAATGATGTTAGCAGCCAGGACTCAGGCAATTGATTTCATTCATCACTATCACTATCACCGTCACCATTGGATCTTACAGCAGCATGGCTCTGGAAATACTTACCTTTACAAAACTTTGAAATCTGAAAAGGAATTGAGTTTTTTAAAGATTTAATACCCATGTCAT
This sequence comes from Uranotaenia lowii, assembly GCF_029784155.1. NCBI lineage: Eukaryota > Metazoa > Arthropoda > Insecta > Diptera > Culicidae > Uranotaenia > Uranotaenia lowii. The sequence continues at coordinate 294,521,774 of NC_073692.1, forward strand.
TTTTTCGAGACAGTGTTTAATTATAAAAAATGATAAAGCATAAATGCAAAAAATGGTACATAGAAACTTGATTTTTCAATTTTATTTTTTGTGAGCTACAACGAAGATAAATCAGAATATGAATTTAAGGTCTAAGTATTCTAAGTCTCCAGAACATAAAAATTTCACAAAAATAACCAAAAGAAATCATTGAAAAATGAATCAATATTTAAATTGCAAAATGCTATATATATACAGTATTTTGAGAGATAGTTTACTCAAAATGTACTTAGTATATTATAGATCAACATGATTTAACGATTATAAGAGCTTTGTAGAGAACTACAAAACTGTACCTCCTTTATTTGAGAAAATACATATTTCTTTAAAAAATTCGCTCCTGGTGCTTATTATGCCCTTATCTTCCCTACATATTTAATATTATAGATCACACCTTTTCAAAGATTTCTTGATAATAATAGGTGAGATAAGGGCATAACGAGCCCCTGACCCAGTAAGCACTCCTGTTTGCCACGAAAGTACGAATTTTCTCAAATCAATTTTTATGAGGAACAGTTTTGTAGTTCCTAAAGTATTAATTTTTCAGCGAAAAAGAAATCTCCTTACCATATTTACAGAAATATTTAAAACAAACCAACAAGATTCTCAAGTGACAAAAATATTATAATTTTTTAGCACCGCAAAATAAGCTCTTATGATCGTTTAATCATCTTGATCTATTATATACGCACTGCAACATGATGTAAGCATTGTTCTTTAATTTTCACCATCATTAAATTTTTGATTTTTCAGTATAATCAATTTTAAAATGCGTTTTAACTTCAACTTGTTGACTCGGGGCGTATGGAGCACAATTGATCGGGGCACGATGAGCATTTTTTGCCGTAGAATCTAGTAGCGAATTCAACTCGATGAAGTCAACTGAGTTATAGAGCTACAGCTTGACTTGTTTACATCTGACGATTCAGCCTATTGGTTAGGTGTCGGAGAGGTAATCACAAGACTTGAGTTCGATTCTTGGTCGAGGTGATTTTTTTTTCACTTACCATTCATGATCAAATATTTTGATTGTTGCATTATACGGATCATCCGCCAAACAAAGCACCAAAAACATAATGTGGGTATGAGTATATGTGAATGGTTTTAAGTTTTAATTTTACAAACAGCAATACATTTTTGGGTTTTTGCTTTGTTTAATGGATCTACGACTCACCGCTTAGTGTAAAATGCATCGATCATGAATGATAAATGAAAAAAAAATCACCTCGACCAGGAATCGAACTCGAGTCCACTGATTACCTCTCCGACACCTAACCAAAAGGCCAAAAGTTCAGATGATACAAGGCAAGCTGTAGCTCTATAATTCAGTTGACTTCATCGTGTAGAATTTGCTGCTAGATTCTACGGCAGAAAGTGCTCATCGTGCCCCGATTCATGATGCTTATACTGCCCGTAAGCGTAAAATCGTTTGAACTTTCGAAAATTACGATTTTCTCACGTAAAAATTCACAAAAGTTACTTTTATGATTAAAAACTACTTTGCTTTTACAAAAATCCCGCTGAAGAAAATATAAAAAAAAATCATAAATTGCTTAACTTCAGGGGCTGAAGAACTAGATTTTCTCTACTTTTTCGGTTGTAGTTTTTAAGCATTTTAATAATTTGTTCCTTAATTTTGAAACATATCAAAATTTTATCATAGCTATAATTGTATATAATGGTTTATGTTTTCTAACGTAGATGCTGTACAGAAATATGAATTTGGCTTTTTTCGGTCTTGGATGTAGATCAAACAACTATTGTTTTTGAAATAACCGACGTTTCGACCAGTTTTGTTGGTCTTTTTCAAGGGAACTAAAAATTTTATTACAGAAATTGTGTTATGAGCGTTGTTCAAGATTTATAAAATGTAGTGTGTGGCTCACTTTGCTGTCTGTTGTTTTTGTCGAATTCGATTTTGTCGAACGGTTAGGTGTCCGTTGATTGCTGCTCGTCTGTTATAAATGGAGTGTTGTTATCGGTTTATGTTCATACATACATACATTCATTAAATTTGTAAATTTCATACGTTTTTCATCGGATGGAAAAGATTTTTTCTCATCCGTGTCACTATGGTCGCACTGTTAACGTTTACGAACTCGAATTCGACAAAAACAACAGACAGCAAAGTGAGCCACTCACTACATTTTATAAATCTTGAACAACGCTCATAACACAATTTCTGTAATAAAACTTCTAGTTCCCTTGAAAAAGACCAACAAAACTGGTCGAAACGTCGGGTATTCAAAAACAATAGTTGTTTGATCTACATTCAAGACCGAAAAAAGCCAAATTCAAATTTCTATTTTATTTAATTTTAGTTAGAGGTGCTCCATAAATAACTGAGATATTCCAACTTATATAGCAATTCAATTAGGTACAAATTTGTCGATTTGTTGTCGTTTTTTTTTCAACCCCGATTTTATACGGGGTTTATATTTCATCACTTCAACTTAACTTAGGAACATATATTACTCAAACAATCAAGAATGGTTGTTAATGTTAGACCTTAATGCCAACAGTTTTTATGACGCTTTAAATTAATAATTTTAAAAATTTCTTTTTTTGTTTCTCTAAGCTGTAATTTTTGTGAACTGCTTGTCAAATATCTGCTTCTAGTATGGATTGTAAGTTTCACATGTTTTGTACCATTCTAATCTAAAAGCAAGTTGAAATAATTGTTGAAAAAAAATTTTGAAACTGGTTCACTGTGAATAAAATTCAGAATGGAATTTTCCCTTGATATATGGATACTAGATTTGTTTTTGCTTTTCATTTTTTGCGGAAACAAACATTGTTAAATGTATTGAAAAAAAAATAGTTCAAATTAGGGAAAAAACATAGTTTTCTAAGTTTGAATGAAACATTTCATTCCAATCAGAATTTATCTTTCCTGAGATCTTGATTCAATTATACATAAGTATGTATATATTAAGGGGATGTATTTCTTTAGATTCTTTTTAAAAAATCTGTCGTAATTTTTTATTTGGCTTTCTGAATTCGGAACTGACTTTAATCATAAAACTAAATTAAATATTATTCATACTCTGAATGCGAAATTCGCAATTAAAAATCTTGATATTATTTCTGGAATAAATTTCCCTTTGTATAAAATGGACAAGGAATTAAAATCCTTCGTGAAATCCCGTTGATCGCAATATGTATTCATGTCTAAGGTTGCCAGATACCCCGGTTTTATCCGGATTTGCTTGGATATTTAATTCCAAATTTGTGAACAATCTCATCCGGTCTGGTTGCTCGGATTTCATTTAGAAAAAAATCACGGATTTATTCACTTTTTTGGCAAATCAAACAAAAAAAATCAAACTGTGTTGTAAAATTTTTTTTATGCCAACATAATCATGAAAGGTTTTTTGGAAATCTTGAATACGATTTAAAATCTGTCGATAAATTTTGATGAAATTTTCGATTGTAACTTTTAATAAGTTTTTTTTTATTTTTTTTAATTTTTATTAAAATTTTTTTTCTTGAGTTTGGATGAGTAATTTCTGGGTTTTGATAAAATTTGCCCGGATATTGCCCGGATTGTGGTGGTCAATTTTGAAATCAAATGTCCGGATTTTCCAGATTTTTATTTAAAATTGCCCGGATTAATCCGGCTTGGATACGTGCTGAAAAAACTCTGGCCATCTTATTCATTTCACAGACCACAGGCCAGAATTTATCGCGCCGGTATCCGGATCAAGAAAATCCGGGAACTCAAAACCGGGAAGAATAAAAAACGGGTAAAAACCACTTGAAACATTATGATTTTTATAAAAACACACCAGTAGATTTTTAATTGTATTTTAGGCTTCCATGAAATCGTTCATGTTTATTTGGACAAAACTTGTTCAAAAATTTTTGTTACTTGATTTGAGTTTTTTGTTCGTTTTTGCAAATTAAGTAAAAAATCTTTGCATTTTTGAAGCTTATATTAGAGTAAGCTTGCCAGATTTCTTGGATTTACCGGGCTTGTCGGAATATTTCATACAAAAATTACAAACTATCCGGCTAGGCTCGGTCGCCCGGAAGAAAATGCCCGGATTTTTTCACTTTATTGGCAAAACCAAACAAAAAACTCAAATCGAGTAACTTTAATTTTTAATTTTTGCGACCAAAAACGAAAATGTTTGGACAAGTTTTGTCAAAATTAAAAGGAATGATTTTATGGAAGCCTAAAATACAATTAAAAATCTGCTAATGTGTTTTGAGAAAAATATAATGTTTCAAAATTTTTTTTTCTTGATTTTTATTTTATGGTTTTTAGTTCATGCCCAAATTAGCCCGGATATTGCCCGGTTTTTTGACTGAAATTTTCGAATTCAACTGCCCGGATTTTGAGTTCAAATAGCCAGGATACGTGCAAGAAAATTCTGACAATCATATATTGGAGATATTCTCTGCATAATACGTTGTATTTAATCTCTTAAATTTGATTTCAGCTTCTCGTTAGCAGGAAATTTTCAAAAAATCAAAGATCAACTTTCCATTCTACAGACGAATGTTTAATTTACAGTTTTTTTTGCTAGAATGTGAAATTCAGGAATTTTTCTATTGATGAGAAATAAATTCAGAACTTTACTTATTCGATATCATAACTTCGGTTCGGTGTTTTAGTTCTGAATTCTTATTGGCACTCTTCTCAATTGATTTTCCTTTCTCTAAATTCAAAACTATCGAATTCACGAACATGCTGCAGTTTCGCTTTCTAAGAGGCTTTAAATAATTGGTTTGTGTTCTACTAGTGTTCAATATATGAGACTTGTTCAATAGCTGGTGCTTCTACCCTGTTTCTAACATTTTTCAAAATTCTCCTTTTTCTACTTAAAATCCTGCTTATGTCCAAACTATTTGCATGAAGTAACGATAGATTTGTTTGTTTTCAGTTTATCTTTATTTAATTAATGGTTTTCTCCAAAAGTTTTTAGAAAATTGTTAACTTGAGTTGTGTCACTTTTGAAAGATTCACTAAGTTATGGATGATTGACGAAAGTTTGTATCTTTGAATTCACTGTTTCTGTTTTGGTACTTCAGCAATGCCTTCTTTTAAATCTGAATTGAAAAAGGCCCTTGATAAACCTCATTCCTAAATCAAATGTTTTTTATTCATGTGGATTTTTTTTTATGAAAGTCACAAGTTGTTTAAGTCGCGTATCAAAAAATAGAAGATCATGTATTGCACAGATGTCCTTTTATTGGACACTTTTTCGAGTTTTTATATTTTTTTTTATTTTGTTCAATGGTTTCCACTTCTTTCTGGTAAAAATAAGTGGCATTATTGTCATTCTTCCCAGCTCTGCTGGTTTTCGGCTTAGCTATGGCAACGAAATCGAAACAAAATTTACCAAATCTCTGTAAAATGCTCACATTTCAACCGGCATTAAGTGTTTATTAAAAGATCTTTCGCTTTCTAGGTACTATGTATGTTTGTAGTTCCAAGAATACCCGCATTTTACGTTTAGCGATGTTGACGACGACGGTAGTATGTTGTAAAAATCCCAACCATACAATAATACAACAAGTCGGATTGCGTTTTTCCTTTTCCTTCAACCATTTCACCGGCAGCAAATGTGCCACTTCCGGGAGGAGCCCCCCATAGCATTGCATTTGAAAACGGTTACTGCAAACGGCAAGTTTCCGGAACGACTGAACTTGTCTCCACCACTCTTGGCTGGCTGGCTGGCTGCTGGTTGCAAAAGATGCCCGGGATATCGCCCCGGTCGGTAGCCGGGTTCCAGCTGAGTTTCCACTCCATTCTTTTCCTCACTTTTTCACGTCCAACGAAAAAATACCCTGCTTCATACAAGTTATTCGAAACGGAAGTGAACGAGTTGGGATGGATTATTTATGCTTTGAATATCATAAAATATGTCGCACTGGTTAAAGTTGGATCTTTCTTTTGTATGGCTGCGTGGTTCGGTTTACATGCAATTGTGGTAGATAGGTGGCTTAACTAGAATAGAAGAAGATACAAGAAAAAAGTTGGACTGAAGAAGAAGTTTGGTTTGGTTCGAAATTTACACGTTCTATCATCTGGAACTGGATATTTTTATACATCTGTATCCATAAACACACACACGCACACAGTTATCAGCAACTAATCCAAACGCAAACACACCGACGATGCCACAAACCGGAAGCATTGGACCGTTTCCGGTCAAAAGGAATTGTGGTTACTTTGCGGCGGTTTCGAGATTTTTCTTCTTTTGATTCTTTTCCACTCAAGCAAGTGGTAAATGAAGGTTGTTGAAAAGTTCTTCTTACGATAATTGATTTAAAAATGGTCCGCAACCGTACAGCAGGTACAACATAGTTTGAGTTCTGAACTTAGAGGATGAAGCATTCAATCAAGAAGGAGTTACTGCATGCATGAGTTATTTAAACAACAAAAAGAACAATCCATGACAATCGAAATCTGTGGCTCCAGAGAGTAGCAGGAAGAAAGAATAAATAAAATAGTTACGCAAAAAAAAATACAACTCATCATTTGTAATTATGACAGAGGATTTGCTTATCCCTTGTCTCCAGTTGGGAATAAATATAATGTGCACTGAATTGAATCTGAAATGTTTATTATTGTTCAGAAATCTGATTTCGATTCTAATTTCTTATCCTTGATTGTGATGTTAATATTATTTTCAATATAATATTTTTTTATATTCTATCGAGTTCTGGATCAGTTCTGGAGTTCTGAGTATCATTGTCGAAAAATTGAATTGCGACATCGAAAACACTATTTGATTCCACTTTTATGGTTAAATGTGGTTTATTTCTTTAATGAATTGTGATAAATCTCAATGTTTGTAAAAAAGAGTAGTTCCCAAGGCCGTTTTAAGGGGTGGAGGGGGCAATTGATCCAAGCCTCCCTACTTAGAAGGCCCCCCGAGTAAATTAATATTAATTTAACCATACCATGTACTAGAAATCTAGAAAAGGAAATAGACAATAGTAAATCGGAATATAAACGTAAAATATAACAGCTTAGAGACCCCCTTTGGATAATATCTCGAATAGTTTGACTCTAATAAATTCAAGCTATGCCCCCCTAGATTTGTTCCCGCATTTTTAAAGGCTGAACAAATCATGACGATTTTTTCCAAAACTTGGTAAATTATGAGCATATGATTTGAATTTTTTCATACAAAATCCGGAAAAATGTAGGAAAAATTTAGTGATTATTCGAAAAAAAAAGTCAAGAATGAAGTGAGGATTAAAATAATAAATTTAATTATTTTTATCGAAACAGGTCAGCCACGTTAAAATCGTTTTCAAAACATTCTAATAAAAACAAATTTAGATAAAGTTAGTTGAAAAAAATTAGTCCAACTTAAGTTTTCTTTTTTCTTTTGTGTATAAATCAAGCAAAAACGGACTTGTTTTTACAATATTATGGAAACCAGCCAGACCGTAGTTTGCTTCATCTGTTCACTTTAGTTTGAAAACCCGTTTATGCCCGAAAAAATCTGGAAAATCTTGAATGTCTACTCGCAATAAATTATACATCACGTTCTATTATTTATTGAATAAAGAATATATTGAGGAAGTTCCAAGCGAATGAAGCATTATGTCTTGAATAAAAAATATTTTCGCTACATTTGAAAATGATAAGGCTTTTACGGCAACTGGAATTACTTTTTTTGTTGCTTTGTTGAGATTTGAACAAATTGCACTACCTAATTATCAGTTTTTGAATAGAGAATTGATGCGCAGATTAGGTAGAACGAAGAAAAGCAACTCTCATTTTAATTAACTTCGAATGTCTTGCACAATTGCAAGTTTGATTGCTTTAAATTTAAACATTAACGTTATTTGTACGGAATTTATTATTCGTGTTCACCTAAATTTTATCCGGACCATATCAGAATAAATGCCGGAAATTATTGAAATAAAAAAAAAAACAAAAAAAATAATGAAGAACTTGATAAGCAAAAGTATGAGTATGAATAAAGCAATATTATTGTTAGCTTTTTAATCAGCATTGAAAATTGCGAAAATCAATTTAAAAAAAATCTATAGTTGCTTTAATCAATCCAATCGGCCATACTGGGATTCTTTATGAAATATTCATTCCAATTTCTATCTAAGATTAGAAATTCAAATTGAATCTTTTCCAACTTAAGTTTTCTTCAATTGATTTTCTTACTGAATTGCCTGAAAATTCTCCTGATTTCAGCACATCATTATCCAATTGATAGTTCTCTTTTTATTTTGAATACAAATGGAGATTCAATTTATTGACATTTTCAAGTCTGGTGTAGTTTGTTAAGTTTCATGGTTTTCTAAATTTTGGGAACTTGAGATCTTTGTTGAAACTTTTAAACTCATCTCATTTTTTAATGGATTGGATGTTTCCAATATGTGATGTTAAATTTAAAATGACATTTTTCTAATTTCAACAAGTTACATAAGGACGTTTTTATGAATATTAAATTGAAATATTTTTTTTAATTATATTGAGAATTTAAAATATAGTGATTCCTTCTTTGGTTCTGATTGCAACTGTGTTTCTCAAGTTTGTATTAAAATTGTATTTATAAATTGTTTCTTAAATATTGATTTGAAGATATTATTCAAATTTGAGACACTAAATTATGGTTCTGAATGATCTGCTTGCAAGGTTCGAATTATACTCTTGAACTCTAATATCCGTATGCCCATAGAATTTGAATGTAGTTCGAAGAAGACCACCTTCCCCAGAAAAATTGCCCAGGCCCCTCGATGGCTAATTTCGGCCCTGGTGGCTCTTTAGGTTTCCCTGCTCATTAATGATGATAAAAATTTATAGAACAAATGAACTTCCAAACACTCAATGATTCGTTGGCTTTACTTTAAATTAATAACATTTGATATCATGCTCTTTTAAGGATGATTTTTCAAAATAGTTCTTATATTTTCGATTGCAGGACATGTCAGTTGAAAGTTGAAGGGCAATTGTTTATTCTAATCCGTCTAAAAAGACAAATTGATTTTGACATTGTCGTTAACCTGTTTGATTTGTTTTATTCTTTTGATATTTTCGAGATATTAAGGGTCAAATATTTACCAAAAAACTCTTAATTATAAAAATGAGGCTTCATAGAGTAATGGTTAATTAAATACTGTATTTAACGATGAACAGCATGCAAAATTTTATGAAAAAAATATGAAATGTGCTTTAAATTTTAGTCCGTCGTTCAGCACGCACCCTCATTTATGGCCCAGTTTTTTTAGTTTATTTGCCAAAGTAACTTAACAATGGTTTTTTTATTGCTATGTTTTTGCTTGAAAGAATCATCACAAGAGGTCTTTTTCGAAATAACTGTACAAAATGTAGGAATAGCTTGTTTTTTGAAGAACACATATGAAAACAATAGTCGGATTATTATTCCTTATGCTATAAAGTGTCGTGGATAATTCTATGTCCTTAGCATTTTCGATTTATGTTCGCCGTTCTCTTTGGACTCAACTTCCGTTTTAACACCTAGAGCTAAATCCTTTTTTTTGCACAAAATGGTTGAATTAGAGGCTCAGACATCACGTTTACGTCATGAAAATTTTCATTGTGCTAGTTGCGCCATAATGTTTTGAAATAAAAAACGATGTTCTAAACATTCTTTGTCATCTCTGTTATGACGTTTAACCTATGAATGTGTTTTGATAAATATCGGAACACAATTAACATGATTTTATTTTCCATCTTTTTATCAACAAACTGCTATTTAAATTTCATCAATATCACTTATACGAACAAGTTAATAAGCTACTAGCTGAACTGGCCAACTTGGTTGAGCCATTAAATTCTTACAAAAATAATGTTCATTTAAGTATATCTTCGTGAATCATTACATATTTATGTTCATAAAACTGGATTGGTACTGTAAAATGGGGGTGAATTGGGGATTTTCGTAATATTTCTGTCAAATGATATTAAGTGGACCTTAACAAAACTCAATCAAAGAAAAAAAAATAGTTGGGATTTGTTACTACCCCCAAATAGGGGGGGGGGGGAGGGGGGAAGGACAGTAATCGAGGAATCGTTTATTTTAGTTTACATCGTACTGAACGTAGATTCGTTGTTTTTCGCTTCGCAGATAGTTTTTGTTTATTTCTTTTCCCTGTCATCACATTTGATCATAATAAAATTATTATTTGCATTTGTTTTCAAAAAACACTTCCCATAGTATGAAATTTCACGATTTTTTATGCTTCAATAAAATATTGTTTTACATTTTTTGTGCAAATTTCTTTATTACAATCTGTTTCTCGTTATCTGTTAGCTGAAATGCATTTGATTATCTACTTTGAATAATATGATCGTCTTTTCAATTTACATTTTATTATATTTGTAAAAATATAAATGCTTTTGAAGAAACATTAAGATCCTTAAAAATATTCATCGAATTATGATTCACAGCAACTTGAAATCATAGGGTTATGAAAGCTAAGTTTTTACTAAAAGAAAAACTCTTAGTTTACCTAGAGAATTCTACCATTTTTATTTTTTCCTTAAACCCTCTTTTTTTTAATTAAAACACACGTTTTAGAGTCTGTAAATTAATTTGGGAAATTCTTTTTTTCTTAATATCTTTTAATATTTTCTTCCTTTGCTTTTAAGTTTCTTAAGTGAAACGAATCTTTTTTAATTTTTCAAATTGAAACTATTTGCGATGAAAAATGGTTTGATAATAATAGAATAAGAAATTATATTAAAAATTTTAAAATTTTATTCTGAATTTTCTTGCTATTACTCATCAATGTTCATATTCTGACTTTAGGGATATGTAATTTAATTTGTTTTATCGTTGAATCCGGGTTATTTTACTTAAATTTAGACAATCTCCAGGAATGGGATTTCAAAATAAGGTATTTTAAGCTTCCAGAAATCGATCATGATAATTTTTGTTGAATGGAGTTTTTTGTTTGATTCTGCCAAAGTACAAATATTCAAGCAAATCCGGACAATCCGGCAAGCTTTAGATAGATCAGCTTTAAAATAAGCTCCTTACCAGCTAATTACGCTTTTTTAACCCCATGAGAAAGATTAACAATAGCATCGCAGTATTATTTTTACTGGTGCCACGTGAAAAGTCCAGTGGCTAAGAAAATAAGCACCTAAACTTTTTACGTAAAGATTGATGAGCATCAGTAAGGTTTTATTGCTGTTGGCACCTTTCTATTTTAGGTGATTTGAATTTAAAAATAAAAAATGGTCATTGGGTTCCATGACTTTCATTTGTTGCGAATAAAAACTAAAAATTAATCATCAAATTCCACAAAAACATTATCGAAATTATCTCTCCGTCGTGTTCTGCTCTGTGCAAATTCGAACACAACTTAAAAAATTGCATGCCAATCGGATGATACCTACAAGAGAAGTTCGTGTACGTACACATTTACGGCTCCGTGTACTTACATATTTACGGCTCCATTTTTATATATGAGGCTCTTAGTGCCAAAGGAGTAAAAGTGCATAAAAGCTGATTTCGAGAAAAAAGCACTTAAACTTCGTTATACTTTTTTTTAGCCGTTTTGATAAGAAATGTACAGTTTGTGCAATGAAATTATGGTAAATTTTCAAACATCGTTTACTTTTCAAATGAAACTTAATTCCGTTGAACCCGATGAAAAAACACTACTTTCTGCCAGGAAGTTTCTAGAAATGACATTTGGGTTTGGAGGCAAAGGGGTATAAGTACATGACATGGAGAGACTTTGATGGCAAAGAGTTATTTTTACCCCTTTGGCTCCAATCAAAATGTGACTTTCAGTTATCAGATCAAAACATAAGAAAGTAGTAAAATAAAATTATGATTACAATAGCATATGATGTTTGGCAGTCAGGGTTTCTTTTAAGATGGTTATCTCGATTTTTTGAATGTTGTCACTTATACCCTTTTGGCTTCAAGGGTCTCATATAAGATTTGAGAAACTTCTAAAAATGTTGTGTTGTTTTTGCTCGGTGTTTAGAGGGTTAGGAACAATAGTTCTTAAAAGAATTTTTGGTATCAAGGAAAATCAGATATTTTAATAGAATTTAGTTTCAAAGTTAAAGAAACAAGCTGATAGTTGAGTGGCTCCAGAGAGTTTGTCACAACCTACAGAGTGAAGCACCTTCCAAAGCATATATCTTTTTTCTTGCCATTAGATAAGTCTGAAGGATTTAAACTGATCATAGCAATCTGATAGTTTTTGAATTCATGAGTCTGTTGGATTTGAACTAATCATAGCAGTCTGGTAGTTTTTGGATTCATAAGTCTGTGAGGAAAGCTAGTGCTAGTTGTGCAAAAGCGTAAGTAAAAGGAAAATCATGAAATTAATCTCAATAAATGTTAAATTTGTTTAAAATGTATAGATACAATAGCTACAGACAGTGCCAGGAAGACCAATCAGTATCTATATAGTTTCAATATCAATCCGTCGGTAACTGTAAGAGCTAGAAATTTAAATTTAAAACTAACCTACAATTTCCACAGCTCACGTGGTAAGGAACGTTATTTGAGTGCGAGTATAGCAAGGAGATTAAGATACTAAACGTAAGTTGCATGATTCTTTTACCTCCTATAAATCTCTCAAATCATCTGAAACTAATTATAGAATAGACTAACGAGAAGTGTTTGTTTTTCCTTAGAGGAACTTAATACGCCGCCGCCGTCACAAACGACAAAATAGTTTATAATAAAGGCTGTTAAAAAATCGGAAAACAAATTCTCTGTCTGTTAATCGCTCGCGCAACAGAGTTTTTTTTTATTTCACGGGATTTTAAGCTTCTAGGTTTTTTTGGCTTTTTTAATCCAAATGCAACTCTTCTCTCTCACATGGTTCAGTACACTCCGTGTAAATTTTCATAATTTTTGGGCGGGTATTTGTAACATATATTAAAAAGAAGGTTGAATGAAACTTTGATTTCAAGTAGTCGATGAATTCCTTCGAATTCAGCCACAGTGGCTGTGAAGACTTTTATATCATAGTTTCATTGAGCCAAGAAGTTCTTCGAACCGTCTTCTTGAATATAACTGACAATGGCATCCACGCCTACTGAATCGAATAAATTTATCGTGGATGAATTTAAAAGAATTTATCGACTTCTTTAAAACTAGAGTCTTATTTGGCTTTTTTTTTAAATAAAGATTGATTTTAAGATGAGGCTTCACAAAATAGTTGTTTAAAAAAATGGTTCAAACAAATTATAAAAATTGAAATAAATCTATTATTATTTTTATAAGATTGTAATCAATCTTTTATGTTCAAAGAATTATTAATTCTGTTAATAAGGTAATAATAATTAATGTAAAATGTGGCTCCAGAGAGTACATCAGAAAGAAATGTCGAAAGTTCCCGCAAGTGAGAATTTCCTGTCATTTTTTTTTAAACGTTCGTCCCAGATCTTGACAATTTGTTTCAATCATTGTTAAATTCCAACCAAGAGTTGCTGTTGTGTTCCGCAAACAAGAATCCCGAATCGCGCGGGACATGATAGCCGCACGTTCGCTGTAAATAAAAATCTCATGCAACCAAACCCACACCGGCTCATCCTCATGTTTCCCGTCAATCATCCGAACCCGTAATCAGTCAACCAAACAACTGCTATTCTAGTTCTTGAGTTTTTTTTTCTGAATTACATTCTTTCCGGAAATCACCCTTAAACTGGCAAGGATCATCATCGAATGGAACTCTAACCACGGAGAGTAAAAAAAACCCGTGGGTAAATATAAACGACACCGTCGGCGGCCGGGTATGATGCATTAACCTGCCTATCGAACCGTGTATAAAACCCATCATTTTCCAAAACGGAGCCACAATGGCGCAATCATGTATCTGTGGTGGGTTGGAACGCCAAAGCCGGATGTCATGCTGGGTGGAGCACTCCGGGTGATCCCTTTCGGAAAATTGGGACCCCAAAATGTCGGTGCACAATGGCGCAAGAATGAGAGGAGGAAAAAACTGAAATGAATCCAAAGAAAATTGCATTCCCAGCACCACCCATGGGAAGGATGAAACGCGAGGATAGTGAGAGCTAACAACGATTGCAAAAAAAAATATGGAAGACGACGACGACAACAACAAACCACTTTGTCACATTTCCGTCAGGATGCAGCATAAATTTTATTATTGCACGAAGTTGTTCCTTTTTTTTGCTTCTTTTCGCTCAGCTTTTGAGCCCATAGGGGTTTATTTTTTTTTGGTGTTTCGTCTTTATCATTCGGTTGGAGTGATATTGTTGCTGTTGTTGACGCTCTGATATTGCCCTAGGTTATGGCATCCCCGGAGGGGGTTAGCCAGATATGGATTGTTGTTGTCGTTGTTTGGCACATTCCTTTCTGAATGGCCGTCGTTTCATAATGCAGACACATTCGAGGTCCATGAGCCATTTCCGCAAAAGGATTCGGTAGAAATGTGAAGAATTTTCCCTCAACTGCCACCCAACAATGTTTCAATCGGTAAGAATTTTAAATGTTCACGCTTTTGTGTCGTCGATTTTTAAACGGTTTTCAAATAGTTTCTTCAAGAACCAAAAGTAAAATATAAAATCTAACCTTATTTTAAGATTGAGTCTCTTTTATTTATCTTTTGTAAGACCAAATATTATTAAACGAACAAAAACTCAGAAAAATTGAAACTACAACTGGGACAAGATACATTTGTATACAAGTTTTCATGTCGTCCAAGCATTAGCACATCAAAATGAGTATCCTGCTCTTAAATTTATATATTTGTAGAACATTTTTATTACTACACACTCAAAACGAGACTTTCAAAATTCAAAATAACTAATTTTAATTTGAGCTGATGTCGTGACTGACAACAGGTAAGGTTGTTATTTTTCTCTAAATGTTTACCCCCGTCATGAAAAAAAAAAAAAACGGAAGTAGGTATTCATTACGTTGTTGTGCAAGCCGGAAGAAAACAAACTAATAATAGAACCTCGTCAGCGTCACGAATGGTGAAGGTAATCATTGAAGGTTTATTTTCTGTCCCAATGAGATCAATGAAAAGAACACGGGCACGAAATTTGGTCATTAGGCTTACAAGGTTTTTAATTTGTACCTTTACAGGGCATAAAACAAACTCCAGCTAGTTATGTTGTATCGGTTGTGTGCTTTACAGAATTCAATTATTTAAAAAAAACTTTTGTTACTAAGACTATCCAGGAAAACGTTAAACAAATCAAATGATTGTTTTAATGAAAAGAAAACCAACGATGTTTAAATCAAACTAAAAGTGCAATTATTAATTACCCGATACAAAATTCAATATGTTTAAGGTAATAGAACCTCAGTTTAAAACTAGCCAGAGGCATTTAAAAATAAAAAGAACAACTGAATCAACTAAAGAATATAATTAATTAAAAAAAAGTTTATATCTATATTTTCACTTAAAACAGGCATAATCGAATCACTGTCATAAGATATACAAAAAAATCACCTTTGATCCGAAAATTAGAATGTTGATGTTCTTTTGCCTTATAATAATTCGAAAAAATATCCAATTTTTATTTCTGTCACTTGTAGAAAACTCATGGATATTCAGAATAAGCATTGAGTTGCATCAAAATTGATTTGAAAAATATCTCAGATGATTTGAACAGTTGTTTTCAAATGAAATTAAGTTTTCCAAATGTTCTTATACAGTAATGATTCAGATACTACTTCTATCAAATAGCCCACTTTTTAATGCTGGGCTTTTCTTTTCGAGATTTCATGTTTCAAAAATTTCGAATTATTGCATTCGGCTTTTCGTCATTGTTTAAAGCTTACCCAAACTCCGGTTCTCATTAAAATATGGTTTCAAAATGTATAAATTGAATATTTGGGAATCATGAAACTTGATTTGAAAAATAAAAAAAAAATCAACTCTCACAACGACAAACTGATTATTGTTAGTCGTGTAAGTCTTGTATTGCAAAGTTAAAAATCGAGATGAACAAAGAAATTAATTTATATTTTTTGGATTGTAAATTAACTCCAGAAAAATGTATGAAAAATTTGTGCATTCTGAATTTAAGGATGCCGATAGTCTTACCTTGTGATCTTAAATCTCAAATAAGTGAGTCAAGTTTTATATTGGTTTTGCTGAATATTAAATTTTCAACAGCTTCATTTTAAAAGGTCCAAGGCAATAAAATTCTACTTGTGTTTGTTAAATGTTTTTGTCAAGAAATTATAGCTAATGTTTTTTTTGAAAAACTGATCTTTCAAAGTTTTATTCTAGAATCTTGAAATTGGATATGTAAAAATGATTTAAGGCATGGGCCAACATTTTCAAGGGGCGGGCCAAATTTTGAATATGAGATTTGCTCGCGGGCCAAAGCGGTTTGAAATTTTCATTATATATTCCATAAATGTCAAATCGCCGCCCATTTCCAAAGATTTTAAGTTTACCGGTCTCCCTGAAAAATTAAGGTCACAACGCTCAAATAACTGTGGAGACCACTTTATAAATCTACCAATAACCAAAAACAATCGGAAAAATTTGGACAATTATGTGATGTAAAGTACAGATAACATGAAGCAACAAAATTTGAATTTTCCGGGGTGCAAAGACTTTAAGAGCCTATGCAATTAGATTTTTTCTATTAGTTCTTGTTTTCGAGATATCTCCTTAAAAATAGAAACAAATTTATCAAATAAATTTGTGTACATTTTTGGTAAACTATCTCACATTTCATAGATTTTGAAAACAAATTGTCTATGCAATGAACATTTTTTCAAAAGACAGCGTATAATTTTGTCATCTGAGAAAATGGTTACAGTAGTTTTTATTGTCACTTTTTCACAATCCTGTTAAAATACGGTAAAATTGACGGAATTTTAAAAAAGATTTAAGCCAATTTGAATCTTTGATATTTTTCAAGTATAAGTCGAATCGTGTCATAGTTTGCAACAAATTTGTTAAATGATAAAATCTTCAATTTAATATACCCAAAAACTTTCTTGAATGATGTTAGAAATAGTTGTAATCTTATCAATTCCAAGTTCTAAAAATTTTAAGATTTATTTTTTTAAGCGTATTTCTGAAACGCCAAGCAAGATCTGAATCTGTGATTGAATTAAGGATAGTAAACAGGTACAAAATCTGGTATCAGATTCAACATAGCCTTATAAATCTATTCATTAGTTATCAAAGATCGATATTACTTGAATCTGATAATTTTCTGATTTTTCACACGATTCTGCATACTGCATTCTGCAAATTCTGCATTCTGAAATTTAGAAGTGATAGAAAAAATCTGACAAATGATTTATACTTAAGACGCCACCATTAAAAAAAATCATATATTAAAAAATAGGCAGCAAAAATGGAGTTCCCCTGTGAATGTGTCAAAGATTGAACAATTTAGAAAATTTCAATTTTTTGATTGGAATTGTAATTGATCCTTTCCTTTTTTCAGAGACGCAAAATAACATCGTATCAAATCAAGGAGATTTCACCGACTTTCATTTCGAATGAAGTCGACGAAGATCCATGTAATTTTTTTTTGAAATGATATGAACCAAGAAAAATATTAGATTTTGAGACGCGCGGACCATGGTTTAAAGTGTACTGAACTGTGGCTCCAGAGAGTGCTTTTTAAGATTCACGTTACTATCACATTGTTCTTCAGTTTCAGGTTTTAGGTTGTCTAGTTATCAGGGCTGGATAAAGCCATCAGGGGGTCTGGGGCAATTTTTCTCGGGATGTAGCCGCCACTGACCGATCTCTTACTGGCGTACGACTTAAGCGCCACTCAGTTAGGAGATCGTATGCCACGGTTTAATATGCCCGGTGAGACTCCGCTTAGGGCGAATCCATTAATTTTTTTAAAAGTGTTTAAGGATCGGATCGGATAGGGCTCTTCAACAGCTCAGTAACAGATCGCCCATACCTGGCAATCTCATTACCGAACTAGGGACCTCCCGAATCTCAATTACAATCGACAATTTAGGTACATATGAACCCTCAGGTCTTTTCTCAGAATACCGCAGTGTGGTCAAATCCTTCGCTTAACTCAAGAAACAGTTCAACAAACATTTACCTACATTTTTACAAGTTATTGCCTAACGATTAACTTTGAATTATGGCATTTCAAATTTTACTTACTACTTGTGTGAAATTTCTCTTAAACGACTAATTCATTCGCTGGGAATTCTCAAAAGGGATCATTCAAATATTACGTAACGCTTTTAGGGGGGGGGGGTATAGCAGTTTGTTACGCTTTGTGGATTTTGCTTAAAAATTTTGAGACGAATGTGTTACGTAGGGGGGAGGGGGGGTTGAAAATGCTTGAAAATTGCGTTACGTAGTATTTGAACGGCCCCAAATATATTCTTAATTCAATAAATAAGAGAACGCGTTGTTTGTTTTTTTTTTTAAAATTACAGTGAACATGTAAACAAACAACGGTCTGGCTGGATGTAATAATATTGTAAAAACAAGTCCGTATTTTGCTGGATTTATACACAGGAAAAGAAATGAGAAATCTAAAGTTGTGCTGAATTTTTTGAGCTAGCTTTTTCTAAATTCATTTTTATTTGAAAGTTTGGAACGTTCGTGACGTTTTTCGATTAAAATAATAAAATTATAGTATTATTGCTCACTTCAATCTTGAAATAATCTCTGAATTCTGCCTACATTTTTCAGGATTTCGTTTATTAAAAACCCAAATCTTTTTTTGGATTCTATTACAGTCGTTTTAACAACTTTTTGTCATTCGCGAATCCAAATCATATGCTCAAATTTTACCAAGTTTCGATAAAAGTGGCCCCGATTTGTTCAGTCTTCATAAATACGGAAAAAAATCCGCAATACTCAGTCTAGGGCCCCCCTTAGCTTATATTCGAGTGAAACTCTTCGAGATATTATCTCAAGAGGGCCCCCTTAGCTGTTCATTTTACGTTTTAATTCCGCTTTTCTAGTTTTTATTTCCTTTCCTAGATTTCTTATACTTGGTATGATTTAGTAGTTATTGTAATTTATATCTTGTGATCCAAAAACGAAATTTTTTTAAAGATTGTTTCTATTCATTTTTTTAAGAAGTTTTATCGAAATTATTATGACCTGTTAATTGGAAGCCTGAAAACGACTCTGAAATTGAAAACAAAGAGTTTCAAGTGTTTTCTTCTTAAATTTTGTCGAGTAATTCCATGGATTTGTCCAAATTAAGTTAAATATTTCCTTCTTGAATTTTGTCGAATAATTCCATGGATTTGTCCAAATTTGGTCAAATATTTCCTAGACTTTGGTTTAACAATTTTGAAAACAAATGCCTGGATTTTGCTAGGTTTTAAGAAAACGTTGCCCGGATGCCTGCGAGACAAATTCTGGCAACCTGGCATAACGCTTTGAAATGCAATTCATGTTAAGATTGATTAATTTAAAAAAATGTATAATGAATAAACAAATATCATGATTCATCGAACACCTTATTTTGGACTTTGAATTTTGAATATAAATTTAAAGTTATATACGCATCATACACATCATAATAATCAGATAAAACTCGCGATAAATATGCTCAATGAATCACTGTAAAAAGCTTCTTTTCCAAGAAGAATAGACACTCAATCAAAGAGAGGTGATGAGAAAGAAACGATGCAAAGTTAGATGTTTTTTTCTTAGTAAACATAGTTACCATGACAAAGTGACGTCACTACTGACAATGTTCGCGACGCATTTTGCCTAGGATTAATGAAGCTCACTGACAATGAAGCGTCGCTACGCAGGCTTTGTTTATGTTTTTTTTTCTCCGACGTGTAATAGTGTGCATTCTCTCGCGGCACCTTAGTGAAAGTGTACCATGCACGGGATGCAATGCTACGGGATTTCTCTATGTATCGTGTAACCAACATCTTTTTGTCAAGTGTTAGTGAATCTCATTTTTAAGCTATTTTACTTAGATTTAACCTTTTTTTTTTAGTCTTGAGAGCATTGGAGATGAAAGCTCAAATCTGAGAAAAAAAAAGCTTAATTCTGAATAAAAAAAACTTAAATCAGAGACATGTGCTCCACGCGGGTTGAGTAGAATTGCGATTAATCGCAGCGCACTAAATTGGACTGCGCACTCATGACTGCGACATTTGTGCGAACTTGTACATTCGTGCGACCTTTAAAATCAGTTTAAAATCTATCGGAGTTCTACACGCTAACCACTTTTCAGTCAACCTTCGTACGGATAACTGCGACTGCAAAACATTGCACGAAATCCAATTTTCAATGAAAGAGATAAAATGGGCACAGCACAGATAGCGCACAGATTTGTCAAACCTAATAGAGCTTTTGCTACTCATACATACAAGAGGTCTGTTGGCCAAACATAAGAGATTTTCATACGTGGAAAATTCAACTAAAATTTCGTTGTTTCCTGAAATGAACGCGCCTTTTATCTAATGAAGCACTATTAAGTATATTTTGAATCATTTGCTTA
Source organism: Uranotaenia lowii (assembly GCF_029784155.1). Taxonomy (NCBI): domain Eukaryota; kingdom Metazoa; phylum Arthropoda; class Insecta; order Diptera; family Culicidae; genus Uranotaenia; species Uranotaenia lowii. Next base: position 294,542,196 of record NC_073692.1, read on the forward strand.
AAACTGTAGATGATAATGTGGATATTTGATTGAATATCAATGAGGAAACAAACAGGGTAAAATTAAAAAAAAAACACACACCAACCTTCCTGTAAGGCACAAGATACGGATACTTCGAAACTTTTGTTTACGGATTCTAGTCTATTTCATATGGTTTTTAACCAAGACGATGGAGGTAAGAGCATTCGTCGTTAAATTTAGTTTGATACTTGAACAATATTTCTTCTGCTTCTACTTTAAACGGTCGTATCAATTTAGAATTATCATTTTCCCAGCTCGTCTCACTCTAATAAAAAAAAATCACAAACAAGTACACACATTAACTAGCTTCTTAAGAGTATACATTACACGAGAAAATTTTCGGGAGTTCACATAAATCTTCCAAAAAATTATTTTCTTTCGTATTCATTCAACATCGAGCTGCCCAACGGCAATGCACTGTGCAAAAGCCCTATGATCAAAATATCAGATAAAACACAAACAAATCAACAAAACATGCGCTGTGTTGCACTCTGGAAGATCACGCAGACAAAGTTCAATTGAAACAAATTTCAAATAAATTTTTATTACAAAGTAGACACTTTATTTTGAAAAAACTCAAATTTCAAAACTCTCCCATTCTTGAAATATTGATAAATGAATAAAAATTGCATAAAATATATATTTCTGAAAAAAAAACTAAAAAGGCGAATTTTGGATTGCTGGTAGTTCTACGTACCATCTATTGTTGAAAACAATCACCTCTAAAAATACAGTGTTGGGTGGCTTAAGAGTCACTAAAAATAAAAAGATTAAGCATGACAAAAATGAAGAAATTTAAAAAAAAAAAAAAAACGAAATAATTAAAGTTTTCGGATAAGATAATTTAGGTCTGGCTGATTTTTTTCGATTTCTACGTGAATATTCTAACAAGTTCTCGAGATTTCAGTCCCGAAGATTAGAAGCTTTTTGAGAATGGCACCATTATCTGTTTTTGGACCTACCCTCTACGCAAAGTAAATATAAAACGAGCGGTTCAGCTTTTCAGGTTTCTCTACTAGGCACCATGATGGGCTATCTATAGTAATCTTACTTTTAAAATGTGTTTTTTACTAATTAGAGCTGGCTAGAAGTGTTTAAGAAATGAACGGGCACCCACTGAATGGATAGTTTCCCCCTTCTATATAAACATATAAGCCACTTCTGAGATGTGATCCTTTAATGTTAACTTAGAAGCTTACGGTCGATCGTAACAAAAAGAAATTACAGTCGAATTTTTGAAGATATTTTGAATAAATGTTTGTCCGCATGCTTGTATGATAAGCTAGTTCTTTACCATGGTTACCATAGTTACCTCAGGTAACGAGATTACATATAAAGAGGTGCCGTCTGATCTCTTCCAAAATAATGAGCTAGCAAACCTGCTCTAGGGCTGTCTAGAAGGTATTTGTTGAACCAAAATTCCAATCGAAACATGGCGCCTTTTACTTCAGGAACTGTTTTATTTTCATAATAAACAAGAATAACCGCAAAAGATATGCATGGAGTAAACATCAAAAGATAGTTTTGATTCATGTTGAAATTCATTTTTTCTCAACGAAGCAAAAATAATAATCTTATCGAGCGATTCGGGGTACGTGCTCGTTTGAGTAAATCGAGTGCGAGCGAGAAATTTTGCAGCATGTTTTGAAAAAATGGGCTTTTAATTTCAAATTTTCAAATACACAAACCGGGCAATATCCGAACAAATCTAAGCATCACTTGAAACATTATTTTTTTCGTCGAAGAACATAAAATCGCGTTCGATGCTCATAAAATTTATTTAATTATGATGAAAATAATTCTGAAAAATTCGTTTTCGGAACAAAAATTAAAACTTATCATAACTCAATTTGATTGTTCAGTAAATTAAGCAACAAATGTGGCTACATCCGAACAAAAACCGCGCAGTTTCTAATAAAATCCGGGTATTTGGGCTAATATGAAACCTCATCGATATTTTTCTTGAATATCCAGCCAAGTCTGGATAAAACCGGGAACAGCAGATATAATTTTTAAATATGAAATTGATTGAAAAAATTGGTCAAATTGAAAATCAATATTATCGCTATGAAAGTAAAGGTATGAAGGTAAAGGCATTTGGGATTTTTTTTGTATCATCATTTCATTGAATTAATTTAAAGCTTTTTTTATTCGACAGATGTGGAATAAAAAATGATCATTTATTCATTATACTAGCATCTAGAATTCAATTTACAGTTGAATTAATTTAAAATGTAAAATTATTCCATGTCACTCTAACTTGATTTCGCTTCAGTACCGTCATCTGTTAAAAATAAAAAGGTTTTATATAAATACGACAGATGGCAGATTTGTATCTCTCTAGCGAAAAACTGCGCAGGAGATGCTTACAATGATCCATTGTCATTAAAAAAATGCTAGTTTGACATCAAATTTCGTCATAAACTCCTATTTTCATAGTTTGATAATGGGGCTTGTGATATAGCTCAGTTGGCAAGTCAGTTGCTTCCTGAGCCGATGTCCGTGAGTTCGAGCCCAAGAGTAAACATCGATCACAGTTGTGCCGGATAAGTTTTTCAATGACTTGTCCGCCAAATGCATCGTTGATATAAGTCGCGAATGACAAAAAGATATTAAAACGACCGTATATTCGAAACAAAAAAAATTGTTTGATAATCAGAGTGATTTGTTTTGAATTCAAAAACCTTTAAAGTTAAATTATAAAATCATTAATGTACAAATGAAATAGAGTGTGTTTGTGGGTCAATCGCTATCAGCAAACTTTTGGCACTAGCCCTCAAAACAACCCGGATATGAGCACATCAATTTTTCGGTGTTGTCTCCTTCCACTTCTATTCGACCACAGGGTGGTGACGAAAAGTAAACTACTCGAAGGACCAACTCCCCTCGAAATGTATACCAACAAACGAATTTATTTAGCATTTCCGGTGGATGTTTTATTGTTCCTTTCCTTCTACTACCCCTATCATGCCTAGCTAGAACTGGAAAATGCGGCTATTTTCGGAAATTGCCTCATTTCTTCCTGGAGGGTGATTGTTTCCTACTTTGCTAAATCACGGTGACACTTTTTTTCCTGGTTGTGAACGTTTCTCTTATTTTTCGGTAGGAAGGTAGGATTCACGGAAGGAAGTAGGAATGTGAGTTGATTTGCATTGAATGAAGATTTCAACGTGCCAGGTCATTCATCCCGTGGTGGAGGATGTCTAGCCGAAATCGATAACGTTGCATCCTAATCTTCCTCATTTGTGCGATTTCTACAATCAGCTTTACCTTACGAGAAAAGGGTAGGCAAAAACCGGAAGGTGGTTTAAAGCTTTAAAGCAAACAAAACTCAAAAGTAAATAACATCCACCTACAACCTCACCCGGATCAGGTACCCTGATATAGATCAGCTTTGATATCATTAATTATTTCTACTTCCGGTTACTTTACGCCCGAACACTAAACCTCTCCTTGAAACGGATTTTCCCTTTCCACCTCGGCATTTGTAAAGCTAAAGCGGGAGCATGAATTATGACAAATGGTTAGAGCAGTAATATTTTTGCTGAAGTACTTACGTTTCTGCTAAGCACACAAACAAATACACACATACACATCGGTTCAAGTGAGAGCACACCTTATGTTGTTCGAGCGAGAGGTTTTCTGAAAGAAAAACGGAAAAGAAACAGAAGGAAACTTTTAAATATACACATTTTCCACATGAAACTTTTGCCGTTGTTGTGGCGTTTTGGCTTCTTGACTGTTAGTTGAAAGAAGGACGGTTAGATTCTTGGTTTTGTTGATTTTGTGGTAAGGTAGCAGAATGTGAGAGTTTTATTTTATTAATTTTATTTTTGATCATTAAAGTCAATAAATATAAAAGAATTCAATTGAATGTATCCTCAAAGAGAATTTCATTTTCAAGTGTCGGCAATTCTTAGACGTTGTGGTGATTTTCCAAAACTTTTCAGTTCAAATTTTTGGAGACAGAACTTTGGCTGAGTAATTGTAAAAGAAACAATAAAAAAAAACTCTTTTTTCAATTTTATTTGTTATTCCCCCTAAATTATTGTTTTTTAACTCATATGAAACACTTTAACGTGGGAGCTTCATAGGTAATGGTATTCTGTTTTGAAGCAGAACGAGTTGAGTTCCTGGGAGCGGAAGTGATTAACTCCCACTTTTGAAACTATTCCGTGGCTTCACGAATCCCCATATGGAGCTTTCCGATCTCTATGAATGCATGGTATGCTTTCTGTTGCTATTAATATTTGCTTCTGGATAGAGATTTGGGAAAAAAACAGCGTGAAAAAAAATGCAAAAAACAAACTGTCTCGTGTAAGGTGAGCTGATTTGTGAACGTATGTATTCAAAGGATAACTTTAAAAAAATTAATATGAGTAAATTTTGTTTAATTCTTTAATAAGTCTTTAATTTGAGTCCTGAAGTTGGCTTGAAACATTTAAAAAGTGCCATTCTCCCAAAATATGTTTTTTCATTTTTCATTTCAAAACCAACTGTGAAGGATTCTGTAGACAGAAGGATTTTTTTAAGGTAAATATTTTTGCTCTAGATCGATTCTATGTTGAAATTGAATTACTCTTGCTGTTTTGAATCGAACATTCCAATTCGGCTTTGGAAATGTTTAAATTATTCAATATGTTTGAAATGGAATTTCACTTAAATTGAAAATCAATTTAATTTGAAGAAAAAACTCAAATTTAAAATTACAAAAATGAAAAAATGACGAAAATGAAAACAATGACAAAATTGACAAAAATGACAAAAATGACAAAAATGACAAAAATGACAAAAATGACAAAAATGACAAAAATGACAAAAATGACAAAAATGACAAAAATGACAAAAATGACAAAAATGACAAAAATGACAAAAATGACAAAAATGACAAAAATGACAAAAATGACAAAAATGACAAAAATGACAAAAATGACAAAAATGACAAAAATGACAAAAATGACAAAAATGACAAAAATGACAAAAATGACAAAAATGACAAAAATGACAAAAACGACAAAAATGACAAAAATGACAAAAATGACAAAAATGACAAAAATGACAAAAATGACAAAAATGACAAAAATGACAAAAATGACAAAAATGACAAAAATGCCAAAAATGACAAAAATGACAAAAATGACAAAAATGACAAAAATGACAAAAATGACAAAAATGACAAAAATGACAAAAATGACAAAAATGACAAAATTGACAAAAATGACAAAAATGACAAAAATGACAAAAATGACAAAAATGACAAAAATGACAAAAATGACAAAAATGACAAAAATGACAAAAATGACAAAAATGACAAAAATGACAAAAATGACAAAAATGACAAAAATGACAAAAATGACAAAAATGACAAAAATGACAAAAATGACAAAAATGACAAAAATGACAAAAATGACAAAAATGACAAAAATGACAAAAATGACAAAAATGACAAAAATGACAAAAATGACAAAAATGACAAAAATGACAAAAATGACAAAAATGACAAAAATGACAAAAATGACAAAAATGACAAAAATGACAAAAATGACAAAAATGACAAAAATGACAAAAATGACAAAAATGACGAAAATGACAAAAATTACAAAAATTAAAAAATTACTTAAATTACAAAAATAACAAAAATTACAAGAATTACAAAAATTACAAAAATTACAAAAATTACAAAAATTACAAAAACTACAAAAATTACATAAATTACAAAAATAACAAAAATTACAAGAATTACAAAAATAAAAAAATATAAAAAAATGCAAAAACTAAAGTAGAAAAAAAAGACAAAAATGAATTCAAATTTTGTCGATTTTTTCAATTTTGTTAATTATGTCAATTTTATCATTTTTGTCAATTTTGTCATTTTTTTTCATTTTAATCAATTTTATCAATTTCGTCATTTTTTCAATTTTGCTTTTTCCATTTCCATTCCATTTTATTCATTTCTCCCAATTTCCTTTTGTTGATTTTAGTGATTTTTGCCATGTTTATGAATTTTCCATTTTTGTTAGCTTTGATTATCTTGAAGTTTTGTGTCATTGACGTTTTTCTTGTCATTTTTGTCATTTTTGTTGTTTTTGTCGTTTTTTTTTTCAGTTTAATAATCAAAAAAAAATTGACGAGAATGACTTATTGAACTTTATTGACAAATTACCAAAAACTTTTTTCTATTTTTTCAATTTTTTTCAAATTTGTCGTTTTTGTGATTTTTATTTTTCTAAATTTTGACAATTTCATCATTTTATCAAGAATGTCAATTTTGTATATTCATTAAATTTTTAAAATTTTGTTTATCATTCGAATTTTTCTTTTTATGCCTTTTTGGTTAATTTGGCCATATTTCTTATTTTTTTTAAATTTCATATTTGTCAATTTTGAATTTTTTGTCAATTCCGTCATTTTGATGATTGCCATCTTTGTTATTTTTTCAGTTTTGTCAATTTCGTAAGTTTTGTCAATTTTGAAAAATTTGTCAAAATTGTGAACTCTGTCATTTTTGTCATGTTATTTTCAGATTCTTACCATTTTATTCATTTTGTCAATTTTGGAACTTTTGTAAACATATCAAATTTTGATAGTTTTTATTAAACGGTTAATTTGGCTCCCAGCATCTGCTTTTTCAGTTTTTTTTTCATTTTCTCTGGTTTACACGTTTTTGCCCAGGACTGTTGCCAGGTTGCTCATCCCTGTTTCATGCTAATTATTATGAAGTGGCAGGCAGGCGTTATGGCAGGCTCTTTTGTGATAAATCTCTCGAAAACATATGTCACACAGTTCTAGATAGCAATCATCCTCAATCGATCAATCAATTTCAGCATGAATGGTAACAACATGTTAACAGTCCTAATAAACAACCGTGAAACACTAAAGCGCCAATGAATTTCCATTTTATGGCTAAATTAGCGAATGAATCCGGGAACGATTTTCTGCGCCGGCGGCAGATTAAATCAAACTTCATTAGAAATGCAACCACAAACCACTGATCAAGCGGAATTAGTAGCTAAACGGGGAAAAATAAAAACTTCCTCTACACTACATTGATACTACATCGGAACTCAGGCAGGAGCAGTTCAGAAAATGCTTTTGGTCTTTGTCGTCGTCGTCGTCGTCATTCGTCGCCATTCCGGGTCTTCGTCGTCGTCTGGGGAGTCATTAATCTAAAACAGCACCAGAACCATAAATCAGGCTCTATTTTGCTAATTTATGCACCCGCGCTATATACGCTAAGAATTGTGTCGCATAATTACCACTTCATCAGCCGCCGAGGACCGGAGCAACTCCTGAGCCTGACGATATTGTACCTACATAGTCCAATGCGGAACCGGAAGGCACAAAACGCGTCGCGCGGTTCGAATTCCAACTGGGGCTCCAGAGAGTTAGAGAGAAAAAAAAAACTGCACAACAACCCAACACAGAAAGCTTGCAATTCTTTTGAGATACGGACACGATTTCCCATGACGACATTAGCAGCGATTTTATGCAGTACAAGTCAATAAATAGTAACGATGCCTGGCAGAAGGTAAACAGAACAAATTTCAATTTCCATTTATAATGTAGATTGAATCGTTGTGTACAGTGCTAATTATGAATTCTGACTTCCGAAGCATAGTTACTGTTTTAAGGAAACAAATTACAATTATGGGTAAATGATGTCAAACTTTGATTTGCATTTTCTTATGACTGAATTCTGTTTTTGGAACTGTTAATTTATTTTTCAGTTTGGATCACGAACTCATATAATTAGCAGAAAATCGTTGCGCGATTTCCTATAGCTATGTTGTACTTCTTTAAAATTGTTGGCCATTGAAAGTTGTGTTTGTTGTTGAAGATTTGAAACAAATTGAAAGCTTTTTTTGCTTTAGAAACATAAAATAAATTATGTGTGCACTTCTATTCCCTGTCTTCGAGGAACCAAATTCAAAAACAATAGAAATAATGAGAAGATACATTCATGTACAGAACAATCGCAATGTCGAATTCAAGATTCTTTTTAAAACCATTCATTGTACACTAGCTGAACCGGTTTTTTTTTGCAACACCTTTCAAATAACATTTCTTGAATATTTAGCTCAGTTTCTTGAATTCTGTTTTATAGTAGAATATTTTAAACTTAAGTATGTACTTTTTGCTCCCATATGTTTTTTCGATGCCTTTTGGGTCACCAATCATCAGTGTAAAATTTGAGATGATTTGGTTGATTCATGAGTTAGCGCAACGCTTTAAAATTTTGTATGGAAATTTGTATGGAAGAAGAAATTTTTGCATATTAAATCATCCATTAAATTCAGCTAAGCTTGAAATTAAGCTGGTTTTTCATTTTTAGTTCTGGCTATTTTTAAGCTTCATTTTTTCCTAACGTGAAAAACCTCTAAGCATTTCATGAAAAAATTTATAACCTTTTCAAAATAAAAAATCTGGATCCATTGAAAAATATTTAAAAATGAAAGACTTTGCTTGCTAGAGCTTTCAATAATTTCATAAATTGTTTTTGCTAAGGTTATAAATCCATAAATTAACTGGCTATGCAAAGCAGTTTTTTGTGATTTTTTATTCTCATCCTTCGGTTACACAGCTTTCAAATAAGCTGTCAAAATCGCAAAAATAAAAAGAAAATAATTTTGAAAACAAAAATATTGTATAATATCGAATATCTTTTCTGGGGTACAAGTGAAGTTTGTGCTTTGTTCACATGAATTGTACTGCAAGAATCAAGAAATATTTTTTATCCAAAGTTATATTTTTCAACTTTCAGTACATCTCTGTCGATTTTTTAATTAAAAATTTTGTTTTCCCATACAAATTTCCATGAAATTTCCATGAATTAAATTTTGTTGCGCTAAATCAGGACTGGTTGGATCGCATCCAAAATTTAAATTGCTATTTCTGGCATCAAAAACAACCAAAAAAAATTTGTGAATTTGAAATTTCAATATAAAGTTTGCAGCAGTCTTATGTATTCCTTGCATTTTCACAAAAAAAGCGACATTTTTGTCAAAATCCTTAGAATAGATCTGAGTTTATAAATTTTATTTTTGAAAAAAGTCATTTATATTAAATTTCAATAGTATAAATTTAATTTTTTGTTAATGGTTATTGCTATTTACATAGTAGGGTTTGAAAATTTAAGTATTTCTCTAAATACCTACTAAAATTTTAGGAATGTTATAAAATCTTCCGGAATTGGCTTTTTTTGGAATACTTCTGAACAGTCTTCCATCCTTTGAAAAAAAGTAGGGGTAGGTGAAAGTGGGAGGATTTTTTTTTCAATTGGATTATCAAATGCAAATCATTATCAAATCTGACTTGTACATCAAACATAGTCAAAAAAATTATTTAGACAATTTTCAGGTAGATTATATGTTAGAAGACAGAAAAAATATTTCATAAAAATTTAGCAATACAAACCACGACCAACTTGGTGCATTATATCAGGACTTCTGTGGACTATGTGTACCGAATTTGATAGGAACCACATGAAATTTGTTCTTTGTTCTTAGTTTTATCAAATATTACTTCAAATTCGCAAGGAGCCCTCCTCCCATTTTCTTAGAAAGTAAAGCTCTTTCAGCACAAAAAAATGTCAATTCATATCATGAATTGTCAATCAGTATGATAAATCATGTCATTATGTCCAATTTAGTTTAGTAGCAAGTTTAATGTAAATCTCTTAAAACTTTTTGGAAATTGTTATAATTGAAGTTTTTTTTTATATGGAAGCCAAAACCATTTTTTTTTTTGAAAATTTAATAAATTTGGAATCTTTAGGCGGTGGATCTTATAAATCCATGTATTTCTCACAAATGGATGGCAGTTTCACCAAATCTATTTATTGTTGAACATCTCATATGCAAGTTTGAATGACAATTTTGAACTGTTGTTTCGCCGTTGTTTGATATGTTTACAATGATGTGGATGACCAAATTTTCCTACTTTGAATCTAATCTTCCTGCTTTAGTACCCGACTGGTACCCTTTATTGAAGCTATGTATTTGCAAAATATAAAAAAAGTTCGTTTTTCAAAAAATCCTACACCCAAAATTCAGCCTCTGTGCCAATGGCGTGTAGTCAATTACATAGCATCATTGGTACAAGAAGATAACGCGATTGGTGCTGATTCGATTTGCTCCCACCGGCATTAATCTCCCAAGTTAACCGAATTGCGTATGTCTGAAAGAAACAAAATAAAAACGCTTTCACGTCCCTCCCTATCGCATCACAAGACGAAGAAGGATGGAAATAAATACCGGCCAACACCAGGCAGCCAGCGAACCGAGCGCTGTGCGTGTGAATGTAGCAAAAGCAACAACAAAAACATCCTTCTAATTCAATCCCTTCAATCCACTGGCAAACAACCACGGCCGAGCTGTGCGTGTGTATGCAGTAAAAGCAACAACAAAAAAAACATTCCTTCAATTCAATCAACCGGCAAACAACCACGGCTAAGCTGTGCGTTTGTATGTAGCAAAAGCAACAACAAAAACATTCCTTCAATTTACCGGCAAAGCTGCCCGACTTTAGCAGCTGTGTATATGTAGCGTGTGTATGTAATAGCAGGCAGTAAGCAAAGCACAGTTCTCATTCAATGGGTTTCCCGTTTCCTCCACTCCCGTTCCCTTTCCCGTTTTCATCGCAAGACAAATGAATACCTTGAAAGGAGGCCAAACGCCGGGAAGCCACTGTCGTGCGTTTCTTTTGTGATTGATCGGTGGCAGAATGCCTATGACAAATATCCCTCTTCCTGCATGAAGCTCAAATAGTACACTGGTTAAGATGTCAGTCTGGCAAGACCATTTGGTTAGTGATTTGAGTTCGATTCTCCCTACGGGCGCTGTGGTTTATAATTTTATTTTCTTGTTTCTGGGATGAATTATCCAATAGGAACGAAATCCCATAAAATGTTTTTCTTGTTTTGCTTGAATGTAGTGGTCATGCATCATTTTAGTTGGGAGGCGAGTCCTTATGCCAGTTACGGTTTTTCAAACATATCATCTTCGGCACAGTGCACATTTCAGCGCATTATCGGCACAGAGATGTGCTAAATAGGCATTGGATTTTTGCAACCTCTTCTATGGGTGTAATAAATGGATTAAATACTCAATTAAAAATAAAACCTATAATGACAAAGGTTTACAGCTTGTTTACGAAAAAAAAAATTAACAATGAAGAACCATACACATACACGACAAATACATAAATCTACCCCACATTTAGGTTTTTCAGCCCTCAATTTCGGGTTATCTTTTCAACACCCAAGAATTAATATTCAAAAGAGTCCACAAAATGACTTGAAAAATATTTTTTTACAAACTTTATCAGTAGATTTCAAATCGTATTTTAGATTTCTAAAAACTTGTTTATGATTATTTTTATAAATTTTTTTGTTTGATTTGCCAAATAAAGTGAATAAATCAGGGTGAGACACGGGCTTTTTAATGAAATCCGGCAACCGAGCTGGACCGGACTATTCTCTAATCTTGTATTTACACTAGTAGGACCGGCTAATTGATTATAGGTATTCGGACCATGACTATTCAAAATGACTGGCAAAGGGGATTTTTTTATAACACAATATTTTTATTTATTTGCTTCTGATATTGTTCAACAACTCATTCGAGAAGGTTTTTGTTTTAGAGTAAATAAGTTACGAACGGGCTTGTACCGCGGTTCCAGCCGGCAATCCCAACACCTAGATTGGGAGCAGTTGGGAACTGCGGACTAAGCAATTCCTAAAGCACACCTGTCATCACCTCGTGAGCCAGGGGGCTCTCACGGTAGAAATGCTCCATCAGCAGAATCACCGTCGGACGATCGCGCGTGTGCTACCTCGAAGTGATATCGAGTGTATTGTGAACTAAATCCGATCAAAGATCGTAAAAATAAAAAAGGACTGTACGAAAAACTGTGGAAGACTGTGCAAAGGACCGAATCAAGTGAAGTGATTGGCAGTGCCGAGAAGAAATCAAGGACAACTTCGGGGGATTACCGGAGGCCACAAAGGACGTACCAAAGATAGTCTCGGGGGATTACCGAAACTGGAGGACGCCTCTTCACAAATTAGCGGTAAGTGATTTAAATTTACTTTCATAATTAAAAGAAAAAAGATAAGTCAGCCAAAATTTAATCCCGAAAAACACGTTTTGATAAACATAGAAAAATCTTCGACATGGAGCAACAATTCGCCCAAATGCAACAACAGTTGCAAGAATTGATGCGCCATGCCGCAGAGAAAGACGAGCAAATTGCTCGTTTGCAAGTGGTTGTGGAGGAGGCAAATAATGCCGCCGCACAAGCAGTTGCTCAAGTGCATCCGGTTCATAGACCAGAGAACCGGGCTGAAACGATTATCAAATCTCTTCAAATCCCGCAAGTTATCCGGGAACTTAAAGAATTCCGGGGTAATAGAAAAAATTTATACCCGTTCATCAGGGCCGTAGACAATATCATGCCCCGACTCCAAGAGATTCAAGGAACCGATACATTTATTATATGGATGCAAGCCATCCGAGATAAAATTACCGACAAGGCTGATGAAGAGCTCGAGCAGCTTGGAACCGGCCTTACCTGGTCAGAAATTAAGAAAAATTTGATACAGATAAATTCAGATAAACGAGATGAAGTCTCGCTTTCGCGAGACCTCTTCAAGAAGGCTCAAACAGGAACTGTTGAGTCATTTTATTTGGAAATATCCGACATATTATCACACTTAGTTAACCTAGTTAACCTGAGTGAAGACGAAGAATCCGTGAAAGAAGCCAAGACAACCCTCTACAACGATATGGGGTTGCGAGTCTTCTTAGGGGGGCTCAAGGACCCACTCGGGCCTATAATTCGGGCCCAAAGCCCTGCTTCAATTAAAGAAGCTTTACGTTTATGTATTGAAGAAGCTAACTACCATTTCGGCAGAAATAGCTCTGCTCCTATAAGACCACCTGTACCGCCACGACCTCTATTCCCTTTCAGACCCTCTAATCCCATGTTTCCACCGAATCCTATTAGAAACCCATTTGCTCCCAAATTCCCAAAGCCGATCCCCATGGAAGTTGATCCTTCCATAAGAAGTCGGCAAATTAACTACATGAACAGGAACCAAAGTTCCTTCCGGCCACCCAACCTAAGACCACCTTTTAGACCAAATTTCCGACCTCTAATCCAATTCAAAATAATAACGCCCTCGCTAGACCTAATTTCCAAAACCCCTTCAATAGACCATTTCCAAACCAATCCTTCAATCATCACCCATTCCAAAGGCCACAATTCCCATCTTTCAATCCACGACCTTTCCCTCAGCAAAACTTTGCGCAGAATCCTCGATTTCATGTAGAGGAGCTTACTAACACTGAACAGTGGTCGGAGTATCCGGACTACGGATACTACGACACTGAACCTTATTACGAGTATGACCCATTTGGAATAGCTGGCCCCGAGGAACCCCTTGAGGCTGTAGCTGGACCCAGTGAACCAACAGTTAACGAATTTCTTTACAACCAAAACCAACTGACTGAACCAAATCAACCAGAAGAAAATTTTCCAGAGGAGACGGAGGGAAAAGAAAACACATGAATTTCATCCCCTACCTTGTCCTTGCCCATTGACCTTGCCTTGTCCACCAACATTTGTTACAAACATTTCAGGTTCTCACAAAATTTCAAATTTTATTTATTGTCACCATTTCAGAATACATCTCCAGAAAAATTTTTCATTTTTAAATTTCATAAGTTTTTTGACGGTCTCATTGGTTACGAGACTCTGTCCAAACTCAAAGCCGATATCTTGACCTCTAAAAATATATTTAAATTTCCGGATTTCGAAATTGCCATGCAAAGGAAATATCCGGAAAACTTCTCAATAGATGTTAGTATCCACGAAGAAAAGGTCATTGAATTGACTACCAACGTTGGAAGCGGCGATTTCTTTATAGAAAATCCACTTCCACTTACAGAAGAGGTAATTGTTGTGCCTGGCATTTACAGATCCAATAATAACAAAGCTCGTATCATAGTAAAAATCGTGGGTGAAGTTCCAGTAAAAGTAAGCCCCAACAGAATTGTGTTCGGTGAATTGAACAATTTCACCACGGTCAAACACAATATTAATAAAAATCAGCATGTTAAGTTTCAGATCTAATCAATCAAATCAGAACAGAACACCTTAGCACGGAAGAGAGAGAGAAATTACTTGAACTTATATTAAAATTCGAAGAATGTTTTTATCAGGAAGGTACTGATCTGACTTTCACCAGTGCTGTGAAGCATAAAATTGATACGACTGACGACCTTCCAGTCTTCACCAAAAGCTACAGATACCCCTTTTGCCACAAAGAGGAGGTACAGAAACAAATTTCCAAAATGCTTGTCCAAGGCATAATCCGACCAAGTACATCACCTTGGTGTTCCCCAATCTGGATTGTTCCTAAGAAGCTCGATGCTTCAGGACAACAGAAATGGCGTCTTGTCGTGGATTACCGTAAATTAAATGAAAAAACGGTAAGCGATAAATATCCCCTACCTAACATTACCGAGATCCTTGACAAACTTGGTAGGAGTCAATATTTTTCAACATTGGACCTCGCATCTGGATTCCACCAGATAGAGGTTCACCCAAAAGATATTCCCAAAACCGCATTCTCCGTAGAACACGGGTTATACGAATACCTCCGGATGCCTTTCGGCTTGAAAAATGCACCGGCAACCCTGCAACGAGTTTTAGACAACGTGTTGCGTGACTTGATAGGAAAATGTTGTCTAATTTATATGGACGATATAATAGTTTTTTCGACTTCCCTGCAAGAACACCTTGAAAACTTGAAAAAGGTGTTCGCAGCACTAAGAAAATACAACCTGAAAATTCAGCTTGATAAAAGCGAATTTTTGAAAAAGGAAGTAGCCTTCTTAGGGCATATAGTTACCGACATGGGTGTAAAACCAAACCCTAGCAAAATTGAAGCCATCCAGAATTGGCCTATCCCAAAAAACCAGAAAGAACTCAAAGGCTTTCTCGGTATTTTGGGATATTACCGCAGATTCGTGCGCGATTTCGCAAAAATTACGAAACCACTTACGTCGCAACTCAGAAAAGGAGAATGCATAGAACATACTCCTCTCTTCGTGAAAACTTTTGAAACTTGTAAAAATCTTCTCACACAAAGCGATATACTTCAATACCCGGATTTTGAAAAACAGTTCGTTTTAACTACAGATGCAAGCAATTACGCACTCGGAGCTGTGCTCTCCCAAGGCCCCGTCGGGAAAGATAGGCCTATTGCGTTTGCATCTCGAACTCTTTCAAAATCCGAAGAAAATTACTCAGCAATCGAAAAGGAACTGTTGGCCATTGTATGGGCTACACAATACTTCCGACCATATCTATTCGGAAGAAAGTTTATCCTATACACTGACCACCAGCCCTTAACGTATGCGATGAACCTTAAAACTCCGAACACAAAGTTGGTAAAGTGGAAATTACAGCTTTTAGAATATGACTTTGACGTAAGGCATCGACCCGGTAAACAAAACGTGGTAGCGGATGCCTTATCACGATTTACGTACGATCTAAACATAAATGAATCTGGTTCCGATAACGATACGGTCCACTCAGCGGACACTGACGACTCAGAGTTCATTGCGTGTACCGAAAAACCTTTAAACTTTTTCCAAAACCAAATTATTTTAGAAATCTCTGAAAACGATTCAGAGTCACACGAGGAAGTATTTCCACGTGTTCATCGACGAATTATAAAAAAAATTAATTTTGGCATACCTGTTCTTATAAGAATATTTCGCGAATACATGGATCCACGCAAAGTAAATTGTGTAATGTGTCCTGAAAGCGTTATACCTTCTATACAAATTGTTTACAAAAACTATTTCACCAGGTGTAAAGTTTTCAAAGTCTACATTACTCAAAAATTACTTATTGATCTTAAAACAGAAGAAGATCAAGACTTTACTATCAGGGATACTCACGAAACTTCCCACCGGGGTATAAAAGAAAACAAAATCGAAATTTCCAGACGATTTTATTTCCCCAAAATGAAGATGAAAATAAGAAAATATATTTTAATGTGCGAGGTTTGCAATCGTGCCAAGTACGAACGCAAGCCTTACAAAATAAAGCTTGGAGAAACCCCGATCCCCAAAAAACCGTTAGATATTGTACACATAGATATTTTTATTTCTCAACCGTGTATGTTTTTATCCGCAGTTGATAAACTGTCTAAATTTGGATCCCTCATATCCTTAAAATCACGCTCAATTCCCGACATCCGAAAAGCCATAATAAAGTTTATTTCGTTATATGGCACACCAAAATTATTCGTTTCTGATAACGAACCAACACTCAAATCTATAGAGATTCGCGGCTTCCTTGATGAACTACGAATCCAACAATATTTTGTAGCCGTTAATCATAGCGAGTCTAATGGAATCGTAGAACGTTTCCATTCTACCATCAGCGAGATTTTTCGCTGCAATAAGCACAAATTTCCCAATGTATCAAAAAAGGAAATGTTTCTAATCTCAAACACCCTTTACAATAATGCTATCCATTCTTCCACTAACCTTAAACCCCGCGAAATATTCTACGGGATTAAGGACGGGGAGGAAAGACCACTGGACATTGAGAGGATGCTCGAGGCTAGAGACAAGCTATATGATGAAACCTGCGAGCGTTTAAAGAAAACGCAACAGACCCAAAACTCATACCACAACTCTGGAAAAGAAGATCCTATTCCTGTCGAGGAAGGTGAAGAAATCTTCAACAGAGTTCAAGGTATCAAAAATAAAACTAGAGATCATTTCGAGGAAGTGGAAGTCCGAAATGATAACTCTAGAACCTATCAAGATGCTGATGGCCGAAAGTTACATAAAACTCGGCTTAAAAGAATCCGTAAATAAAATAATAACATATTTTATCTTTTCAGATGGAACTCCTATTATGTCTTCTAATTTCTTTCTCCTACAAACTAGCGGAGGCCAAATCCCTACAAATCTCAAGCCTTGAGAACAATCCTGGATTGTTGATACTACAGGATGGATACAGCTTCATGAAAACGGGAGAGCACAGGATCTTCCATATTATTGACCTGGAAACGTACGATCCCCTTTTCATGAAGATTCAGCAGAACATCGAGGATGTAAGCTTTCTTGGGAATTTTACGAAAATAACAGAACTTTTGCAAACGAAACTCAACAATGCTAAAGAAATTTTGATAGAACTAAAACCAAAATTTAGAACAAAAAGAGGCTTGTTAAATTTCGTTGGAACTGGAATAAAAGGAATAACAGGAAATCTCGACAATAACGACCTCGTTGAGATATCACAAAAAATCCTAGACCTTCAAATTAATAATAAACTGCTCATTTCTGAAAATAACCAACAAGTCAAAATCAATATTCAACTCCAAAATAGATTAAATGCAATTTTAAACGAAATGACCGCTCAGCAAAAACAAATCACCAAAGGTCTTATCTCTGCTAGACAAGAAAATGATATTAGAAGATATTTTAAAACTATGGAAGAGCTTATGAAAATTAACCTTAACTTAGACCGTCTCGTTCATCACCTACAAGAACTGTTCGAAGCCATAAAACTTGCTAAAATTGGAGTTATTTCTAAAAGAATCCTTTGTTTAGAAGAGTTAGAATTTGCTACCGAAAAAATTGAAAAGAGTGGTATACTTTTAAATAGCCTAGAAGAAACTTATGATTTCTTGGACCTTGTTGCATTTCATAATAGATCTAAAATTGTCTTTATTGTTAAAGTACCCATGATCCAAAATTTACAATATAAAAAACTAATTGTTGAACCACTAATAGTAGGAAGAAAAATTTTGAAACTGCCATCGACGGTTGCTCTTCAACATGGGAGATCAACTTACTTCGTCGTCAAGGAGTGCCAACGTGTGCAGGAAAACCACTTGTGTGCCCAGGACAGCCTTCTGAATGTAACCGGAGACAGCTGCTTTTCAAAATTGCTGCAAGGGCAATCTGGAAAATGCAATTTCATCGGAAGCCCAAAATTGCAAGGAATCAAGTCGATTTCTGGAAATTATATCGTCGTAGAACAAGTATCCAACACGACCGTATCATCAAATTGTGGACTTAGCAACAGAACCCTAACCGGTTCATTTTTGATAGAATTCCACAACTGCTCTGTTTTTCTGAACCAGTCGAGATTCGAAAACGTCGAATTGATACGAATGGCAACACCCCTGAGCTTGCCTTTGGATGGACTCGAAATTCAAGAAAACCACTTTGAGCCTATTGTGGGCTTAGAAGAAATCCAAATCGCTAACCGGCACTTCATCAAAGATTTTTCTGGAAAACACGAAACCAGAACTATGGCATCTACAATATTGTCCAGTCTAAGCATTATCATTGGTGTCGCTTTCGGAATACTCTACTATTTTCACAGAGTCCGAATCACTTACCAATTGCCAACAGTACCAACAAACCCAGAAGAAATCCAAACCACACCGACAGAAAATCCTGAGTCATCATCCATTGGTAACACGCAATTTTCCATTCTTCATTCGAATCGAGACGCTTCGATTTTTAAGGAGGGACGAGTTACGAACGGGCTTGTACCGCGGTTCCAGCCGGCAATCCCAACACCTAGATTGGGAGCAGTTGGGAACTGCGGACTAAGCAATTCCTAAAGCACACCTGTCATCACCTCGTGAGCCAGGGGGCTCTCACGGTAGAAATGCTCCATCAGCAGAATCACCGTCGGACGATCGCGCGTGGCCCAGCACCGTCAGCAGTTAGCTAGGGACCAGGCGGTAGAATTAAGTTGATCGAATAAACATTCAGCCATTCAGTGTCGCGCAGTCTTAGATATCAGTTGTTCCCCTTTTTTAAAAAGCCTAAATCCGAACACCCGAACTTAACTAATATATTTTTTCACCATGGGTGCACGGAATCACCTCATTTTCGCATAGTTGACGATTGAGTGCATGTCATAAATTGATATTTCAAATAATTCTCAAAAAATTCCAGCACATTATCAATCTTAGCAGAAAATTTTGTTAAATGACTATGAGTGTAGACTATGGGTGCCCGGTTTCACCTTAATTCGGTCGTAGTAGAAATTTTCTAGAACCCATTGCTCTGAGGGTTTGCAATAAAATGATAATAAACCATATTTGATATATTTAAGGTTTCAAAGCATAATTTTTCTATAAGCCGAATAATTTACCATGGGTGTACGGATTCACCACTATTCATCTCAAATCAAGTTTTTTGGATGCTAAAGGTAAAAAGTAGAGATGTACCGAATATTCGGTCAGCCGAATTTTCGGAACCGAATACCGCCGAAAAACCGTTAAACCGAATATTCGGCTCATCGAATAGTTGAGCTTAGTATTCGGCCGAATAGGCCGAATATCTTCTAAAGACTTTTTTTTTTAAAGACACACACCGTCCACACACAGCCGATTTAGGCGTACAGACTGAATAAATGACATGGACAACTTAAGATTAACATTTAATACCCAGTACCGAGATGGGAATCGAACCCATGCCATCAGTGGACCAGCGATTACCGTTTTACCACGCTAACCACTCGACCACCGTGACGTACAAATGACTTGTAAAATTTTTAAAATGATTTTGGATAGTTTTTAAAATATTCAGAAGTAGCATTGTAAAGCCTACACAATCATCAAAAACTTATGGTTTCAGCAAAACAGTTAAGGTGTATCCGCGTATCATTCACTGTAGATCGTACAGGAGAATGCTGAGAAGTATCGCTTTATACTATGATTATAGTTTAATCCAGATTTTCTGGATATATTCAGGCTTGCCCATAAATCCAGTAAAGATTTCAGATAAGTCAAATCTGGCCGGTATGTCCAGATATTTTTTGAAATTTTCCGAATTTTGCTCGGGTTTATACAAATTATTTGCTAAATCAAATGAGAAACTCATATTTCTCTTTAAAATTTTTTTTTATTTTATGTCGACTAGTCATCTGATGTCTTTTCAGTTATTGGTGACGTTTTAGAAATCAGAAAGAACCTTGCTTAAAAAAATATCATCCAATAATATCAGGTGGTCGAAAATTAATATCGAAGAGATTGAAAGCATTGAAATAATCGCCTTAGATTTTTCATAAAAAAAAACCCAATAGAATATTCGACCGAATAACTAACTAAAAGCAACTGCTTCTGTAAACTCGAAAGGAAATTTGTGTTACATAAAAAGTACTTTACTATGCGTACACGAATTCACCGTTTAATCATCGAAGATTGGGCCTTTTGAATATTTTTGAAAATAATTTAGAACAGTTTTCCTATGCCAAACTCGAAACAATGTCTTATTCTGTATTATTCTGTAGTACCTACACGTACATACAGTTGCGTTCAAAAAAGAATGAAATCGCGTGAAGCTGCGCACCCACTTCCAAATTTGACAAGCTGCCATTTCTCTCTCGGTTCATATTTAATCACGAAAATTTCACACAATCTAGTTCAACTATCCAACTAACACTTCACAAAATTTGAAGTCTTTACAATGACGAGAAACAAAGATACAGCTTTTCCCGTAAAAAAGGGAAATTTGGAATTGCTTCACTAAATTTGCTGTATCTTTGACAATTTTCATCGAAAAATCTTGAAATTTGGTCCAAGGATGTAAAATCGTTTGATCTAATACCAGGCCAAGTTTCGTCAAAATCGATGAACGTGATCAAAAATGGTGCCGGATTTAAAATGAAGTTTATTATCGCCCAGCAGACAATTTCATTCTTTTTTGGACGGATGTTTGTATGGAAAACATCGTAATCCATGTATTCTTGGTTTTTTCTTCCACAAAACCAAAAGTTATCACTAAGAATGTTGTAAATTGCTAAAAACTTCATTCATACTTTGTTTCGAAAGAGAAAATGTTTCAACAGGGTATAAGACAACAAATAAGAATAACAGGGTTTTAGAAATGACCTGCTAATTATACCGATAAACAAATTTGATCCACAATTAAAGCGAATATTCCATTCTCTGTTTTGTTTCAATACCAGCTCTGTTGGAACAAATTCTATTTCTAAACAGAGCAAGGATGAAGTTCCTATCAATTTACAACATTTTTTGTAATAAATGTTGGCTTTGTGGAAGAAAAAACCAAGAATACATAGATTACGATGTTTTCCATACAAACATCCGTCCAAAAAAGAATGAAATCGTCTGCTAGGCGATAATGAACCTCACTTTAAATCCGGCACCATTTTCGATCACGTTCATCGATTTTGACGAAACTTGGCCTGGTATTAGATCAAACATTTTTACATCTTTGGACCAAAGTTCAAGATTTTTCGATGAAAATTGTCAAAGATACAGCAAATTTAGTGAAGCAATTCCAAATTTCCCCTTTTTACGGGAAAAGCTGTATCTTTGTTTCTCGTCATTGTAAAGACTTCAAATTTGGTGGAGAGTTAGTTGGATAGTTGAACTAGATTGTGTGAAATTTTCGTGATTAAATATAAACCGAGAGAGAAATGGCAGCTTGTCAAATTTGGAAGTGGGTGCGCAGCTTCACGCGATTTCATTCTTTTTTGAACGCAACTGTACCTATATGCAATCGTATATTTAACTGATTTGATCATAATTCAATCAATATTGTAAAATTTATATATTGATTTATTAATCCGAAGAAGTTTTCCAATTGCCAAATATTGCAAATATTTCCCATATGTATCTTATTTGCTAGCAAATAAGATTTATGGCTGAACGAGAACCGTTGGTCACAATCATTGACCCCAAATTATGCAAACAAGATTTTCGTTCAGCATTAAACAAACAAATGTACTATTGTTTTTCTACTGTAATTTTCGTGTATTAAACTGATTTTAATATATTCGATTCCCAACATCTGATTCAAAAATATTTTGTATTCTGAAGGAAGTTGTTATGATAAGTGGATTAAAAAAATCTTGTGATACATTTTCGCATGTCCTTTTTTTATTTTAAAAATTGCATTTGCTTTTATTCTAGCCAGGAAAATATTCAACAATATATGGCCATCTTCCGAAGTTTGACGGCGGCTTAGATGGTTTAAAATAAGTGTTGAGGTTGCCAGCCGATCTTTTAAAATCATTGAACAACGATTCTTATGGTGCCTGGTATCGAGTAAAGGGTATCTCTGTCTGCAATGGAGAACTACTTCACTCTATATACTTCAATACGGCGAATTTGCGGTCATTCCGTGTACCCATGTTGAAAAAACATTTAAATTGATCATTGATATTTATCACCTATGGGAGAGATCATAGACGGCTGTAAAAAAATGTAAACATTCTTTAAATTTGAGATTTCAAATGACTCTGAACTAAAAAAATTTTGACTGAAGTTCGAATGAGTTCATACAGGTAGAAGTATTCATGAGAATTCAATTTTTTAAACAAAACTTCATTTATCCATATTTTACTACTTTCTATGAACCATTCTCGCTGAAGGTGATCCCATATGTATAAGAATGGTCATAAAAATTTGACTTTTAAGAGTTTTCAATATGTCGCAGTTTTTCGACGATGTCCTGTATTTTTTCGTTAAATGTCCTGCTTTTTTCTGAAAGTATATGATAAGCCTAGGATAAACGTTCTTATTACACCAATCTGCGCTGTATTACCTGCGTAGTTGTTATTAGTAATCTTTCAGATATTTCATAAATTTTTCGAAGTTTCCATAAAATACTTCAAATTTTATTTATCCCCTCCTTTGGGTTTTTTTTGGAAATTTCGAAGGGGGAGGGGGTGACAAAAGAAGAAATTGATATTTGTTCCGGCCTTAAGGGGTTTTGAAAATATATACAGTTGCGTTCAAAAAAGAATAAGATCGCGTAAAGCTGCGCACCAACTTCCAACTTTAACAAGCTGCCATTTCTCTCTCGGTTGATATTTTTTTTATGAAAATTTCACACAGAATCTAGTCCAACTGATATTATACAAAATTTGAAGTCTTTACAATGACGGGAGTCAAAGATACAACTATTCCCGTAAAAAGGGAAATTTGGAATTGCTTCACTAAATTTGCTGTATCTTTGACAATTTTCATTGAAAAAACTTGAAATTTGATCCAATGATGTAAAAATCTTTAACCTAATACCAGACCAAGTTTCGTCAAAGTCAATGAACGTGATCAAAAATGGTGCCTGGTAGAAAATGAGGTTCAATATCGCCCAGCAAACGATTTCATTCTTTTTTGGAAGGATGTTTGTATGGAAAACACCGTTAGTATCCATGTATTCTTGGTTTTTCTTTCACAAATTTAAATTTATCACAAAGAATGTTGTAAATTGAAAGGAACTTCATTCCTACTTTGTTAAGAAATAGAAATTGTTCCAACTGAGCTGGTATTGAAACACAAGAGCGAATAGAATACTCGCTTCAATTGTGCACCAATTTGGTTTATCGGTATAATTAGCAGGTCCTTTCTGAAACTCTGTTCTTCTTACGATGAATTCTGTTGAATCATTTTCTCTTCCGAAACATAGCACTAATGAAGTTTTCATTAATTTACAACACTCTTTTGATGAATTTAGATTTTGTGAAAAAGCAAACTAAGAATACATGGATTACGATGTTTTCCATACAAATATCCGTCCAAAAAAGAACGAAATCGTCTGCTGGGTGATAATGAACCTCATTTTCTACGCGGTATCATTTTTTATCACGTTCATCGATTTTCGTGATTTTTCAATGAAAATTGACAAAAATACAACAAATTTAGTGAAGCAATTCCAAATGTCCCTTTTTTACGGGAATAGTTGTATCTTTGTTCCCGTCATTGTAAAGACTTTAAATTTTGTAGAGTGTTAGTTGGATAGTTGGACTAGGTTGTGTGAAATTTTCATGAAAAAATATCAACTGAGAGAGAAATGGCAGCTTGTTAAATTTGGAAGTGGGTGCGAAGCTTCACGCGATTTCATTCTTTTTTGAACGCAAATGTATGAAGAGTGCAATTTTTTACAAGCTTTCGTGCAATTTATTCCATATTTTTATTTTATTTATTAACATGTTTACTACCCCTCCGTTGTGGTGTTGCAACTTGAAAGCACAAAATAAACATTTCAATTTTTTCCAGCCTTACTAAACACTAAGTCGTACATCTTCTGAGAATATGACAAATACTCAAACCTTCAATCCCCAGAAAGAGTTTTGTTTTATACTTTCAAAAAGATTTATTTAGAATTTGGTTATTTCAAGAGGATCTTTTTCAATTTTCTGAAATTTTTCAAAAATCCACAAGAAGGTACTGGATGATTGCAGCTTCACTTAATTCACATACTATGCAGAATCCGAAAAGATAGTGGGGAGCTCGCTTAAATTAAAACAATAATTTTCACATAGTTCAAACGGGACGTTGCGCTTGATGAGTCGAACCAGGATCTCAACCCAAAGTGGGGAGCTCGGGGTGAAAAATTCCAATCCCTCTCTCCACCCCAAAATGAGGTCGCAACAGTAACGTGCATTACGTGTGTAAGCTTCCGTGTGAGGAAAATGTAATGTGTATGGTGAAGCATCGTCATCCCGTGATGAACTTTTTTATTCCCTTCCCCTCAATGCAACGTAGTTGATGATGATCACATACTTTCAGGCGCTCTGTGATGAGGAAAAAGGAGCAGGATGGAGGAGCCATTCCCGGGGAAGCATCGGGGAAAGTTACGAGGCCGGGGCACATTCACCTGATGTGAGCCCATAAATTGGCCGTAGCGAAGTGAAATTGGTGCTCGGTGGGTTGGAAATATGCCGCAGTGGACCTGCCCCAGTGGCCCCGGTTTAATCAAACGCGAACCAGGGTTTTCCGCCCGAGTCAGCATTTAATTTCACTTCCGCACTCCCCCGCCCTCACTTGGCACGAGGTTTTTGGTGAAACTTCACCAGACGAACCAATAACATTTCCTGCTCGGAAGGATCCTGATGCCCACCGGAGGGCTTTTCGTGCACTTCCATGGAGGGCTGGCTGACTGGTCGTGGCCAGGGATGACATTGTGTCAACAGGAAAAAGAGTTATTAGAGTAATTTGACTAGACGGGAATGAATCCGTAAATTTACCACTAGCTTCTGAATGGGAAAGGGGGGATGAAATGGAGCTGAGGTGGCAATGAAGCCGGACCAGTGAGGCACTGTTATGTGATTAATCTGTTTGGGTTTTATGACACTTTTGATTTAGTTTGTTGTTTTTAGAGGGCTGTTTTTCTGCTAGATATGGGGTTAAATGAGTTACATTATGTTGGTTCTCTTTCGTCAGTTCGTGATGACATATGTGGAAACCATTAACAGTTTTGGATCTTATGCAGTTCAAGAACCTAGGAAATTATTGGAAGTTTTTTTTCAAAAGCAAGTTTGAAAAAAATCTCTGGTCAAGAAAAAAAATCTTATCAAGTTATTTAAGACATGCATATGTACCTCACTGTTTTGAGTTGGAGTACTAAATTTATTGATTCGTATGAAAAAGATGAACCAGCTGAGAACTAATGAAGAAATTAAGAAAAAAATAGCCCTTGAAGCTGAAATTTATTTTGTTGGTGGATTTGACTGACTAACTAGCATAGACCCAAATAGTATGAAAAGGTAGAATGGGGATACTTGATCCTCTTTTCTTATTTTCATCATACCTTTTTGGGAAAATTTAGCAACTCGCCGTCTTTTGCATTTTTTGGCAGCGTGTAATTTCAAGTTAATAAACTCCAAAAGTTAGAACAATAATGACTGAATCGAGTTGGGGTACGTTTTGAGTTGCTCAAACCCTGGAGTCTTAAAAGCATCGTTTTGGTTCAAAACTCATCCATGATTTTTTGCAGCATTTTTAAGCAACGTTCACATGAGTGAATTTGAACGTTTAGGTTTATATGGAAAAATTGAATATTTTGTACTGAAAAATCAACACCATTTTTGTTTCATCTGTGGAACCGAGCTTGGTAAGGGGGCGTTTTGTGCCAATCTATAGAATTCTAAAGAAAATTTTCCACGGGATAATTTTGTGGAAGACCGAAACTTCACATCTTATTAGACAAAAATGTTATTTGGTGTTAAATGGGGGCAACAAAAAATAAATCTAGCTGAAATCATAAAAATAAATGTTTGGATGAATGAAATTTCAATGTTGACAAATGCGTCATGCAAAACAATCATATTCGAGCACACGAAAACGAAATTTACAAGGCCTCTCTTTGATTTGCTTTCTGTTGCATCTTTCCCCAGGCAGGAAACTAAATTATAAAAATACTTATTTAAAAAATTTGAATGACTGTTCGATAAATATTTTTAAACCAACAGCGATGGAATAGGATCATTGAACCAGTAAAAAGTTGGTAAATGATATCATTAAGCCAATATTTCATACTGGGTAATATTTTTAACGGCATCAAAAAATGTAAAAACTTGTTCATTTATTGATGGTTTTTTAAAATTTTGAATGAAAATGAAAAAAAATTAAAATACTAGCTTAAGAAGTGAAAAATGATATCATAATTATTTTGTATTCATGAAATGATAACTCGATTACGTTTTATAAAATTAAAATTTTTATCAGTGCTGTGGTAAATATCCTAATAAAGCTTAGTTCTTTTAGAAATGGGACACTTTCTTTTGTTAATAGCTCGTTAACTACTAATCGGACATTCAAAACTTTGACAATATATTGCTGCCTGTAAAAAGTACTATCAGACCTATTTTTGTCAAAATTTTAACTCTACGCGTTTTTGAGATACTTACGATGTAAGAAAAAAAGAAAACCATAATTTTGCACAGTTTCTTTCAAAATCCGTCATTATCAAATTGATAGCTAAAAAAACCGTTGATAACTCAAAGATTTACTGTGTGTGAGTAGTGCAAATGTATGCAAACACTGTCAAAAATGTCCACAAAATTCAAATCAAGCATTGGAGTGGATCACATGATCGGAAACTATGGTTAAGGGTAATGAGGGAAGTAAAGTCTCATACCAGAATTTTTTATTTTGAATAAGCGAAAAACTAAGTGTAGATCGCTGAGATGTCCAAAATTTTTTCTCTTATAAGGTGAAAGTGTTGCCTAGTTATGAGTCATTCTAACCTAATCTCAAACAAAAATGTTTTGCTAGTTTCAGAGCTCGTAAGCTGTATAGCCAGTACCGAGGCTATGCGACATATGGTTTCTGATAAACGACAAAACTTATGAATACCCTATTTCAAACAAATTCCAGCGTATGAATCCTATACCATGTCTGCTCGTGGCAAGGTTCCTAGCATATTGAAGTATGTGTTTGCTGGTTGTTTTGTATAAAATAAAGTGATTTGTCAAAAATCTGCTCCTGTGGAAAAATAACAATTTTCGAAACGAAAATTTTGGTTTTCGCTGTTTTAAAAAGCCTAAAATGAGTAATTCTTGTATGTACCCTTTGCATCCTACGATCCATACTAACCGATTATACTTAAAGTTCAAGCTCATGATGGTTTTACTTCGTTATTGTCAGATTTTGCCAGCAGACATTCCATTAAAAACACTTTTGAGTGGCTCAAAAATAATCAAGTTTTATTGATTTCGGAACAGCTGTATCCACTAAATTGCCTTCAGTTTCTTTAAAAAGAGAAGTATTGGATCAAAAAGTGGCTGAAATTGAAGGAGAAGGAGACCTTATAAAAAGGCCTGGGCTAAAATGTTTTCGTGTGTAAATAAATCAACAATTACAATTACAAAAAAAAAATCAGATTAGACGAAGTAAAAGTTGGAAAAACTGATGAATATCATGACTGAAAAAAGTGTGGTACCAAGAATAAAGTAGAAATTTTTCTTACAAAATACCATAAATTTTTTTTTTCAATTTTATTCATGAATTATCATAAGATTACCTTCATTTCCTTCATAGAAAGTATTTTGATCAAACGAATAGTTTTTGAGATACACGCATTCGTAACTGTCCCATTTCTAAATGCACTATGCTTTATATGGAAAATATCAATTTATTATTTCGATATAAAGCAGCTTAAAGAGATATTGTCCATATATTAGTCTAGTCTAGACTAGACTAGACTAATAAATGGAAAATATCTATTTAAGCTGCTTTATTTTTAAATAAAGCAGTTTAAATGGATATTTTTTTATGTATTAGGTGATTTCGATTTATTTCAGTATTTACATCATACTGCTCTTCGTCCGTAATTCATACAATATTCAATTTGAATATCTTTATTTTCAGCTTTGTTTGATAATTACACTAAGGTCTTTTTTACGCGGTTTGATTTTGCTCAGTTTTACTAACACGGCTTCTTTTTACGCGGTTTTTAGCCATGGATATGATTCTTCTACACGGCTTTCGCGAATCAACTCGTTTTTTGAGCGAAAATAATTAAGGTCCTATACGGAGGGACCACCTTCCTCTCTCTATCTCCCCGCTGTAAGGGTGAAAGGATTCCAAGGACTCAAGGAAACACTTATCATACCCTAATACAATCCCATACTAAATTTTGGATCCATTTGCTTGATTAGTGTTTTGATTATGTAAAAATTGTAAGATAGCCCCCCTCCCTCTTATGATCACCCTACTGGAAAAGAGGAGGGATCTTAAATATTCATGGAAATATTTCTCGTACCCAAATACCCTCCTACGTCCAATATGGTACCATTTGATTGATCAGTTCTCGAGTTATGCAAAAAGTCGTCATTTGTTTAGGAGGCCCCCTCCCCCTTCTTGTGAGAGGGAGGGGTCTCAGAACAGACAGATAGACAAAAATCCATTTTTATATGTATAGATTGGACCACCTTAGTCATAAGCCTTGTCGCTCGACGGTCTTTTCCATTTTGTCTTAAATGTTTTTGTTTACGTTTTAGGAACTTAATACACGGTTGACATAATCTATGAAACTGTGATTCAATTTGAAGATAGCACATTTAAACTCTGTGTTTAATTAAGTTGATTTGTTTTTTGTTTTTTTTCAACTTGCATGGCCACAAGAGACTTCGAAAGTTAATGAGGGCCAAATTAAACGGTGGAGTTCAGCTATAGATTATCTATCCGCAATAATCTCGCCTTATACTTTTCAAGTTGTCCTCCCAGCTAGGCTTACCAGAATAAAATATCGGGAAGTAGGACATTTTGCTCAAAATACTATGAAAAAGTAGGACGTTTTTCAATCTGAAATAGGACGAAAAGTAGAACGCTTTATTTTGTGATTTTTATTTAAATAAAAAAAAAACAGTTTTTACACAAATTTTTAATTAGATAAGATAATATCACAACAATCAGCAGGAAGGATTGGGTTGATGATTAATACGTCCAAGACAAAGTAAATGCTGGCCTGCGGATCCGAGACCGACCGAACCCGCTTGTCCAGTAATAACAAGGTCACGATCGACGGCGACGAGCTGGAGATAGTCGAAGACTTTGTCTATCTCGGCTCACTGGTGACCGCAGACAATGACACCAGCCGTGAGATCCGGAGGCGAATTATCAGCGGAAGTCGTGCCTACTATGGACTCCACAATCAACTGCGGTCGAGAAGACTTAGCCCTCGCACGAAGTGTAACCTGTATACGACGCTTATTAGACCGGTTGTTCTCTACGGGCACGAGACATGGATATTGCTCGAGGAGGACCTGCGTACACTCGAAGTATTCGAGCGACGAGTGTTAAGAACCATCTTTGGCGGCGTACAGGAGAACGGAATGTGGAGGCGAAGGATGAACCACGAGCTCGCGCGACTCTACGGCGAACCCAGTATCCAGAAGGTGGTGAAAGCTGGCCGGATACGCTGGGCTGGACATGTTGCGAGAATGCCGGACGACTGTCCTGCAAAACAGGTGTTCGCCACGAATCCGGCAGGAACAAGACGAGCAGGGGCGCAACGAGCGAGGTGGTTAGACCAAGTGGAGCGTGATCTGGCGAACGTGGGGTGCCCGAGAAATTGGAGAACGGTTGCCATGGACCGAGTGAATTTTAGGAATTATGTTCGTCAAGTTATGTCGTAAGACGGAATACTATGAAAAAAAAAAAAAATATCACAACAATTTAAGATGAAACACTTGTTTTCAAATTTTTATATAATTTTGTTTTTAAAATTCAATATTTTATCGTTAGTAGTTATGTTTATAAGAAAAGAAAGTTGTTCTTGGTCTGGAACATACTTCTCTGAAAAGTCGATTTTTTCTAGCAACTGTTCATTTTTCAAAAAATAGGAATGGAACTTTAAACATGAATTTGCCTGTTGTTGTATTGCAGTAAGAAAATTGTTCTCTCTGCGCCAATAAGGAGTTTTCCGCGTTTCTTGGTCCACTAGGTATTGATGATGGACTAAATCCTCTCTACATTGGCGTTGTGAGCCAAAATTGCGAAAAAATATTCAGCAATCGTCAGCAGCGCGGAGTAATGATCGGGTAATTGATTTGATGGGAAAAACAATTTCCGTTTTTCATGATTTAGTTTGTTCCTGAAATCATCTTGATATCAGTTCATAGAAGCAGAATGTTTAAAAATTTAACTTAATTGATTGGCTTCTTTTTCGGACTAAACATGTAATCTGCTGTTGAGTGAAGCTGAAAATGCATTTCGCCAATTTTTTTGCATAAGTAATACAAAGGACATCCCTAAGTTTTCGCAGTTAGACCAATTCAAGGTTTGTTTCAGAAGAATCTCACCCTGAAAATAAAAACACCATTGTTCGAGCGTTGTAATTGAAAACGTATTCTTATATTACCTGACGACAGAGGATTCAAAACCACAGATCTCAACAATTATTGATCCTATTTATCAATCGTTTTTCAAACTTTCCGTTTTTAACTGCGAAGCGTTGAATTACCACCGAGAAGTAATTGTTCCAAAACATAAGCAAAACAAGGGTTTTTATGACACGGTAAAAGATATATACCTTTCGTGAATTCGTGAAAAATGGATCGAAATAACAAAAAACGCAAAGTAAAAAATTCGATAAACAAGATAATACATAGTCCCAATCGTAAAAAACTAGGACATTTTAGGTCCAATGTAGGACGGTAGGACAAGGGTCGAAAAAGTAGGACATGCCCTACCAAAGTAGGACGTCTGGTAAGCCTACTCCCAGCTCAATGGATATTCTTGTCAATACAATCGGGCTGTCTTCTCGACTGGCTATTGAATTTTCAGGCTGTCCTCCATTGATATTATTTTCAATAAGCTTAGGCAGTCCTCTCAACTAGTCTTAGGATTTTTAAGTTGTCCTTTCAATTCACTTGATATTCTTATCAACCCGCCTCTCAACCCGCCTGTTAGTTTTCAAGCTGCCCTCTCAACTCGCTTGATATTCTCCTCAATACGCTCAGGCAGTCTTCTCACCTTGCCTTTGGATTTTCAAGCTGTCCTCTTAACTTGCTAGATATCCTTGTCAATACGTTCAGACTGTCCTCTCAACTCGCCTATGGAATCCAAGCTGCCTCTCAATTCACTTGATAATCACTTCCACACGCTCAGGCTGTCCTTCCAACTCATTTTTGGATTTTCATGCTATCCTCTCAACTCGCTTGAAATCCTCGTCAATTTGTTCAGGCTGTCCTCTCAACTCGCCTACAAAATCTAAGCTCGCTTGAAATTCTGGAGACCATAAGTAAACAGCCCTCAAAACACAGTTAATATTTAAATTTTCCCCTCAATTCAAAGTGCACTATCTACACGCTTGAAATAGGCATTAACGTATTTCGAAGTTATTTCATTTTGTTATTTTCACACCAGTTAAATCATAAGAATTTGTAGAATTCTTTTTAACTATGCTTTTTTTCCTTACTTTGTTCGAAATAGCTTCCGATAATCATTTAAAACCACCACGCATCCTTGCAATCACTTCTTCACGAAATGGGTTTTGAAATTTTCACGTAACTCACTTTTTAAAAATGGGTAAAATTTTAAGGTCGCTTGGTACAAATTATTCTATCGTGAACCTTCGACAGCATTATTCTTATCGATTCGCTTTCTTTCCTCAATTCCAATTCGTCCATATCGCTTTAAGTCATTAGAGAAAATACCTGCCACGGTCGCCAAATGTGCAGACTGGCTAAGTATTCCTTAGCGACTCCTCCGGGTCACTTGACCGCATCCAGCTGTGGAAACTGCGCGCCGGATGCAGGAAAGGATCATTTTTCTTTAGAAAGAGGTACGCTTAGTTGTAAGGTAAATGGATGTCTTCATTGTTATATCAAGTCAGGGGCGCCAGGTTGTTTTGTCAAAAATCAGGACACCGCGAAGGAAAAATCAGCATTTATCAGGACACATCTGAATTCATGTAAATAATATGCAACTCTGCTTCGATTGCTTGAACAAAGGCGAAATAGATGTGCTGTGAACGCCCTGATGTATGCAACAGACGTAAGCAGCTTCTTTGCTTGCCTGCATTTCATATCGAATAACACCATTTAAATATCATTTGAACCGACGGATATCATTGGTTAAACGAATATAATCAATTTTTTTACAGATTTGATCGAAGTTTTCATAGTTAAATTACAAGTTCGAATAGATTTTAGATTTTTTTTTAGAAAATTAGGACAATTCAGGACATTTTAAAGACAAATTAAAAAAATCAGGACATTTCAAGAGTTTTTGAAAAATCAGCACGGTCTCTCGAAAATCAGGACAAATCCTGATAAATCAGGACACCTGGCACTGTATCAAGTTACACTGAGAACCTATAAATGTTTGCATGTATTTATGTGTTCTTTTTTTGATAATATTTTTAGGTATCTATCCGTTACAAAGATGGATGCCAGATTGGGCGCCAAAGGATTTTTTTTTACGAAGTTTCATTCTTTTCCTCTCACAGTGCTTTTCCGAGGTTATTGCTGAACAATGACCCTTGCCGTGGTGTATCCGGTGCATCGTTGCCAGATATTTTTTCACCATCGTTACTGCTGCTGGAATTGAGCCACCAGAACCTAGGTTCTTTATTTGTCGCCAAGCTAATGACTGAATGAATTTTAATGAGCCGCCACCGAGCAGTGTGAGGCTCCGGTCATAGTTTAAACTCATTTTGTCCTGCCGGTGCTGCTGCTACTCTCTAGTTGGGTCAAAAAGGGGGTCACTGCTGATGTTGGTCTACTATAATTGACTGAATTTTTTTGTGGAGTACCGGAGTCAACCTTCAGCCCAGTCCGGTAAAGATGTAGTTTTGATTGTAGGGAAAGGTCCCTTTTAGTTGTAGACGTTTGTTTTACTTTTTTTCCTTATTAGAAGGAAGCTCTCCATCAGTTACAAAGAAACCAGACTTTTTTATGGATGGGTGCACAGGCCCCACATTAATGGAGGGCATGACTCTCGTAGGTACTAATGAACGCATTAATTAGTGTTCATTAGGGCAAAAAACTAGTGATTTTGTTGTACAGTTTGAATTAAAATGAATAGTGAACCTACACTATTTCCTTAAGAATACACATCAGAACTATTCCCTTTAAAAAAATAAAAATATTCATGAATTGATTACTAACATTAAAGTTAAACAATTTGCTCTCTCGACAGAAAACTTTTGTTCAAAATTACTATCCAGAAAAAGTTTCAAATTAAAAACAAAGTGCAATAAACATAATCTCTTCCATGACATCACTTCCGCCCATAGATTGTAGCTGGAAAACTGAAGCGAAACTTGTACAGGCCGTTTTTTTTCTTCATTTTGCCGCAACGTTCGAGTCACATATTATTTTTTCAATCCATAAAAAACGGAAATTTATGAACACCGATCGTTGTTGGAAACAAAACAATTTAAATTTGTCCCAACAGGAAATGAAACTCTCAAAGTAAACCATCCGGAATGTCAGCTTTTAATTGCAAACGATAAACTTGTCAACAGAAACTATTTGCTGCGCCTCGCCGAAATGATGCTCCACTGAACCATTTCCAGCCATTTGGCGGCTGGGGTGGCCATTTGGTTTTCATTTTTAAGCGTCCTCTTCATTCCACTTTCCTCGAAATCACATTTCCATATCCCCACTTTTAAGGGTTGGGGACATCAGGGAAAAAAACTAACAGGCCTGCCTCAAAAATGAAACATCCAGTCAATCCAATAAGATGTCAGAAAGTATGACTCCACTCAAAAATTTGAGTTGCTCGGTTTGGGGATGGTTAAGGATGGTTAAGGAAAGAGGGAGAAAAAACTTGCCCAACAGCGGAAACACAACTTTTTATCAGCCTGGACGAATCTTGTTCCGGTTGGATCCCTCCTTACTCTTGCCAAAAGTGGCAACTTCAACCACTACCCCTATCGTTCGAATTTTCTGTGAGAACTGGGGCTAAGACACGTCACCACGTGGCCATTTGCCTTTACGGAAAACTGAATGAAGCTGAAGCCTGGTTTGGGGAAAACTTGTTAAAAGGATAACGATAATGACCTTTGTGTTTGACAAGGGTTAATTTTCTTGTACGGAAGTTTGTGTGAGTGTTTTTCACTTTGACTCCCCCTCGCCCTCGAGGAATGGGCAGAAGATGGCATCTCGCATCCTCGTGGTGTCATTTTCATGATGGTTGCCGAAAGTTTTTTGTTCACCACCGTTGTTTTCGTTGTATTTATTTGGCAAGGAATGTTAGCCAGCTGGCATTGCAATATGCCAGGAAGTGACAGCGAATTTCGATGTCATCCCCGTCCGATTTCTTCAGTAGATAATCGGTCAAATTGAAACTTTGCTCTGGTTCTTGGGATTAGTTTCGAGTTAGTTTATCTGATTAACCACACTTTCTGCTATCTTCAATCACTTGTATCGTACATTTCATCTGATTTCTGGGTTTTACTAAATATGAATAGAAACAGATTTTTTTACCCGTTTTCTTACCTTGTGTAATTTCAGTGTTTTCGTCTAAACCTGGAAACAGAAAAGAGAAAAAATTAACATTAGAACTCGATTGCTTCCATTTAACACTCCTATCAAACTAGCCAGTGAGTATAATAACTAATCTAAAGACCAAAGCGTGACCGATTAGCGGAACAGCTTTTAAACGATTCCCGGGTTCGCTATCGCAAAAGGCGAAAAAGCTGACAGGAGCCACTCAATCGTTTTCCGGCGTGGAAATTTGAAGCATATTGGTCAAACAGCCACTCGCTAACACCAAACCCTACAATCACCCTGAAATTCTCCGAAAATCCTTCGCCCCCCAAACAATGAAATAGGCCCCGGCTATTAGTCGCCGTCATTTGCTACACACGCACAAGCACCTGGCCGGGGCCATGAATTCACTCGTTCATTCATCCCCAGAGCTGGAGTCAGCAGCAGCTCAGTGGGAACGATATTTCTGATATTGATACCTGAAACCCGAATGGTGAAAAGTAACAGAACGATTCATTCGGTGTATTTTATTGGATCTTAACCGGTTTCTTAATACATTAGGGACCATAGAGGAAAAATAGGGATACACATCGAAATTCTGTATCTCGACAACCAATGACGAAATTCTACAAATTTGTTTTTTTTTATTTACTCAATATGTCGTGTTCAATTTTGTAGAACAAAGTTACGAGGTTAAATTTACAACTGAAGAGTTATTATTCCAAGTATAGCATACTTGCGGAAAACGATATAGGATTTAGATATTTCGTAAGCGTTTAGTAGAGTACACATTCAATTTCCCCACATAATTCTGTTCCATGGGAAACGGTTAATCAGGTAAACGATTTTCCGGAATATTGGGTTTCCTGAATTCTCGAGAAATATGCCGTTGTTATCTTTGCAACATGTTTCAAAGAGAAGATTTTTTTGCACGAGTCGTACATTTTATTACATGGAGTGTTAAACTACTAAAATTTTGTAACGAGCTGCAAACACATTACAACATTTTATGCAATTTTGCATTCATTATAATGTGCCAATCTTTGCGAACATCCACATATGTATCTGTAGACTGTTCATTTTCAAGAAAAAAAAACAGTGTTGAAAAATAGCACTCTTCGGTATAGTTTTCAAAATTGAAATAGTTATTTGTGCAACAAGTTGCAAATCGGGGATTTTTTTTCAGCACGATTCGTAAATTCATCCAACGAGACTCGCCTAAATACTTAAATAATAACCTCGAGTAACCATGATAACCATTTCAACAGAAATATGTTAAGGGGGGAGTAGGGTCTAACGGGTAAAAAAAAACACCGTTTTCACGAATTTTTTTAGAGCTATCGTTCCAACAAATGTATTCAAATTTTTTGCATTATACAAAGCATTGTTAAAAGAACATTTAGTAATTTTTTCGTAGAAAAATATTGAAAAATGAGCCAGTGACAGAGCACTTTCAAGGATGCCTGTTAGAAAGCAGGATTTGCGGTGGACACTGTATCTCAGCACAGAATCGTCTGAAGTCAAAAAATCAGAGCAAAATATTTTTAATAGATGTTTTTCTTGACCTCAACGTTTTTATTTAACTTAAAAAATTTTTTATGAAATTTTTGTGGCTGTTTGAAGTAAAAACTACGATTTTTCACGAAAAAATCCGCCTTTTTTATCTGTAAAATCTCTTCAAACTAAAAAAAAAAGAAAATCGTTGGGGTTTGGTATTTTATATGTAGGAAATATATTCCAAATTTGAAAAGAATCGGTGAAGTTGTTTTCAAATGACGATGTCCACGGACTTTAAAAATGTGCTTTCGAGAAAAACGCGTTTGAAGTTTCTGCTCTTGCTTTCTTGCAGTATTAGATAAGAGGAGATAAACGCCTATAATTTCTACAGTTTTGCTTCGATTGACTTGAAAATTTGACACAACATTCTTGAATTGTTTTGCAATAAGAAAATAAAAAATAATAAAATCGATTTTTTGAAAGTGTTAGACCCTACTCCCCCCTTAAGTTCAATGGGGTTGTGGAAAAATTACAGGAGATGAATAAAGAAGATTTTTTTACTGATTACTTGAAAACAAACTTCAATAGTTAAAAACAAGTTTCAGTTAAATGTATGTGCTTTCAAAAACTTTGAATTCCCAAAGAAACCTTTTGGGTACTTTCTGGTTCCATTTTTCACCAAAATGAAACGTCTTGTTATCATGGGTGGTGCTAATGCTGCATTTGTTTAGGTTGGGTACGGAAAAAAGACCTAAATAACTTAATAACACAAAGCAACAAAATTTACATTTTTCAGAAGTGTATCAAATTTGAGAACTAGTGCCTTCAAAACTTTAAATTCCTATTCAATTTATTTTTCTATCAGTTTTTGTTTTCGTTATGATTTTTGAAAATAGGTGAAAATTCAATTGACATTCATGTACTTTTCTGACAAAACTGTAAAATTTTCAAAAGATTTAATAAACAAAGGTTTTCATATTGACTTCGGAAATAAGTTGTTAAAGTTTTGATTTGGCTTATTTTTCCAGTTTCTGTAAAACGGGAGTTATAAAGTTGTTTTGAAGAGTCCTCAAACCCAAATGAGTGTTAGATATCTGTTAAAGCATAAGTTTAAATGCATTGCAGCCTTTCACAAAGCTGTAAAATGGATTAAAATTTTCAACATGAAATTCTCAAAGACGTTCCTTAGGGATAGCTGACATAGTTATAATTTTAAGTATTAATTTTTCTCTAAATTATGGAATTATGGATTATATTTCTTCAAAGCGTTGTATCTCTGAATTTAGAATGGCAATCTGGGCAATCTGGCAACCTTAGAATAACATGAATAAGAGAGCGTCACACGTTTTTGACGTGACGGGGCCTCCCAGTAAATACACTCGTCACCCAAATATGAGTTCCATGGCGACGAACATGGTAATCATATTTACTGCTGCAAGTTGTTGAATCGGAATCAGAAAATCCGAATTCAAAATTAAAATGTAACAGCTAAATGGGGCCTCCGTGAAATTATTTTCCGAAAAGCTTCTATATTTTGTAAGTTATTGAATTGGAACACTTCAGAATGGTCCAAATCATTTTTCAAACTAGAAAAATATTGATGAAGCTAGCTCGAAAAACTGAGCTTAATTTCAATTTTCTTATATTTTGTAATGATGTGAATATATCCAGCAAAATACGTACTTATTTTTATCATTTTTTTTCTCAACCGGGCCAGACCGTGATTAGCTTTACCTTTCATCTTCGAAAGCCCGGGCATGTCCGAAAAAAAAACCGAGAAAAATATAAATAAGGAAACTCTAGCGAATAAAACATAAGGTTTCGATATTCTTCATATCAAAAAAGTTAAGGTTTTTACGACAGCTGAAAAAAAATTTTTTTTCAGCTTCGACACTTTAAGTGAGAAACTTTATAAATATGAAGTTATGGATCAACTCTTGTGTACTTAGTTATACTTAAAGATTTTATATTCAACAGAACTTTATCCGGGCAAAATTCGTGCTTTATTAAAACTAAAAAGAAATATAAAGAAAGAGAAAATCGAGTTTTGTAAATTATTTTTCGGTATATCGGTGAAAATGTATATTCTTGGAGAAAGAATATCAGAAATGAAATTAATGAAGATGGATAGAAAAGTGAGAAGAAAATATACAGATGTTTTATTTTGTAAATTCTTTATTTGAAACGGCTTATACCTTTAGGCTTTAACGAGCCAAATTCGTTGTGTTTGATTACAATTGAGTGCTTATTTCTAGTTCACTTTTGGAAGAAAAAGTAGATAGATAGGGAAATATTAAAATAAAAAGGGTTATAGACGAAGATCAATAGTTTTAAGGAAAAGATATAATTCAAACATATAGTCCAAGTCCATCACAGCTAACACATCCCTTACTGGAACGTTGGGTGACTTTCCTCGGGCCCGAAGGGAATCTATGAAATTCGAAAGTAGTCAATATATAGCGTATCTTTTCGATGAAGTACGGCGTGAATTTTCCTGGTCTTATGGAGCGGATTGCTTCAATAGAGCTTAGACTATCAGTTATAATATAGTAGTGTTCCACAGGACGAGTGGCGATGCTATCCAGAGCGCAATGAATAGCAGCTATCTCTGCGATGTACATAGAACATGGTGACTGGAGACTGTAAGAGGCGCTAAACATTTCGTTGAACACCCCAAATCCTGTTGAATCCTCTATAAGTGATCCATCGGTAAAGTACATTTTATCAGCATCGACGTGTCTATATTTAGCTTCGAAAATTCCTGGAATCAAAAGTGGACGATGCGGATCCGGAGTTCCACGAATTTCCTGCTGCATAGACAAATCAAACTGGACGGAAGAATTGTCGTAGTCTGGGCTACAAACACGAGTTGGAGAATACGAAGAAGGGTTTACCTGCATTGACATGAAAACGTGGTATATAGACATAAATCTGGTTTGAAGATTTTGCTCAAGCTGCTTTTCAAAATTTACAATCACCAATGGGTTCATGACCTCACACCTGATGAGGAACCGAAGAGTTAGCAAATTGAATCAATCTTTTAAAGGGAGAATGCCTGCCAAAACTTCTAGACTCATGTTATGAGTTGATGGCATACAACCCAGAGTAATGCGGAGACAACGATATTGGATACGCTCGAGTTTGATGAGGTGAGTTTTGGCAGCTGACTGGAAACAGAAACTACCATATTCCAATGTTATACTCCAAGAATTGATTAAATAAATTTAACAAGCGGAATTTGGCGGCATCCGGAAGGTTTTTCAACAAGTTAAATTTTATTTGATCAATTCCCGGGGATGAATTGTTGCAAGAGAGGAGAGCAAGTGAGAATTCGACCATCGAAAAGCTAGAATCCAGATCACATCTATCGGCGGCACATTCCGGATTATTTTTTGCACAGGTGTAGAATCTGGGCAGACTTTTCGTGCGAAGTTAAATATCCATCTATGTGAATATTCCTCACTTTCATTCGTAGATGATCGATTACGCATGCTTCGTGCCACTCTCCACAAGGTACTCAAGGATGTTTCCCGTGATAAACCACCCACAAAATTCCTCCAATACGCCTTTTTCTTCCCCTTCACCAACTTTTTGAACTGATTTTCAAGGGAAACATAGGCTTCAAAAAGAACGAGAGTTCCATGTTTTTGAAAATCTTTGAATACTTTCGATTTGTCCTTATAAAGCTTGGAACACTGCTGGTCCCACCATGGAATAGGAGGCCTTCTAGGAACAGCTGAGTCTGGGATGGGCTTTGTTTGAGCACAAAGTGCACTTTCATATATCAAGCGAGAAAGAAAGTGGTACTCCTCTAATGGAGGTAAAACGATCATAGAATCGATGGCTGTTATTATTTCGTCCGAGTACTTTTTCCAGTCGATGTATCTTGCAAGGTCATATGTCATATTTATTGTGTTTGAAGAGCTGACCCCATTGGTGATAGTAATTTCGATAGGCAAATGATCACTACCATTAGGATCATGGACCACCTTCCACTGGCAATCAAATGATAGTGAATTTGAGCAGAGTGAGAGGTCAATTGCACTTGGTCTTGCAGGAGGCTTAGGTACTCGTGTTTTTTCACCCGTGTTCAAAACTGTTAAATTGAAACTGTCGCAAATGTCATAGATAAGAGTAGAACGACTATCGTCAATTTGTTTTCCCCAGACAGTTCCATGTGAATTGAAGTCACCTAGGATCAACCTTGGCTCAGGGAGCACTGAGCACATGTCCTCTAGGTGATTTCGATCCACTTCAACTCTCTGAGGCCAGTACAAACTGACAACACATAAGTCCTTACCTCTTATAGTTGTATGGCAAGCAACAGCTTCAATTCCGCCTGATAATGGAAGGTGAATTCTGTAAAAGGAATGGCGCTTATTGATCCCCAAAAGCACCCCTCCATAAGAATCGTCACGATCCAGACGGATGATATTAAAATCGTGGAAAGAGATGTTAGATTGAGAAGTAAGCCAAGTTTCAGACCAAGCAAAAATATCGCATTTAGTTTTAAGAAGTAAATAATTCAGTGATTCCACTTTTGGAATAAAACTACGACAATTCCACTGTAGAACAGTGATGTCTCCGACCTCTCGGCTTAAATTAGCCATCGAGAGATACAAACACTGAAAGGAGGGGCCAAGTTTGCATCAATTGCTTCAAAAATGTCTTTGCTACAGGAAGCATTGTTGTGACAATGCTTCTGATGGATTTCGCTACATTAAAACAATTAAAAGCCCAGATTGGGTGGATGATTCTGGTAAAATTACGTTAGGGATTGGGGTTTGCGATGTTTCCGCCGATGTTGATTTATCCTGTGGTGGTACACTACTCCG
Source organism: Uranotaenia lowii (assembly GCF_029784155.1). Lineage (NCBI taxonomy): Eukaryota > Metazoa > Arthropoda > Insecta > Diptera > Culicidae > Uranotaenia > Uranotaenia lowii. The sequence goes on from NC_073692.1 coordinate 294,583,295, forward strand.
GAAGCCGGAATGAACTTGTTTTTCTTTGACAGAGATAGCCGAAGTTTTCTCAATCCTGTTTGGAGAGATGATCGTAGGAATTTTGGATGGTATTTTGATGGAAGGCGCCTTTGTACGCTTCCGAGAGCCTCCTGTAATGAAGCTAGATTGGACTTCATCAGCCGTGTCTGATTCTTCATTGTCAACTGGCAGAACTGAAAAAATGAAAGATTGAGCTTGGGTCGGTAGAGAGGCGCTCTTTAATATGGCGGCATAAGAACGTTTAGAACGCTCTTTTAAAGAGCGCCTCTGCTTATCCCAACTTGCCAAGAGATATCATGGGGTGAGCCCCCGCAATAGACACATTTCTGTTCTACTGCTGAGCATGATCCTTCCCCATGATTTTCCCCACAATGCAAGCATCGCTTCTTGTTGCAGCAATACGAAGCAGTGTGCCCCAACTTGATGCAATTCTTGCATTGCATTGGGCGAGGCACATAAAGGCGTACTGGAAGCCTTAAGATTCCATCAATCAAGATGTAATGAGGGAGGGCTGTTCCCGCGAATGTAACCCGAATCGAGGCTGAAGGCAAATACTTTGAAACGCCATCAACGACGGAGGCAGTCTTGAGTTGGCGACAATCCAAGATTCTGACCGAAGTCGAATCAAGGCTCTTGAACTTACCTACGCCGTGAGACTTAACGTATTCAGCCTCCAAACTCGATTCGGTGATCACACCCTCGATCTCTACGTCTCGAGATGGAATATAGAGCTGATACTCTAAATTAAAAAACTTACTGGCAAGAATTCCGTTTGCGGCCTTCCAGTCGGCCACAACAACGCGCAATTTGTTCGGACGTACCTTAACAACATTGGTAACGGAGGGCCACCTCGCCAGATCTTTGGTGATCTGTACCAAATTAAGGCTTTTGCCATTCGCTTTGGGGCGGATGAAAACCACCCAAGCCCAGATCAACTGCCGGAGAGTCACGAGCATTCGAAAGACCAGCTTCAGCTGGATCCTCCAAACGCTCCTCATCTTCGTAGATGGGACCATCTGCAAGTGGTGGGTCTGACCCCCCGCCTTCGCTCATATTTTCTCAGCAGAGACACAATAAATGTGCTCAGCGTTAAAAATATAAGCGAAGCTGAACGATTAAAATAATTTAAGGGAAAAAAGAGGAGAAGAGAAAGTGAAAATGTGAAAAAGAAGGCTTACGAACTATTCAAGCACTTTAATAGTTTTTTCATTTGATCCAGTGTTCAGCTATTGTCCCAGCCACGTGGTCTTACTACGATGGATGAAGATGGGTGCCTCGACCCGTGATTGTTATCGTCATTAGACGAGAACGACCCCGTTTAGAGATGGGAAGGCCGTTTTTTCCAATCAATGGCAGTCGGCCTCGTGGTGATACTCTTCTTTGTTGGCAAAATTGAAAAAAGCACTGCATTCACCATGCGATCACCGCACTTTTTTCACCTAGTGTGGTGATCTTTAATTCATCTGCCTTAACAAATGGCAGGAAAACTAAAGTCCTTTGTTACCACACGGCACAACACACCAGATATTACCGGTAACCGCCCGGACGGTATCTATACCCGAAATTAACGGACACGTTTTCTCACACACAAAACAACGACTCTACCCGACGAGTGCTACGAGACGAATGAGAGCAGACTAATTACACCCACAAATCAGACTCTACTCCAATAATGACTTTCTTTGAAGGTGGAATTATCGGCATAAGATTGTAAGCCGGCCGACACTCACAAGCTTTATCGTCGCTGTCATTGTCTTCCCAGCGCAACCGCATTGCATATGTCTGAAAGAAACCAAATAAAAACCTATCCCATATCCCATCACAGGACAAAGCAGGATGGAAACAATTATCCACTAAGGACAAATACGTCCGGCAGTAAGACTATTCACAACCGACAGTTTTTCACTAATTTTACTTATTTACAATATTTTTTTATGAAAGAACTCTACTGCAACAATGTTGACCCATAGTAACAAAACACCCCCCCCCCCCCTAAGGGGTCAGTAGCTTTTGCTTGATTTGTTTTTGAAGACTCAAAAAATTTGATACTAGTCTAGAGTAAAAACTTGGAGCTTTTAAATTTGAGAAAACTTAAAGAGAACTGTTAGAAGAGTGATCTTCTTTGACTGTACAATTTATTCAAAAAGCCTTTCAAAAGCTCAAACAAAACCATTTGTTATTTCAACAGCGAATGAACAAGATTCACAAATTGATTTTAATTTTAAAATGACATTGCTGCCAGAAAATCTCACAAGTAGGTACAACTTCAACGTGGAAGCTAAAATATGTCCTTCAAACTCTTCAAAAAGTTTAGAAAATCAAGAATTTTGCAATTTTTCCAATCCAATGCATGTTGAAGCTGAATTGGATTCGGTATCCGCTTTTCCCAGTGGGTTTATACAGTTCTACTGCAAAAAGTACAGGTTCTATTGAAGCACACGCAAAATTGCAAGTTAAGCGAGCCTTGTTCCCGGATAGCCTTCGCCATCAATTTCGGTCTGACCGATGCCAATGCATGAATGGCTGGCTACACGCTACACGCCAACAATGCCGTGCTCACATGCCAGCAGGAGGTGCCCGGCAGATTAGAACCACCCCCATCCTCTTACCGTTTTCCTATCCAATCGTCACCCCCTTCTTCAGTTTCCGTGTCCTTTGATGAGGGAGCCTGCTTTCCGGCGGCGGGAACATTCCCTTTAGTATGTACCTATAGACTTGGGGAATATTTATGCCTCCGGCGATTAAAGTTGACTGATAAGCGACTTTTGGTTTTTCGGGAGGTAACTAACTGCTGGAGCAAGTTCTGGAGCAGCACACCGGTGCTGAATTCTTGCCATTACTGCCCGAGGACCGGAGGCGGTCTGAAGATGTCTCCCCCGGATGATGAGTGGGGGTGGGGAAATACCACTGGAATACACACAAATTTCCGCTTTTCAGAGGGTGGAAAAGTTAAATACTGATGGGGTGTGCACGATAAGGTTGTCATCGGGAAGTGCGTGGGTGTTAGGGTTTGTCGAATTCACACTGTTTTCAAATTTTAGAAACGCATGGCGTGCGACTTGAGACGTGAGATGCGAGACGTGAGACGTTAGACGTTGGACGTTAGACGTTAGACGTTAGACGTGAGACGTTAGACGTAAGACGTGAGGCGTTTGACGTTAGACGAGAGACGTAAGACGTAAGACGTGAGACGTTAGACTTGAGATGTGAGACGTGAGACGTGAAACGTGAAACGTGAGACGTGAGACGTGAGACGTGAGACGTGAGACGTGAGACGTGAGACGTGAGACGTGAGACGTGAGACGTGAGACGTGAGACGTGAGACGTGAGACGTGAGACATGAGACATGAGACGTGAGACGTGAGACGTGAGACGTGAGACGTGAGACGTGAGACGTGAGACGTGAGACGTGAGACGTGAGACGTGAGACGTGAGACGTGAGACGTGAGACGTGAGACGTGAGACGTGAGACGTGAGACGTGAGACGTGAGACGTGAGACGTGAGACGTGAGACGTGAGACGTGAGACGTGAGACGTGAGACGTGAGACGTGAAACGTGAGACGTGAGACGTGAGACGTGAGACGTGAGACGTGAGACGTGAGAAGTGAGACGTCAGACAGTGGACAGAAGACGTGAGACGTTTGACGTTAGGCTTTAGACGTTAAATGTTAGACGTTAGAAGTTAGACGTTATTAAATGTAGATCAGTTTACCTGAATGTTTCTGAACTTTGTGCTGTTTTAGCAGTGTAGCAAGATTTTGTTTTAAAAGAAAATCAGGCTATTATTTTTGGTATGTAATAGCTTTTTCCTCATACCAATCGCTTTGCAGTCTGGAGCAAAATTCACGCAAGAAAATTTTCGAATAAGCTTTATAAGTAGAAATTTTTATTTGAACGTTATTGGAAAAATATTGGAGAAACCCCAAAAAGCAATTTTCTCTGAACAAAATTTATGAATATCCCATACCAAACTTCAGACCAAACTTAGTATTAAATATCTGAAGAAAATCACAGTTTTTACCAAAAAGGAAACTTTCCAGACTACCGGTGACTAAAATTCGAAAACAGAGTGTATTTGACACACCCTAGTGGATATGCGTTCCTGAATGTGCGTATGTGTTTTTTCGAGGGCTTCTTATTATTCTGAGCTTCAAGAGATTTGGGTTGAAAGATGAAGAAGAAGGGGGAAAACCAAAAAGCCTGTCAGCCAGGAGTATGTAAATCAGGTTATGGGAATTTCTGCAGTATTTAAAGAAATCTTTCGCCACTCGTACAGCTTGTTGTAGCATGCCTCGTACTTCATTCAGGAATGGGTTGGTATACATAATTCTGAAACTCGTTTAGATTAACAGATGTGGTCGTAAAAAAGGCTTTGTTGGCGTGGCTCGTGTTTATGCTCGTAAATCACGTAATCAACTTGGAGGACTTAATGGTTTAAGGCAATATGTTTGACTTTCGACTGGAAGCAGGAGCAGCAGCAGCAATAACAAGGGTGGGCTTTTAAAGAAACAAAGGAAAATGTTTGCGGAAGTGCGGGTGGGCAGCCTAAGGAGGATTTAATTGAATCGTGCTTATTCCCGTTTCTTTATCATTGTTGCAGGAAATTTTCAGGATGCCAATCTTTATCCCTCAAATTTAGATCAATGTGTGGAGATTGAATTCAAGAATAAATACACAGTTTTGTTCCAATTGTAAAATATGGGCTTTAGGCTGAATCACAAATGTTTGAACACAAGAAGAGAAATCGAAGAATAAGTACTTCTATTCATTTTGATTTTCCTATTGTGGCGTCTTTCATGACGATTCTGTTTTCAAGTATTGTTCTTGGAATTGATTTCTTTAAGCTTATTTAATATTTTTTTCAAAACATTCTGTTGTAAATTGTTTTTAAAAAACTATGAATATCGTTATATGTAATTAAAAAAAATTACAAATTTAAAATTCAAATGTCAATAAAACAGAAATTTTGTGAACAAGTAACTGTTTCCTGGATGGCGGTAAGCCCGCAAGTATTTTTTAAATGTATAGACCACACAGAAGATTTTTTGGAAGCCTAAAATACTTTTGAAAATCTAAGTTTTGATGGTAATTTTTTTTACGAAATTAGACCGGATATTGCTCGGATTTTCAGTCGACAATTTCAAAATAAAATGCCTTGATTTCGGCAGGCTTTTAAATAAAATTGCCGGGATTTGTCCGGCTCGTGCTGAAGAAGTTCTTGAAATCTTATTGTAAACTCATAATAAAGACTTATTACAAATGATCTAAATTGTTGACTACCCAAGTAACCATAAGCACTAATAACTTGTCAAAAAGCTATAAAAACAGCTTGAGGGCTTCTCTGCTCTCTCTAAGCTCTATAAGCCAGATTTGGCGAAGTTAACTGCTAGTTTAGTGCTCATGGTTACATGAGTACACTCACGAAACCAATAAAAGCTCAAAGCACAAAAAAAAACATTTTAATAAATGTAAATTTCAATTAACTAGAGTGTTCATTTTTCGACCGTTTTTTTATCCCGGGAATCGGAAAATCTGGCAGTTCATTTCCCGGAAATTCCAGGAAAATATTCAAAAACATAAAAAATGTTTGTTATTCGATCACAATATATTTGAATAAAACTTAACATATGTCCCGGTATGGTCCAAAATGTATTCTTAAATTTGTTTTTTGAACTCATATTAATCCAAATAAATCACAAAAAGAACAAACGAGAATATAAATTGAACAATGCCAATGCAGGATTTATTCATGCAGTAAAGGGTTAAATGAAAAATCTGAGCCACCTAGAAGAACTTATAAGGATAATAGCAAATTCTGAAAAAAGTTCTTTTAAATTTTATTTATCATGTTAAACTTAAAATTGAGAACCGTTCCAATAATGCTTTGAAAAAATTGAACATTTGCATCAATTTTCTGAAAGATGTCTACTGTCACAGAGAATTTACTACTAATTACTACATTATCAGAAATACAGGCCATTTTAAAGCTTGCGCTGTGATAAAAAATATTTTAAAAAATGATCCAGAGGATTCTAAGCTATCTGAAGATCTAACCTTAAAGATAATGCCGAGAATTCCTGGGAGCGAAATTATGGTTCCCGGGAAAAAGAAATTCTCGATTTTTTCACATGCCCAGAAACTTCCAGTTTACAATATTCATTTAGTATTATTTAAAAAATAAAATTGAATTTTGAAATTGAACAAATAATGATGCGCTCGTAATATGAAATTGGCATCAAAAACTACACAGCAAAAATAATTTCCTGTAAATTTACGCAAAAGTCCTGTAACAAAAAGGAGCAGGACATTTACCGTAATTTTACAGGTCGAAAAACAAATTACGTGACATTTAATTTTACGTGAACAACTTTTTTACAGGACATTTCTGTAATAATAAATGAATCTTCGTTAACTTTAAAGGAAAACAATTTAAAATTACAGGTTTTGTTAATTACAGGTTGATTTATTTTAAAGGTTGCAGTTTCAGTGACACGAAATAGTCAAAAAAAAATTCTGTGAAGGACGATAGGCTCGCTGAGGTGTAATACCAGAAAAATCTTGAAATTTCTAGAATCACCCACCCACCTTTGATAATTAGACCTTCTCTTCTATTTTTTCATGGATTTCAAATCGTCAAAACTTTCTAAATGCAATATCTCCAAACTTAGAAGTAATAGAAAATTGACAAAGTACTCTTTGTAAAGATTTAATTCAAATTTATTTATTGATCTTATTAATATTAAAAAAAAAGACATTTCAAACGTCAAGTATTCGAAACTATATATACACGTTATTTTTCTTTAGGAAAGAACATTTTTATTTTCAATTTTATAGTTTCATCGTTTTTTTGAGGCAATTTCACGTAACAACCTAACAAAAATGTCAAAATAATATTCTTTTTTTCCAATTAATTAAATTGAATACATTTTCGAGACTTTTTTGTCTATGAAACTTAGTAGAACGTCTGTTGTTCGTCAGGGTGGCTGTAAAAAAGACTGCGTACATCAGAACCAAAAACTTGGAATCAAGAATTGCACATTGACGTCTTTAGAAGATCCATGCCAATTTTCATCTAATTTGGTCAACTTTAAGGGGTGTTCTGCTAAAGCTCTACAAACGACTGTCTATGCTCTTTCAACATAATTTTATAGTCCGAACATCAATAGAAATAAACTTTCTTTTTTTCATTATTCGTTCAAATCCTTTTTATAGAACACTTAAAATGCTTATTGGACAGAAATATGAAAGTGATGTTAACTTTGTCTTCCTCTTAAAAGGAATTATTTTTGAGAGTTTCCATGCTTGTGAACATTTAGATGTTTCGAACGATAAACTGTTAGTGATGAGTGATAAATGTTAAATGTAAGCTTTCCAGATTGCCCGGTTTTACCCGGACTTGCCCGGATAATTGATTAGAAATTTGGGCAAAGTCCGGTCCGGCCCTGTTGCTCGGATTTAGTTAAAAATGTCCGGATTTATTCACTTTATTAGCAAAATCACACAAAAACTCAAACAAAGATGCTGAAAATTTTGATTTATGCTCGATTTTTTTTGGAGATTTTTTTTTTTCAAAATAATCATTACTGGTTTTAAAGAAACCCAAAATTCCATTTGAAATCTGCTTCTGTGTTTTGATAAAAAAATAAAGTTCCAAGTATTTACCTCCTTGATTTTTGTTCACCAAATTTGACCGGATATGGCCCGGATTTCAACAGGTTTAAGATAAAATTTCCCGTATTTGCTCGACCTGGATGCGTAGGTGAAAAATTCTGGGAACATTAGTTTAATGATGAATGGCAGAATTTGCTAGATGAATTTCATAGAAATTTTATCTACTCTTAGTGCGTTCGATTTTACTTCGTTCACGGCGTTGATAACTTCATATTCTTGAATGCAGTTAAACCACAGTTAAACTTAAAACCTGTTGAATTTGAATGAAATTTTTCATTTCATCTAGCGTGGTCTACAGTAAAGCTTTCTCATTTTTTTTTATTAATTATAACTGAATTAAAATCATTTTCAGTATTGGATATACACTTCGATAAGCCGAAATCTTTCGCAGTCATATTCTGACTAAATTCACTGTTGCAGAAGTCGCGTTTAGCCTCTAAAATTTTCTTGTTTGCTTTGTTTCTTATTCTTTTTCAAAGTCTTTTATCATCACTGCTTTTGGTTTTTTTTTCATTTACGATAAGCGCGATTGAGGTCTATCAGAGCCATTTGAAAATTCTATTTGAACCAAGGGTTGTATTTCCGTTAAGATGTATTTTTCTCTCCACAGATACACACTAGGATTTTTAGGATCTCCAACATCGATCAGGACAGACGTTGGTCCGCTTTGTTGATTTTTTTTTGTTTAAAAAAATTATAACATCACAGTTCATCTTGATATTGAACTGTGAAGATTAGATGTGGGGTTTTCGTTTAGCCTAATGGTGAACGTCTTTGGCTTATAAGCCGGAGGTCTAAGGATCGAATCCCGCCACCCTAAAATCTAGGTAAAGGAAATTTTGTAAGCCTTCGGACGTAAAAATGAACAACTAATACCACGAAATGTAACAATGTAACGAAAATTGTAAACTCTTCTGAGTATAAAAGAATGCAAAATATCTCTACGGAGTATAAACGGATACGCTGGTCATAGAGTCTCAGTAACTGGACCTTAATTAGGAACTAGTCGATAAGGCAGTTCGGAGTCGTGCCAAAAGAAGAAGAAGATTGGATTTGTTCAATGATTTTTCGAATTAGATATCATTATTTGTTCAAATTCGTTTTCAGTAGAAATTTCTATTTTTTCTATCAGTTTCAAATGCGATGAATCTATAGAATCTCATATCTACTTGAAAAACGTTATTGTGGCACATATCATTTAACTTGCATTTGATTTTGGCGCCAAGCACATTTGTATAGATACTGCGCGGTCATTGAACATGCTCAATGTTGTTGTTATTCAATGGACCATAGGTTGCCAAAAAAACTTGTAAACAATGAGAAATCAGCTGTTTTTGACAAGCTAGGAAACAGCTGATTCAGATGAACGGTCGTAGGATCGATCCTTCAAAAAAAAAAAAAATCGGAGCTTAAGTGTTGTAATTCGTAAATCGTCAATAAATATAAATTGACCGTTATAATTTCCCAATTTGTCTTTTGCAAAGAAATTGGTTATCAGTTTTAAAATTGAATTGTATTTGACTCAGTTGTCGACGTCGTTCAATTTAATTTTTGTGAGTATGGAATTTCCTGTCATCTGAGTAGCGTTCATAATTTCTGAGTTCTTAAGGATCAGGCGATCAGTATATGTGAGCCAGAGTCTGGGTAATTCACAGTTAGCGAGTTATAGAAAAATGTTCCCAAACGCTTTATGCACTCAAAATTTTATAATAGTAATTTATGCACCAAGCTGCAAAAAGTAGATTTTTTCAGCACTACTCTTAAAATTTATCGACTAAGGCTAGCCGAGTTGGATAATAACGCCGAGTTCTGAAAAAAAAAACGAGTTTTGCAATGAGTTGCATACACAATTTTATGCTAATTCAAATAATTACTATGAAATTTTTTTAATCAACCTTAAAGAAGCACATTTCAACAAATATAAACATTCGGACAACCATGCCAACGACTGAAAATTAATGATTAAGTAGGTCGTGAAATCTTCTTTTTGACACTGAATGCAGTGCTGAAAAGAAGCACTTTTAGATACTGTGTTCAGTGTCGAAATGTCGAAGGAAATTAAACCGATGCAATCGAATTTCCTTAGACTAATTGATCGATCTAATAAATCGAAAGCCAAGTACACACATTTAGCGCGATCATTGAAAAAATCGATAATGTCGTTGGTATTAGTAAGGGAGCAGAAATAGATCCAATTACTTGTATTGTACTTTTGGATGAAGTTATTTGAATCCAGACGTTTATAGACCCTATAGAAGTATTCATCGTTTACAATTTATGTTTAGTAGTTGAAAAAAAGCCTAAATCATATCATGATTGAAGCATTGGGTACACTTATTTATTGCTATTGAACATGTTCGCCTTGTTATTAGTCGAGTATATTAGGTTGAATCTCGACGTAGTTCAAAAACGTTTAAAATCGTAAAATGATTTGCGCAAGCAAAGAACCAATCAAAATTGTTCGGCAAAAATTGGAAAGAAATCGGTAACAAGCATTTGCACAACAGAAAATCGTTTTATTAGATTTTGAGTTTTGTAAATTGAAAGTTTTTTTTTAAGAAAATATCTACACTACATGGGGGTTAATGTATGAGGGGCATGGACATCGACTCAGGAAGCAACTGACTTTTCAACTAAGCAATATCAATAGCCCTTAAATTTCATCTTTTTCTTGAGCTGTGTCGGTAAAATGAACCTTTTTTGTGTGCAATTTCCTATTTCATCTCACGTTTCGGCGTAATGTTTTCGACTTCTTCATGGTTCTACTGTGAATGATATATTCTCTGATTTAATTTCTAATTTAATTTAAATGAGGCCAACATTTTACAAATGAGAGTTACTAAAAACATTATGAAAGCATTAAATTGATATTTTGAATTTTTTACGGGTCAATTTAATCGCAGCAAATTTTATTATTATGAATTTTAGCTACCTTGATTGATCGAAGTCAAAATTCGTTCTGATTGACAAACTGTCCGTCTTGATTCAACCATGAAAATGTTGACTTTGAAAGTAGATTAACTTTAATAAAGCTACTTCTATGGAAAATCTACATAAGATCAGATAAAAGATACATCAAAAAGCATCGAAAAAGTAAGAAAAAAAAACTTGCTAAGCAGATTTTCCTGGAGCAACAAGCAACAGTCGAACCTTCGTCAATCTTCCCCACTAAGCAGACGGAAAAAGTGAACGTCCCAAAATCAGCTTGTCGCCATCGGTTTCCCGTTTCATTGGCAATCCATCTTGGCTGTGAAAGAGGGAAAACCTTCATTCAATCCTCCCCCTTTTTTCACTTCTCACAACACAAACAGCAACCCTTTTATATCACAATAGATCAATGATGGAAGGAACGAAAAAAAAGAGAGCAGTGATAAAACATGCAGCGATAAATGATGACCGAGATCGAGAAAAGGTTCCGAAATGTAAATCTCTTCGGAATCACATGTCTCTCGAAGCTTTGACTACAGCCTGCAGAGAGCTGGGTTTCATCCTCCCTTTCACCGGAAGATGGAAGCTGTTTTCTGGGAAGAAAAAATCAGTTCACGCGTTGTTGTTGTTTGGGCTCATTGTAAAAGTTGAAAGCCGAACGAAAATTGTATTCACAAGTATGTGAGCAATAAGAAGGCCATCAGTCTTCTTTTGGATGCTTTTCGTCGATCGTGGCAGGAAGTGGGTTTACAATCTTTCTTTTTTTGTATCGCGATACCATGAGAAGATTTTCATGAATCGATAAGGTATCGCACCGAGTGGGTTGATAGGGGGTTTGAATCTGTGAAGATTTTTTTTGTAACTTATTGTTTGTTGAGACTATTCTATTTTGATAAATTACATAAAATAAATTTAATATCTACCAAAATCTTTTATAGCATAGTGTGACTACTTGATGACAGAGGAGTGTTTTTTTCAGATTATCTTCGATGGTTCGAGATTCGATCTGACTCCATCTATTAGACCGGATCTATAACAATTTAATACACTCCCTAAAAGGTCTATTTCGGGCTTTCGATCAGCTCATTTTAACCCACCGTTTTTTTTCCTTGGTGGGGTTTGGTGAAAGAGCCATGAAGAAACCATCCTGTCTCGCGAATGAGATAAAGATTTATGACCAACACTTTTCCGATGGATTGCCTTCTTGGTGGGATATAAAAATGTTCGCAGCCACTCTCCTCAAGAACTAACTCGAGGAATAAGAATGGCTATAAAAAAGCCAAAGAATAGGAAGAACCAACCTAGAGGAGAAATAGCGATTTTATGTTTCGAAATTTGCCAACATCCGCACATCTACGCCGGGTTTGATGCTGCTTCTGCCCTTCCGGAAGACATAGTTCGAACAGACAGAGGAAATGTGTTTATTCTTGTTTCTCTCGTATGGTTTCGAAATGGATTTCGTGAGCAGCCAGCTTTTAGTTTAGACTCTTCTGCTGAAGGTGGGTATCTCTGAATTTGGCGTTTTCCATTCAGCTTTCGCCTTGGTCGAGTCATCCTCCCGGAAGTGATGTCTGGACATGGAACGAATTGAAGCTGCCTATCAAAATTCTGAACCATGGACTTCAGGATTTGCGGGCTCCATGTGTTACGGTCCAATCGGCCAATCGAGCTGGGAGATGAGCGGCTTTCAGAGGTCAAAGACTGCCAAAAAAAAACTCTCGATCGTAAATATGTGAACTTTAGACCAACGATGTGTGGACCCTTTTCGTTTTAGTACCATCTGTTGAAATCGATTCGTTATAATAGAGCCCCGGCTAGAAATTTAAACCGATTTAAAGCTCCATGTTTAAAAGCTTAAGTCCGGTATGTTAATCAGTTCATCATTGTCTCTGAGTCCATTCAGAATAAGCACATTAATTTTGAATCTTTATATGAAATGGAATACTCGACTCTTTATTTGTTCCCTGTAGTCACAGAAAGCACTGAGCTAATCAATGTGAAATGGGTCAGAGATGCATTTTATAAGTTGTGTTTTATTAAGTGAGACTTAAGCTCCAATTTTGAGCGAGTTTTATCAAAAAAAAATTTTAGTCCAAACCCCGATTTGAACGCTGCCAATGCTGAACCTTCAAAAATAATGTTTCGTTTTTTCTGTTCATCATTTCCTAGATTTTGCACGGATTTGTTCAGATATAACGCAGATTTTCTTCATACGCGGTGATATAGTGAGAAAAAACCTTTAAAAAATACATTAATAAACGCAAATATCTATAAAAGTCTCGAATTTTTCCAAGTCGTTGTATCCTTCAGTTCAAAAAAATTTCCACTCTATGGGAGCGTTTGACAAACAGTAGTTTCATTAGGCGCTATCGGAGTGTAGGACTTTCGTTGCCAGTTTAATTTTCTAGTACTTCTGATAAATATTTTTGTCTTCAGTGTTTGTAAAATTTAATTTATATTTTGTATCATTATGCAAAAAACTAACAACTGACGTAACAAAAATTTTTTAAGATACCATTGCCTTTTAAAGTTATTATTTTTTTTTGTTATTTATGACAATATACCACCTCGTTTAAAAAAGTTATTTAAATGATACAAATGAAAATTATCAGATGTTTTACTTCAATTTTTTTTTAATTTCTTGTTATAGCTTTTAAATGTTCTTCAATTCTAAACTACTTTGTGAAATTTTTATTACAAGCCCGATTTCGACAGAATGCTTCCACAACGAAATTTTTCATTTGAATTTGGGAATATTCAATTTTAAAGGTGTATGCGAATTCTGGAACATCAATATAAAATATTAAATCTTTTTTTAATAGCTCTGTCCAAAGGTAAAAAAAATTAACTCAGTTTGTTCCAATATGGCTTTTGGAATCTTATCTATTATCATGCATTAGATTGAGGCATGTGCAAACACGGGACAAGTGCAAATAATTTTTCCTCAAATAAAAAATAACATTTTTTCTTTTTTAAAATTTTTGTTTGTAAGTCTTTTGTTTGGCAATTTACCTTAAAAAAGAGAAAAAAAAATCAGAAAATAGAAAATTTTCTGGCCCTTTTCGTAGTTTTTGATTGATTCAAAATATTTAAAAAATCGTAAATATAGGATATCCAAATACTGTGATAAAACCTTAACTTGAGCTTAAATAGAGAGCTTATAGACTCAAAATAAAAACAAAATTCAAATGACAACTTGGGATTCAGTATCAAAACTTATATTTTTAATCCATAATCAAATTTCGAAATAAAAACTCAGAAACGAAGTTTATAATCTGAATTATATTTTCCATTGTTTCAAAAATAGTAACTGACAGTTCAATTCAAAAATTACAATTTATTTTCTAGAATTTGTTTTTTTGGATCCTAATTATACATTTTCGTTTCAATAGAAGCCGAAGATTTATATTAAAAATATGGTATTCATATTTAAGGTTTATCAAAATTTCAATTTCAAAATTTGAAAATTCAAGATCGAACGTTAGAATTCTAAGAAATTAAAACAAAAATAGATTCCGATGTGATTTCTGGCCATAACTGATTTTAATATACACTCCAATAACAAAATCGGGTTTCGTTATGAATTTGAAAACATGGTATATTAAAAAAAAAAAAAAAGGAAATGCTCTTATTTCCTAACATTTGTTTGTAAAAACATCTCAACTAGAATAACATTTTATAGCAAAAAAATTAATTGACAGAGAAATAGGTAAATAAATATATCGAAATATTTTCTGTTTTTAATATTTACCGTTACTGTGTGTTCAATTTTTTCTCCAAACTTGAGGAAACAGTTTAAAAGGATTCAAGAAACAAGTCTGGTCAGAATGTTTTCAATAATCATAAATCATTATTACTATCATTATTATTTTCAAAACGTTATTAAATTTTTTTTCCCAGGTTTACTGATATTAATGTGAAAATTCAATTATTTATTGTAGTTTGTTTTGCAAAATATTAAGTTTCCAGAATAAGAAAAACTATAGTAATATAAAAATGAAAATATCTTAAAAACACATTTCTTCAAAATTTGTTTTCTTTTCCGATGGATAATTCTGTACGATAGCAGTGTTTGAGTTCATACGATTTTTATGAGGAAATTTATATTCAAAAAAAGTTTTGATAAACATATTTCTGAAAGTGATCATGAAATTCGCAATTGATTTTAACTATCTATTGTAAATGAGTACATACTACGAGGGTTACGTTTCCGGTTATATTAAAGTTTAAATCGAGATTAACAGCTGGAAACTTAAGGGCAAACCAATAAAAACAGTGTTACAGAAATCAGAATTTGAATTTTCGAAATCAAATTGAAGAATCAAAACTAGATGGTTTAGGTACTTCAAAGATTGCACCATCTTCCAAAAATGTTTAAAAAGTTTAAAACATTTAAAAAAAATCGCAAGGCATCAAAATCCACTTGTTTTAGAGCTGCTTTAGACTTATTTGGAGGTGCTGAATTCAAATATGCATTTTTCTAGCAGCTCTCGTTTTTGACATTCAAGAATTAACGTCCGATATTCGTTTAAAATTTTTGTGCACATTCTACCATACTGTAGATTATTAAAATATATCACATATAATTTCGAACTAAAATACTGAACTTGGGTTCATAATTCAAATAAATCAAGATAAATATATCATGGCTAGGATTTCGTTGAAGAATCCAAATTGAATGAGATCTCAGACTCATATTTCCGATCACAAGGCATTTTCCGAGGTGCACCGAACTTAAGAACTCATTTAGACTTATTTGGGAGAGCTGATTCCAAATATGCAATTAGTTTTTTAGCAGCTCTTCGAAATAACTTTGGAAAATGGGAAAAAAAATCATTTAATCGATTTGTGTACTTTTTGGGCAAACCTGCAAAAGATTACAAAGATTTGGAAATTAAAGTTTTTATTTCAATGAACAACTTTCCAGAAGATGACTTATGAGGAAAACATTGGAGAAGTTTACTTACAGTTTTTTTTCCAATTGACTAAATTTTCAAGAAATTTTTTATTTCAATTTAATCTTAACCGCGTGGCAATTGTAAACAATAACAGAGAGTCGCAAGTGAAGGAGTCATTTTGCTTTTGTTCTAGAATCGACGAAGAGTGAATTCGTATAGTGTTCATTGGAATTGTTTCCGTCAAAATCTTCTCAAAACTATTTTCAGATCATAGGCACCAAAAATGCTGTTCCGTAGTGCAAGGCATATCATTCTTAGGATTTTAGTCATGAATGAATTTGTATTGGAAATTCTATATTTTTTTATATACCTGCTTTGATGTTTACGATTTTCAATATAAAATTTTGTTCTAAAACAATGTTTGAAACTAAAATTTTTCTTTTTAACCGAGTATGCTAAAGTGAAAAAAATATCAGATTTAAATCACAAACTTTTAATCTCTTTATTTCTCTGTTTAGCATGCTTCAAACGATAAATTGAAGTCTTTGCATTAAGTTTGGATGAGTAGACTTAACCCATTACTGGTAGATTTAAGAAAATTCAATCAGTTTATTTTTTTATAAAGCCTTTAAAAATTAAGTTTACCTGGATTGAGCTTAGCATGATTTGTAGATTTCTTTTCGAAAGTTACAATTTTAAACAAAAAACCGTTATGGTAAAAACAAACATTTTAATTGTATTAAAAATCATTCGATATTATCATATGCATTGTTCAAGTAAAAATATGAGAGCCAAAAGGGTGTAAGTGAAAAATGGTCAATTTTTAAAAAGATTTTTTTTAGTTTGGGGTTCGACTGATTGTTGTGTTTTTTCTATGTTTATTTTAAGTTTATTCTATGTATCCAATGTTTCAATACGTTTTGGATCTCCTTTAGGGACTAAAAACTGTTTTTCAAAGTTCTTTTTGGTTACTGTGTTTGTAACCGGCCAAAAATAACTGTTAATACCAACTTTAGTCCCTGAAGAAGATCCAAAACGGATTGAAACGTTGGGTACCTAAAACAAAAATCGTTTTTGCTCTAAAAAAATCGCAAGCCGGAATATCTCAGAAAATAATGAATTCAAAATCACAAACTATTTTTTATATTCCTGCTTTATTTTCTGAAATTTAAGATTATTATCAAAATTTTTGGTTCAAACAAAAACTACAACTTTTTGAAAAATATATAAGAAATTGAAATATTTTAACATAAAAACATCTGCTCAAGTTCATCAAGTTCATAAATTTATACCATATCATAGGAACATCAATTACTTTTTTCATTTTTTTTTTCAATATTATTGAAGAAGTTTTTTCTTTGCAACATCTGAAAGTTGATTCCAAAATTTTTGAAGATCCTGAATAGACACAAAACCAATAACACGATTTCATGTTTCGGGGTAACATTGATCACATAAATTATTTTAGGTCCGATCTCTGCCATAATAATGTTTGAGACAACATTATGATGCAATTCGTATATCAAGTACTTAAAATATAAGTTGCAATCATATTCTGTTTATTTACAATTTTTTTTCAAATTTTAAGCCAAACGCTTATATTTTGGTGAACTGGTGAATATGCCCTTCTTGAAACTTATTCAAATTATATCACAATATGACTGTGATATGAGTACAAAAATTATACTCACACAAAGCTGCTAAGTTGGACTTTCAGGTCGGGTTTTTTTTTCCTTTCAGATGCTTCCAGTTATTCAGAAGAAGTGTTTGTTGCAGGCCTTCAAGAAAACATAATTTTTTTAGAATGTTGAATTCTAATTTAAATATATTTATAAAAATTTTGATTAACACTATAATTCTACTTATTTGAAGTTCGAAAATTTGATATATCAGCTTTCAAACTAAGAAATCCGTTTTAAAATAATTATACTTTAGACAGAATTATTGTTTGTTTTATGAAAATCATTCTTGATGATTAATGCCTCCCCGGTGATCAAATTTCCACCGGTTTACGGAATATATTGTAATTTTTGATGAAATGAGCCCACATTTTCCCTACCTGGAAAAGCTCCGAAAAATTCGATTTGCAACTAAGTTGATGATGGTTGACTCCATTTATAACGCTCGCCATAGATGGAGAAGAGTCACATCAATGCATTCGTCTTAAGCCGCAGGAAAAAAAAAATTAAAATTCGAAAATCATATTTAAGTACAAAATTTTATCAGATATTTGACAAAATCTCGAAAAACCTTTCAATGTAGTCAATATCTTCTTTAAGTTAAAGCTGAATTGTTTAAAAATTTGTGGAACAGCTGAATTACTCGATAAACACTATCTATCTATAGTTACAAATTTTTTTCGATTTTTAAAATTCCTACAAAAATTATTTTCCTTCCATAACCGTTGCAACGCGTTGGTGTTAAGTTTTCTCATTCAGCTATCACCAGGATATTTACGTTGCACTCTCCAATGTTTGCTTGTTTTTTTCGAAAAGGTGAACAATGTGGTTCATGGAATAGGGTTTCGGTTGTTTTCTTTTACTAGCTTTTTTTTACTCCGGTTTTCCGGAAAACCCCATTGATGGTAATCAGAGGAAACACACACACAGTTCCTGTACACAACCTATCGGTATTCCAAAAAAAAACCGATAAGCATAGTAAAATCAAGATTTCTTCGTTTCCAAGCGCACACGGCTGGAATGCGAAGAGAATAAAGTGAGGGCCCGGGGAATCCTTTCAGCTTCCTTCTATTTTCCACAAGACGCACGCAAAGAAACGATGATGGCATATTGAAAAAGGATTTTCATCAATAACTTCCTCGGGGGCTTCTTCTACCGATACCGACTTGGACGAGAGAATTGCTCCACAGTCCGTCGAGGTAGATACAAGAAGCTGATGGTGGAGGGCGGGCGGTTTGATGAATGAAGGTTTATGAGCCTGTGCGTTTGGAAATCCGATGAATGGATCGAGGGCATCATGTGAAACTAATTTAGACCAAATCCGAGCGATTAGTATGCACCTACTATCCATCTTCTGGGTTCTCTGGTTTGTCGATGGAAATCCGCTTTGAAAAAGTGGATCGGATATGGGTAGCATTGATTTGGCTTGAAGAATGTTTGAGGGAATCTGACGATGTTAACCGATTTGATATTGTTGTTTTGAAGAACATGAATGACTAAGAACAAATTAAAAAAAATGCTCTAAGTATTTCAATTAGTTTGATTTGTATTTTTGCTGAGGGCGTTGTTTTCAAAATCCTTTCTTAACACATTAAGGAATCGTTAGAATTTCGATGTTTGCCGTGCATTACTCAGCATCCACTGAATTAAATTCTACAAATTTAGAGTTTTACAGCAACTTTAATGGTCGGATTGATATTGTAGAATATTATTTCAATGTGAAAATTTTAGTTTTTTATTTATTGTTCTAAACGTCACAACCAGGCGAAAAGCGAATTATGAGATTTCTCGAATTTGGTCCTCAATGTTTTATACCACTCTGCATATCTTCAATCTATTTTTGAATGAATTGACCCAGTCGCTCAATTTAGTACCAATTTTGTTCCTCAAACAATTTATCATTTCTTGTCGATCTAGCGACACCAGTGAACATTTTGTCGTCTTTCCTCTGATTTTTATAAATGAGTCAACTCCGGAGAGTTAAATTTGCTAAATTTTCCCAGAAATAACGCATTCTGCCCAGGAAATCTAACAGCTTCAGAAACGTTTATTTATTCCGACAGTTCCCCTTTTCCGGTTTCCACTTTTGGCCCAACCCAGCCAAACCAACTCACTGGCCAAGAAGACGTTCATCTTGAAGTTTTTGCTGAAGTGGCTCATTAATTTTGATTACATTCTCCCAAGTTGGTGGTGAATTGGATGGTTTTCGGAGGCAGCTAGCTGGTCGAACTTCTGGTCAAATGACTGGGCCCTCCCACCTTCCGTATCTGTTTCGGTTTACTTTTCGCCAACCCTACCCATTTACTGATATTCAGTTTCTTAGTTCCTCCCAGGCCCTTACTCATCACCGAGAGGGCACTTGAGTGTTGCAAAGTTTAATTGAAGTGGCGAGTCGGGCTCCTGTTGAATGAATCAGAGAGAACCCACAGTTGAAAAGTTACACATCTTGAGACCGAGAGAAGGCAAGGTGCAGTAGCTGCTCTAGAACTGGAGTGGAAATTGATTGGGTAAAGATGATTTCAAAGAGCCGAGACGAGAGGGTCTGGTTTGTCATTTTAATTTAGAACAGAGATTATTTATTGAGCAGAACCGTTATGGGAGGGAAAATGAGGGGGAAAGTTGAAACGGTTTAAAATTGTTTGCATAAAGCATTTGCTTAAAGTTCATATTGACCTTTTTTCAAATTTTATTTAAACTGAAAATGTTTCCACAATGGATGTTAAATTAAACTTTCAGTAAAACATGCAAAGCTAAATTAGTTTTTCCCATAGTTTTCGCTTTATTTTTAGAGCGCGAACACAGCACTAAGAGTTTTTCCACAGATGAACAGATGTACAAGCACAGAAAGGAAAATTCCAGAAACTTGCTTGTGTTACACAAGTTGTGTAAATTTTAATTGCTTTCAGTCAAACAAGTCGTTGAAAATGAAGAGAAACGTCAAATGATGTTTGAATATACCTTGAAAATGTATAAATGATTGATCGCTTAGTAGAAAGTATCAGTGGAATAGCTTGAATTGATCATATACAAAATTCTGTATAAGTTCTTACCATAAACAATTTTAATTTTTCAATTCAACTCCTGATGGAAAATTGCTGATTTTAGCTTTCATCCGACGATTCCACATTCCACTCTTCTATTTTTATTCCAAAAAATTTGGTAATGTTCGGGGAATGAGTCATCTTATAATTTACATTCTAATATCGAAGAGATATTTACATAGTTTAGCTATGGTGAGGTGGAGCTACAAAGAATTGCTCATTGTTATGTCAGAAGGTTTATATCTATTTTCAGCTCATTTGACATCGTTTGGTATTGTTTAACGACGCTTGATTTCTTATGTAATTTGTTATCTGGGCGGGCTTCGACCAGACCGAACTGAGCCATGAGAAAGTTAAAAAACAACCAAAATGAAATCTCGTAAAATCCCGATCCTAGATCGAATAAGTGAGTATGTATCACTGAAAAGAATTCCTTGTATTAAAAACTATCGATTTTGGATCATAAACCTGAAGGATTTAGCCTTTTGGTGAAAATATTTGCACATAAAGTTCGAGTGCCTCGAAAAAAATGCTCTGTTTGGTCTAGTATAATCCCGACCATCTATTGTTTATCTGTTGATAAAGTTCCTCTTAAATTCCCGTTCCATAAAAAAATTTATTGATTTTTTTGTGGAAAAAAGGTGTTAAAAATTACTTATACGTAGGCTTACAAAAATAAAATTTAGGAAAGTAGGACTTTCCGTATGAAAAACAAGCAAAATGTAGGACAACTTTGAATCGAAAGAAGGACATTTCGATTTGTCTGATTTTTTTTTTACAATTTCTTTATTTGAAACGGCTCATACCTTTAGGCTTTAAGGAGCCAAAGTCGATTTTGGTTGTTTACAATTGTTGGCTTAACTTAACACTTTGTGATACGTCTGATTTTGTAACATATTGAAAAAAATCTAGAGACCTCACATAAATTCAATAAAAAAATATTGATATTTTATCAAAATTCTTCATAAAAAAGTTATGCATCTATAATAACTACATAGGTTTAATTTATGCTTTCATTGGAATTTAAAAAATGAAAGTTTGTATTTTTTTGTGTTATCATTATTTTTCCAATGAGCTGATTTATTTTCAGGCATATTCTCAGTATCATTTTTCTATAATGTGTAATTATATTGAAACTGTTGAAATTGAGAACACCTTAACAAAATCGTAATGAAGCTCGATTAGAGTTATTTGATAAATTGTTCATGAATCCGTTCCATTCTTCAAAATTTTAAACCACACATTTGAATGTAAAAACAGGCAGCAGAGAGAAAGGAATTTATTTTTTTTTGTTCAAAACAACGCATCTTTATTAAATTTCATTGTTTTCTGTAAAATTGTTTGAAACTAAATTATTTTGTATGAAATTCAATCTTTAAACAGAAAGCTTTAAAATTTCGGTTTTTTACAATTTATATTTTTCTTTAATTATTTTATTTTAAATAAAATTAAAATAAAAAGACTTTGTTTGGGGAAAACGCAACTAATCAAATGAGGCATGAAAATAATGCTGAATGTAAAAACCTGCGTAAGAATCTGGAAGTTTTGAAAGAATAAAAAAGCATTACTAACAACCTCTAACTGGAAAACACATCTATATACAACTAGCACACACAAACAAACTGCACAATCGGGCAAATTTGTTCATATTCGTTTTAAATAATTATTATCATTGGGTAAAATTATGACTGAGTTTATTTGTTGTGGAAAGAATTTTTTTTATCACGAAGTAAAAACTCATTTGTTGTAAGAATTTAGATCGACTTGTTGATTAGCTTGGAAAATGATTTGCGATATTCCTTAAAAAAAAATCCATGAAATCTAAATTTTGATACTTGATGAAAGTATTCAGTCGACATTATTCATCATACCTCCACAACTGTCTAGTATTTTTTAATTTCATGTAAAATTTCTCGACTTCTTTTCTCAATCCTTTTATATACTTAGTGGCTGTTCTGAGATGTCAATAATTCGTTTAACACCACAAAACAAATTAGCTTATTTGATTTTAATGAAAAAGCGGATTGGGGGTAATGAGGTTTTCCATGTTAGGAAAAATTAGGATAAATACTCAATTGATTTGTTGTGCTTGAGTCGATTCGAATCAAAAATGTTGAAATTAAAAATTTATCATATACATGAATTACTAACTGTTGTCTAATAGGTTTTCTATAAAAATTAAACGAAACAGACTATGGACTAACCAAATGTCGAAAAAGTAGGATAGCTTGGATTCAAAGTAGGACAAAGTAGGACATTTCCTACCAAAGTAGAACGTCTGATAAGTCTACTTATACGATATGTTTGGGTTCACCCCACAATAAGATGTATCAGCTTGAAGTTTGACATCAGCATTCTTAACCTTCAAAAGCTGTTCGGGTTAACGAAACGCACATTCTGATCATCTTAATATTCATTCTAAAATATTGAAAAACTGAGATTTTTGAGAGACCAAGTATGTTTTATGAAAATGATCATTAAGTTACCGAAACAAAACTAAAATTTGTGTCTTAACTCGATTCATTGAGAAATGAGATACAGCGCTGGAAAGTCAAAATTGGATGGCATCTTTTTTAAGTAAGATTTTTTTTTCTACAGAAAAATTCGGAATAGAGGACAAAATTTTCATCGGACCTCAACATACTTATATATTGTCAGATAGATTTTTTCTTTAAAATTCCAAACATCAAAGAAGCTGTCAGAAATTATAATTACTTTTAAAAAATGGTTTTTCGGGATTTTTTTTTCATTCGGAACCAACTACAGATGACCTGGTTAAACATATCTAGTTAATTTTGAAATGTGAGAAAAACAAAAATTAAATACCTACACAATGAATAGATAGATCTTCAAAATAGGTTAACATTCTTGGTTTGGAGGGTTCACCATAATATTTTATTCCCTACCTGACTTATATTAATGCACTTTTGTTATGGTAAACTAATTTGAAGCTTTCGAATTATACTTTCATTTTTAATATTAATTGTAATTTTTTTGTTTGCTAACTAAATTTTAAACATTATTTTTTCAATCATTCTTAGCAAACAGTCCAATCATTAAGTCTCGATCAAAATTCTATAAAATTTATGCCTTGCAAACTTTGGGATTGGATTGGATTTTGCTTATTTATAGAGGATTTTAACCATCTTGGTCATTCTTCCTCTTGGAAAAAGAAGGTTACATAGTTATTTTTAAATTTATATCTTACTAAGTATGTTTGCACTTTTTAAAAACTTTATCAGTTTATCTTCATTTGCAGTGTTCAATGCTGTTGCGATGTCATGACCTATACCACTGCTTTGCCTTTCCTTCGAATAACGCCTACATTGTCCGATTATATGGGCCACTGTCAGTGGCTCATTACACGAGATGCATGTTAAAAGTCCTTCTGTAAAGAATTCCATATGTGTTAGCAGTGTATGTCCTATTCTCAACCTAGTCAGAGCGCGTTGTTCCATAGGTTTATCCCTGTCGTTCCAGCGTAATGTGTCACATTTAATCCTTCTTAGAAACAGCTGCCGGTTACCTTGCCATTCTTCCTCCCATTTAGCTCTTATTTCTGATCTTATCCAGGTGATAATATCTTGGGCTGGTACTTCACTTGAGATTCTCTGACCACTTCTACCTCTTGCTGTAAGTTCATCAGCTTTTTGATTTCCTTCGATGCCAACATGACCAGGGATCCAGCATAGTGTGGCTTTAAGTTTTTTCAATTCTTCCTCTATCGCTTGAACCCATGGATGCGAGGAATTACCGGATTTTACAGCAGCCAAGACACTGGCAGAGTCTGAAAAAATTACAGTACGATATCTCGATTTTTTTGCTATATTTTTCAGGGCATAAAGGATCGTCATAGCTTCAGCAGAAATTTGCAAACTTCACCTTTCATCATTAAACAGAGGAACTCAGATAATGTTTTAGTGATAGTTATCATTTTAATTAATTCAACGAAGTGAGTACAGTTTATAAGCTTTCTAATATCTTTGTGCATGGCGACCGTAAAAAGTAAGTTCAACGGGTTTCATCGACGCTCAATCGATAAGTTCAGAAAAAGCTAATTGCTCCAAAATTGATCAAACAAAATGGTTTTGGTTTACTACCACTAAGGAGGAGGAATAAAGACATAGCCTTTCCCATGCAAATCATTTGGTTTTATACCTAAACAACCAAAAAAATTGGTCAAAAATCATCGATTGTATAGGTCGGTGTATTTCTGTTTAGACACAGAGCAATCTAAAAGAACCTTCTTATGTCTTTTGGTCAATGATCGTATATGTACATCTCTGTTTTAGTAATAAATAAAATAACTATGTAGATATTATGCCTTAAAGGTAAAAATCCCTTCAGTAAAAAACACTATAGACAACCGATTGGAGTTTTGTTCTAGAGTTTCACTCAAAAGAATATTGGAAATTTAACTGTGAATAAGTTATGCTTTGTTTATCAACAAAAAAAACTTTGCCCTTCCAAATATTTTGATCAAGTTGAATCTGCAAGAAGAAATGTCCTTCTCCTTGCAATGACGACACTCAAAATTGGTTTTAGCTTGTTTTCTGCGACTTTGCAATAGAGACTGTATGTCAGGGCCGTTGGAAAACCCACCTCATGGAGGGGTTTTAGTGTCCAATTTTGTATGGGAGAGTGGGGAATCATGGGCCACTTTTTTTCTTTGTTCCATAACTTCTTTATTATAAAAGATAAAATGAAAATAAAACATGATATGGGTTTTAAAATTTTAAAGATATCATTTGGCATTTTTTTATAAATTTTTAATAAGTTATTTTCTCCCAGTTCTGACTGTTTTAAAAAATGGTGGGAAATCGTGGGCCATAAAATCCAAATTGATCAAATAACATGCAAAATTTATCAGTTGACCCAAAAATGTAATTTCATAATTCATTTCGTTATTTTAAAGCAATTTCAGATAATGAAATAAAAAAGCGACATGTGTATGACCGAATAGATTCAAAAACCTGGCTCGCGAACGTTTTTCAAAATTCCTTATATGGGATGGACAAAATATTTTTCTTTTTTCTTCATTTGGTATAAGAGAACTTTACAGATAGAGAAAATGTATTTTAAGTTTTGAATGTGTATAAAAACATAAAAATATAAGTGGTTCAAGATGTGTGGCCCACGATTCTCCACAAGTTATGATTTGCATATTGGTTGCGTTTGTGTGACTTAATGATGTTTCATAAAAAAATCATTTTCCACGTGAAAGAACATGACAAAACTAGGATCATAAGCGTATGAGCATATTTTTGTTATGAACTTTAGGTTCCCCATCGATGCAGTTAACGGTTGCTTTTTCAATTATGTAAGTAATTTTTTTAAAACTTTTTTTAATAAGATAAATAAAAGAAGCATATAATGCGGATTTAAGTCAACAACATATAGAAAAATACGCTTGAGCAAAGCGACGACGATGACAGTTGCATTGAGATGATATGACATGATGATGATATGATGATATCGACATGATATTATAACAGGCGAACTTAGCCTTTTTGATTTGAACATAGAATAATTCTTTTCAAAGAAACCATCAAAATGAATCAAATTTTTAAAAGCAAACGTAATAGTTTAAAATTTTATGGTTCAAATCTGATTCTTGCAAACTTATTCCAAGTTTAAGATTTAAGTTCAACAGTTGTGGATGATTGAAAAACCAAACATTCATTTTAAAAAATTACAATAAAAACTCAAATTTTACATTAAATTTGTAATTTTAAGTTGATTTGTGTATTAAAAACGACTTGTTTAAGAATTAATAATTTTGAAATTCAACTAACAATCAAAACTATAAGTATGCGGTGTTTTGCAATATGAATTCCCCAACGAAAACATCATCTTGATAGTTTTATCTCGATTGTGAAACTTATTTATAATTTTATTTTTGTAGTATTCCTATAACTTGACGAACATAATTCCTTAAACTCACGTGTGAAACTCATATCTAACTTTATCTCATCTGAATCTAAATCGGTATTTAGAATTAGAATTTATATCTAAATTTTGCACTTGAACTCAGAATTTAAAGATCTGAGTTTTTTTTAAATTTTAATACTTCTTTTGATATATTTAAAAAAAAAATTATGAATTTAGATTCCAAATCAGCAATTTCAAGAATCTATTTTTTTATGACTGTGGACTTATTATTTTAATTCTGATTTTTGGGTTTCAACCAAGGTTGCCGAAATCACACAAAAATCTATCATTTCACAGAATTTTGGAAATATTCATAGATTCTTCTGATTAAAAAAAAAAAAAATTTACGTATATACCAAAATATATATTTTTTTGTCAACATAAACTGTCAAATTTTTCTTTGTTTTCAAAATCACGATATGATTGTTAATTTAAATTGATTTTTATCAAGTGAAATGTTAAAAAGACCCAAAGACTTTTAAATCAAAGTAATACTTTTTACATCACAGAAAGCCATCAAAGAATTTCTTGGTTTAATCACAGAAAGTCAGATTTTTTTTCGCAGAAACACAGTTTTTTCCCCGGCAAGCTTGGTTTTAATCTGAAGTTATTAGTTTTATTATTTCAATTCATATGACTTGCTTATTGGGAAAAATAGGAATATAATTTAAAGAAATATGAATCTGGTTCTGAGTTTTCAGTTCAGGATCATCGTTTTGAAGGTTTAAAATGATACAATTTTTACCTTTTTTTCAAATGTTTTTTTTTAAAGAATTGAGGAACTTCGAATGAAAATTAAACAAAACCCAGAATGGTTTCTTATTTTTTTTTAAGTATATGGGAAATTATTATCTAAAAATTGAAAACTTGAGAGAGATTACAAAACAGCTTTTCAGTTCTCCAACTTCATTAAACACCCTCCCGATCCTCCACCCGTTCATCCCTCCATCACATCAACAATCAAATTAATGAAGTCGGCAGAAAAAATTGGTATAGTGAAGACAGTTTTTTTTAAATAAATTTTATGTTTATGTTTATTGAAACATGCGAAACACAAAATGGGATGTTAAAATAAAAAATTATGATGTATTGATATGCAAAGCATGAGTCTAGAATTTCCAATGAAGGTTTAACATTTTCTCAATCAGTAAACAGAACAAATTAATTCAATTGAACAACAAACTAAACCATCGTAGAGTAACACTCTCGAAAATTGCGCTATTCTATAGAATCGTGTGGCCAAAATTTACCTGCATTTCAATGACTTGGTTTGGTGTCTTGTTACCAAGTATCTCTCCTCAGTGTCTCATTCCCTCTAAAGCTCCAAACTTCTTGAAACTTTCAACTTCTTCTTCAAGAAAACAAAGTATCAGGCTCTCTCGGATCTCGGATAGTTGCAAGCAGATACCAAAGAACGCACCACAAGAAAACAGGACATCCCCTCCCCTCTCAAATGCCCTCCATCCTTTTCCTCACCCAATGGCGGAGTTAAATAAATTCAAATTAAATTCGTTTATACCGGATCTCTCTGGAGCAGCTCAAAGGCAGCAGAATTGCTACCGGAAAATAGGATGCAGTCTAAGAGGCAAAGTGTGGGTGTGTCTACATATTCCTGTATGTGTGTATGTGTCTCAGTGAGACTTTTCCAACTAACTAAAGTGGTTATATCCTTAGAACAAAACGTTTATCCCTTTCTCGACTTCCGCCTCGCCCGTTGACTTCCGGAAGATAGAGAGTATAGAGATATAGCTAAGAGATGGCGAAAGGCTGCTGCTGCCGGTGGTGTTTGAAAGACTATGCCAAAAGCCAAGAATTGATAATGAGAGAAGTTTAAACGATTGTCGCTCTGATAGTCTGGTTGTTTATATAAGTCCTCTGCCTCACAACTATACACTGCTCGAGCTCTAGCTAGAGCTATAGGATAGGTAAGGAAATTGCAGATATTTCCTCGGAAAATGGTCCGACACTTCAAGGAGCCCGACTTTAATGAAGATGGTTCAGCTGCCAAGTGGCTCAGCGAACCGTGTAAGATATTGGGTAATATTTTTTTTGGTCACAATTTTCTACAGCGACAATTTAAATATATAGAAGCGTAATGAAAATTTTCTTAAATTACAGATTTTCTATGATTTCGGAAACCTTGGTGTAGTGTTGAAGTCCCTGATACATTACAGGTCATTGAAAAAATCATCAACTCATTGTTTTGCTTTAGCATCTGGAACTTCATAGCTTTGCCTCAAACAACAAAATAAAGAGCAGGGCATCATGATAGAAACACGCAAATAAAAATATTTTCAACAGATACTAAAAATTGAAAAATCAATAAACTATCGAGAGATTAGAAGAGATCAATTTTACAGTCTATTAGTGTCCCCAGTGCGTTTTGCTACATATTTTGAAAATGAATGAAATTTTCTAAAAATTATTCCAATTTTTATACTGTGATAGTCAGCGAAACTTTTTCGTGAAGAAATGGATCCAACTATGTGAGATGAAATTTTTGGGAATGGATCAGATGTAAATTGATGTTGAAAAACTTACAAAAAAAATCGCCTTGTCTTCCTTTTTATTGATTTGTCACATGCCACCATTTGTTTGCTAGCAGCTTACGGGTTTTGTCAAATAAAAAACGAATAAAATCTGTCTCTTTATTCCCGACTCCGCTCGGAAAAAGAAGGGTCTCAAATTATTCGTACGCAAACAACCTAACTTGTAAAATCAGGTCCCTTTTGCTTGATATGTTTTCAATTTATGCAATAAAAAAATTGGTAAGAGAGCTCCCCTGTTCTCGATTTATACCAAAATACTGGTAAGAGAGCCCCTCATTTTTTTTGTACCCATAAATTCTTTCATTTCAAATTTAGTTTCATTGGCTGATTACATTTTAAGCTTTACAACAAAATTTATATGGAACCCCCTCCTTTTCCCCTCTCCAAACTGTAAGGTGTTAGGGTCTGTTTCAAGCGTATTATCATATCTCATATCCAAATACTTTTCCATACCATACTCTATTTCATTTGTTGGCATTGTTAGCATAAACTGAGAACTTATTCTTAGATGCTAACAAGACTGTATTGGGACCACCTCCCAATTTCAATCTACCAACTCACTGGAAGGAGGGTGGTGTGTCAAATATTCATAGAATTTTACCCTAATATTTTTCCATGTCAAACTTTGTCCATTTGTTATTTCTCTCTTAAAGAAAACTATTTTGCAGCAAATAATCCATTGAGGGAGTCTAGAATAAGGTTGCCAGATATTTTCAATACGTTTTCGGACCGGACATAAAGGGTGATACGGTCAAAATTTGGTCAATATCAACTTGACGTATTTCTTTCAATTTTGCATTTAAAAAACCTGAACACCCCTCATTTTGAAGGTGTGTGTGTGTAGAATGCTGCTCCTATTTTGATTTTGGAATTCACTCTTCAGTTGTCAAAATGCCGTCCAAGGAAGAAGGGCAGCGTATCGAAATTTTGCTCGCGCATCGCGAACATCCGAGCTACTCGCACGCAAAGCTGGAAAAATCGCTAAAAGTTGCCAAATCAACCATTACAAATATAATTAAAGTGTTTGGGGATCGTTTGTCGATAGCCAGGAAGTCTGGATCGGGGGAAAATCGAAAACTGGAAGCCGCTGAGACGACAAAGAGAGTTGCCCGTAGTTTCAAGCAAAACCCTAACCTCTCTCTCCGAGATGCCGCAAATAAGCTGGGTGTATCGTCTACATCCGTGCATCGAGCCAAAAAACGAGCCGGACTATCGACTTACAAGAAGGTAGTGACTCCAAATCGCGTTGATAAACAAAATACGACGGCCAAAGTGCGATGCCGGAGGCTGTCACGACTATGCTGACGAAGTTTGACTGCGTGGTAATGGACGACGAAACCTACGTCAAAGCCGACTACAAGCAGCTTCCAGGACTGGAGTTTTATACGGCAAAAGGAAGGGGAAAGGTATCAGATATTTTCAAGCACATGAAACAGTCAAAGTTCGCGAAGAAATATCTGGTTTGGCAAGCCATCTGCACCTGTGGCTTGAAAAGCAGCATTTTCATAGCTTCCGGGACTGTTAACCAAGAAATTTACGTGAAAGAGTGTTTGAATAAACGTCTGCTGCCTTTCCTGAAGAAACACGGTTGTTCCGTACTGTTTTGGCCGGATTTGGCATCTTGCCATTACGGTAAAAAGGTCATGGAGTGGTACACCGCCAACAACGTGCAGGTGGTTTCCAAGGACAAGAACCCTCCCAACACGCCAGAGCTCCGCCCAATTGAGAAATACTGGGCTATTGTCAAGTGGAACCTAAAAAAGACCAAAAATACTGCTAAGGACGAGCAGCAGTTCAAGGCAAACTGGCTTTCTGCGGTGAAGAAGGTGGACAAGGTGGCTGTACAAAATCTGATGGCAGGGGTTAAGCGCAAGGCCCGGCAATTCGGATTTGGAAAAGCGGAAGCCTAACTGAATATTTTTCCTGAATTTTATACTTTTTAAACTTGAAAAAGAAATTTAATTTGATTTTTTAAATAAACGATTTCACTGATTTACACGCGTTTTTCTTTGACCAAATTTTGACCGTATCACCCTTTATTCAGGCTATTCTATCTTAAAAAGCCTGGTTATATCCTGGCATTAGATTTCAAAATTGTCGACAAAAAATCCGGACAAATTAGGTAAATACACAGAAACTTCACAACTAAAAACGTGAACAGAATTTAAATCGTATTTAAGGTTTCCACAAAACTTGTTATGATTACATTTATAAGACTTGCTCAAAAAATCTCGTTTCGGACGCATAAGAGAAAATTCAATATGGTTTGTTTTTTTATCGATTTGGTAAAATAGGACCAGACCGGACTTTT